>NC_068430.1:81860465-81912884 GCF_023373465.1 Oncorhynchus keta
TTTAGTAAACTTTTAGACCAATCAGCCTGTTACCGACCCTAACATGTTGACCAATCAGCCTGTTACCAACCTAACATGTTGACCAATCAGCCTGTTACCAACCCTAACATGTTGACCAATCAGCCTGTTACCAACCTAACATGCTGACCAATCAGCCTGTTACCAACCCTAACATGCTGACCAATCAGCCTGTTACCAACCCTAACATGTTGACCAATCAGCCTGTTACCAACCCATGTTGAGTACAGCCTGTTTAACATGTTGACCAATCAGCCTGTTACCAACCCATGTTTAGCCTGTTAAACTAACATGTTGACCAATCAGCCTGTTACCAACCCTAACATGCTGACCAATCAGCCTGTTACCAACCCTAGTGACCACAGCCTGTTAGACCAACCCTTAACATGTTGACCAATCAGCCTGTTACCAACCCTAACATGTTGACCAATCAGCCTGTTACCAGGCTAACATGTGACCAATCAGCCTGTTACCAACCCATGTTGACCAATAGCCTGTTACCAACTAACATGTTGACCAATCAGCCTGTTACCAACCCATGTTACCACACCTGTTACCAACCTAACATGCTGACCAATCAGCCTGTTACCAACCTAACATGTTGACCAATCAGCCTGTTACCGACCCTAACATGTTGACCAATCAGCCTGTTACCAACCCTAACATGTTGACCAATCAGCCTGTTACCAACCCTAACATGTTGACCAATCAGCCTGTTACCTAACATGTTGACCAATCAGCCTGTTACCAACCTAACCCTTGCTGACCAATCAGCCTGTTACCGACCCTAACATGCTTTGACCAATCAGCCTGTTACCAACCCTAGTAAATGTTGACCAATCAGCCTGTTACATGTTGACCAATCAGCCTGTTACCAACCCTAACATGCTGACCAATCAGCCTGTTACCAACCTAACATGTTGACCAATCAGCCTGTTACCAGGCTAACATGCTGACCAATCAGCCTGTTAACTTTTATGCTGACCAATCAGCCTGTTACCAACCTAAAACATTTTGACTAACATGTTGACCAATCAGCCTGTTACCAACCTAACATGCTGACCAATTCTAACCTAACATGCTGACCAATCAGCCTGTTACCGACCTAACATGTTGACCAATCAGCCTGTTACCGTAACCTAACATGTTGACCAATCAGCCTGTTACCGACCCTAACATGTTGACCAATTAGCCTGTTACCGACCCTAACATGCTGACCAATCAGCCTGTTACCCACCTAACATGTTGACCAATCAGCCTGTTACCAACCCTAACATGCTGACCAATCAGCCTGTTACCAACCCTAACATGTTGACCAATCAGCCTGTTACCAACCTAACATGTTGACCAATCAGCCTGTTACCACCTAACATGTTGACCAATCAGCCTGTTACCAACCCTAACATGTTGACCAATCAGCCTGTTACCAACCCTAGTAAATGTTGACCAATCAGCCTGTTACCAACCTAACATGCTGACCAATCAGCCTGTTACCAACCTAACATGTTGACCAATCAGCCTGTTACCAGGCTAACATGTTGACCAATCAGCCTGTTACCAACCCTAACACTGTTGACCAATGTTGACCAATCAGCCTGTTACCAACCCTAGTAAACTTTAGACCAATCAGCCTGTTACCGACCCTAACATGTTGACCAATCAGCCTGTTACCAACCCTAACATGTTGACCAATCAGCCTGTTACCAACCTAACATGCTGACCAATCAGCCTGTTACCGACCTAACATGTTGACCAATCGGCCTGTTACCAACCCTTAGTAAACTTTGCCGACCAATAGCCTGTTACCAACCCTAAACCTAACATGTTGACCAATCAGCCTGTTACCAACCCATGCTGACCAAACTTAACATGTTGACCAATCAGCCTGTTACCAACCTAACATGTAAATCGGCCTGTTTAACATGCTGACCAATCAGCCTGTTACCAACCCTTAACATGTTGACCAATCAGCCTGTTACCAACCCTAACATGTTGACCAATCAGCCTGTTACCAACCTAACATGTTGACCAATCACTGTTACCAACCCTAACATGCCTGACCAATCAGCCTGTTAACCCTTTATGCCGACCAATCAGCCTGTTACCAACCCTAACATGTTGACCAATCAGCCTGTTACCAACCCTTAGTAAACTGTTTAACATGTTGACCAATCAGCCTGTTACCAACCCTAACATGTAAACTTTTAACATGTTGACCAATCAGCCTGTTACCAACCTTTAGTAAACTTTTAGACCAATCAGCCTGTTACCAACCCTTAGTAAATTTTAGACCAATCAGCCTGTTACCAACCTTTAGTAATGCTTTTGACCAATCAGCCTGTTACCAACCCTAACACTTTTAGACCAATCAGCCTGTTACCAACCCTTAGTAAACTTTTAGACCAATCAGCCTGTTACCTAACATGTTGACCAACCCTGTTACCAACACTAACATGCTGTAAACTTTTGACCAATCAGCCTGTTACCAACCCTTGACCAGTAAACTTTTAGACCAATCAGCCTGTTACCAACCCTAACATGTAAACTTTTAACATGCTGACCAATCAGCCTGTTACCAACCCTAACATGTGCGACCAATCAGCCTGTTACCAACCCTTAATAAATTTAGACCAATCAGCCTGTTACCAACCCTTTTAGACCAATCAGCCTGTTACCGACCTAACATGTGCTGACCAATCAGCCTGTTACCAACCCTTAACATGTTGACCAATCAGCCTGTTACCGACCTAACATGTTGACCAATCAGCCTGTTACCAACCCTAGTAAATTTGACCAATCAGCCTGTTACCAACCCTTAGTACATGTTGACCAATCAGCCTGTTACCAACCCTTAAACTTTTGACCAATCAGCCTGTTACCAACCCTTAGTAAATTTAGACCAATCAGCCTGTTACCAACCATAATAAACTTTTAGACCAATCAGCCTGTTACCAACCTTTAGTAAACTTTTGACCAATCAGCCTGTTACCGACCCTAACATGCTAGACCAATCAGCCTGTTACCAACCCTAGTAAACTTTTGACCAATCAGCCTGTTACCAGGCTGACCAACATGCTGACCAACCCTTAGTAAATTTGACCAATCAGCCTGTTACCAACCCTTAGTAAACATGCTGACCAATCAGCCTGTTACCAACCCTTAGTACATTTTGACCAATCAGCCTGTTACCAACCCTAACATGTAAACTTTTAGACCAACAGCTAACTGTTGACCAACCCTGTTACCAGTAAACTTTTAGACCAATCAGCCTGTTACCACCCTTAAAACTTTTAGACCAATCAGCCTGTTATTTACCAACCCATGCTGACCAATCAGCCTGTTACCAACCCTTAAAAACTTTTAGACCAATCAGCCTGTTGGACCAGATACAATGCATTTGTACAGTAAACAAATTGACAACAGACTTTCAGCACACTTACAGGGAAGAACATCCAATAAGCACAGCACTTACACAAATTACTGATATGCTGAGAGAAATTGATGATAGAAGATTGTAGGGCTGTTTTATTAGACTTCAGTGCGGCTTTTGACATTATCAATCATAGTCTGCTGTTGGAAAAACATATGTTGTAACTTTACACCCCCTGCTATAGTGTGGATAAGAGTTACCTGTCCAACAGAACACAGAGACACATAATCCCAGGCCCCTTACTTTTTAAGGAAAGGCCCCTTACAGGAATTCTAGGCCCCTTACTTTTTAAAGGAATTCTAGGCCCCTTACTTTTTAAAGGAATTCTAGGCCCACTTTAAAGGAATTCTAGGCCCCTTACTTTTTAAAGGAATTCTAGACCCCTTACTTTTTAAAGGAAATTCTAGGCCCCCTTTTAAAGGAATTTAGGCCCTTTTAAAGGAATTCTAGACCCCTTACTTTTTAAAGGAATTCTAGGCCCCTTACTTTTAAAGGAATTCTAGGCCCTTTTACTTTTAAATATTTACTAATGACATCAAATCAAATGTTATTTGCCACACAATACTGTGAAATGCAGACTTACAGGCCCTAACCAACAATGCTGTTTAAACATTTTTTATTAAACAATACTAAATAAAATATGAATAAGAAATAAAAAAAGTAATAAATAATTAAGAGTAGCAGTAACAATAGTGAGGCTATATACAGAGGTACCGATAAAGAGTCTCTTTTGGGGGACAGCCGGTGAAGTCTAGGTAATTGAGGTAGGTAGAGTTATTAAAGTAACTCCCGTACAGATAATAAAAGAGAAAGTGAAAGTAGCAGTGTGGAAGGAGGAGGGGGGCAATGCAAATAGTCTGGGCAGTCATTTGATTAGATGTTCAGAGTCTTACGGCTTGGGGTAGAAGATGTTTAGAAGCCTCTTGACCTAGACTTGGTGCCTGGAACGTAGAGCAGAGAACAGTCTACGACCAGGGTGGCTGGAGCGTTGACAATTTTTCGGGCCTTCCTCTGACACCGCCTGGTATAGAGGTCCTGGATGGCAGGAAGCCTGGTAAATAGATGCGGTACTGGGCCGTAACGCACTACAATTTGTCACGTTCTGACCATAGTTCTTTTGTGTTTCCTGTCTTAGTGTTTTCTGCAACTGAGTTAGGACTGTTTCGGTTTTGCCACGTTTTATTGTTTTGTATTATGTTCATGTTGAGTTTTCATTAAAATACATGACCTATACCCACGCTGTGTTTTGGTCCGCCCTCTTCCCAGGAAGAAAGCCAACACTGTAGTGCCTTGTGGTCGAGCAGTTGAAGAAAGCCAGTGGGTCTATGCATTGAGGATGACACAACACTGGAGGTGAGCAGTGCCTTGTGGTCGGAGATGACACAACACGAGCAGTTGCCACACTTTTGAGTGAAGCCAGTGGGTCTGTGCATGAGGATGACACAACACTGTATGTGGTTCAGGCTACTGCCACACAGAGCCTGATGAATGACACAACACTACAACAATTAACTTTGAGTGAAGCCAGCTGCAGTTACTTTCAAAATGGGGCAAAGAATCACTTTAGTGCCTAAATATTTCAAACACTAAAAGCATTATGTTTGGGACAAATCATTCACCAAACCTAAACTTCAAATAAATCTTCAAATGCATAATGTAGAAATAAAGCAGTGGGTCTGTGGTGAGGATGACACAACACTAACCTGCATGGAGTAACCCTGGATCGTAAACTGTCCTGGTCAAAACATATTGATACAACAGTAGCTGGTCGATGAGGGAGAAGTCTGTCCATAATGAAGTGTTGCTCTACCTTCTGAGGATAACAACACTATCAACAAGGCAGAAATGACTACAACAATTAACAAAGAGCTGCAGTTACTAGTTTCTACCTTCTTAACAGCTCTGTCAACAAGGCAGGTCCTACAGGCCCTAGTTTCTACCTTCTTAACAGCTCTGTCAACAAGGCAGGTCCTACAGGCCCTAGTTTCTACCTTCTTAACAGCACTGTCAACAAGGCAGGTCCTACAGGCCCTAGTTTCTACCTTCTTAACAGCTCTGTCAACAAGGCAGGTCATACAGGCCCTAGTTTCTACCTTCTTAACAGCTCTGTCAACAAGGCAGGTCCTACAGGCCCTAGTTTCTACCTTCTTAACAACACTGTCAACAAGGCAGGTCCTACAGGCCCTAGTTTCTACCTTCTTAACAGCACTGTCAACAAGGCAGGTCCTACAGGCCCTAGTTTCTACATTCTTAACAACACTGTCAACAAGGCAGGTCCTACAGGCCCTAGTTTCTACCTTCTTAACAACACTGTCAACAAGGCAGGTCCTACAGGCCCTAGTTTCTACCTTCTTAACAACACTGTCAACAAGGCAGGTTTTACAGGCCCCTAGATTTCTACCTTTTAACAACACTGTCAACAAGGCAGGTCCTACAGGCCCTAGTTTCTACCTTCTTAACAGCTCTGTCAACAAGGTCAGGTAGTTTCTACCTTCTTAACAGCTCTGAGCAGGTCCTACAGGCCCTAGTTTCTACCTTCTTAACAGCACTATCAACAAGGCAGGTCCTGGCCCTAGTTTCTACCTTCTTAACAACACTGTCAACAGGGCAGGTCCACGGCCCTAGTTTCTACCTTCTGAACAGCACTATCAACAAGGCAGGTCCTACAGGCAGTTTCTACCTTCTTAACAGCTCTGTCAACAAGGCAGGTCATATAGGCCCTAGTTTCTACCTTCTTAACAGCTCTGTCAACAAGGCAGGTCCTACAGGCCCTAGTTTCTACCTTCTTAACAGCTCTGTCAACAAGGCAGGTTTTACAGGCCCTAGTTTCTACCTTCTTAACAACACTGTCAACAAGGCAGGTCCTACAAGCCCTAGTTTCTACCTTCTTAACAACACTGTCAACATGGCAGGTGTTACAGGTCCTAATTTTGACGCAGCTTGACTACTGTTCAGTCGTGTGGTCAGGTGCCACAAAGAGGGACTTACTGGAGGAAAAGTGCAATTGGCTGAGAACAGGGCAGCACGGCTGGTCCTTTGATGTACACAGAGAGCTAACACTAATAATATGTGCGTCAAACTTTCCTGGCTTAAAGTGAAGGAGAGATCGACTTCCTCATTACTTGTATTTATGAGATGAATGGACATGTTGAATGACCTGTCTATTTGAACTACTGGCACAAAGCTCAGACAGCCATATATACCCCCCAAGACATGCCACCAGAGGTCTCTTCACAGTCCCCAAGTCCAGAACAGACTATGGGAGGCGCACAGTACTACATAGAGCCATGACTACCTGGAACTCTATTCCACAGTACTACATAGAGCCATGACTACATGGAACTCTATTCCACATCAAGTTCCTGATGTAAGCAGTCAAATTTGATTTAAAAAACAGATACAATTACACCTTATGGAACAGCAGGGACTGTGAAGCAACACAAACATACGCACAGACATGCATACACACACAATAACATACACACTATACACACACGTACACACACAATAACATACACACTATACACACACATACACACACAATAACATACACACTATACACACACGTACACATTCATTTTGTGTTGTAGACATGTGGTAGTGGAGTAGGGGTCTGAGGGCACACACTTAGTGTGTTGTAGACATGTGGTAGTGGAGTAGGGGTCTGAGGGGACACACTTAGTGTGTTGTAGACATGTGGTAGTGGAGTAGGGGTCTGAGGGGACACACTTAGTGTGTTGTGAAATCTGTTGTGAATGTTTTGTAATGTTTTTAAACTTCTTCAATGTTGCTGGACCCCAGGAAGAGTAGCTGCTGCCTTGGCTGGAACTAATGGGCATCCTTAATAAATACAAATACAACACAGACCACAACACACACCACAACACACCACGATACAACAACAATACACACCACGCACCACAACACACACCACAACACACCACGATACAACAACACTACACACCACAACACACCACACCAACACAACACGCAAATGAAAACTGTCACATCCTTATCATGCTCATAGTAGATCCAAGTTGTTGCTATGGGTAACCAAGTTTACCATCAGATACCAACTAACTAAGTTATAAATGAAGACATGAGACAGAGAGGAAGTTGAGGTGGAGATTAAAACACCCAGAAACCCACAGCACACCAGTGATGAAATGTTACCATGGTAACCATCCAAGCACGCATCCCAAATGACAACCTATTATACAGTGCACTATGGGCCCTGGTCTAATGTAGTGCACTACACAGGGAATAGGGTGTCATTTGGGCCTCAACACTAGAAAGAGGAAGCTGCCAGTGGAATAACGGTATCTACAGCAACAGAGGAAAGTCCCTACTGTAATATAAGCACCACACTCAGATCAGTTTACATAGTCCCTTACTGATCATCATTATCCAGGCTTACACAGTAACTGAACCTAGACCTGTCCTTATGGGGCGGTTTGCAGTGGCACAACAGTAACCTCTGTTTGAGGAAGTAGTATTGGGAACAGTGAGGGTAGTGACCTCTCTAACAGTCTAGTTCAGGGGGTAACACTCATTTTGCCAAGTGGGCTGCATTTGATCTTCAACCTGGTCCGGAGGACTGCAACTTAAAATGTCATATATTTCCTCCGCATCGTTTTTAGGAGATCCATCGCTATTTGACTGTCTAAATATGAGACACCTGTACCATGTCAGATATAGAATTGTATACAATTTTGAGTTTTCATTCCAACATTATATTTATTTACATAACATTAGAGTGTAATATAACAAAGTCGTTTAAAAATAGAAACACTGGACTTTTTTACATTAAAAATTATAAAAATGTGTTTAATTAATTATGAAATTAGTGAAATATTAAGAAACATTCCACTCAGTGAGGGTAGTGACCTCTCTCCTTTCTTCTGAAGTGTACACTCGTTCACTACTTCAAATCTAAAAGCATTGGATTAGGCGGGGGCATGCTAGTGTGAGATCAGTGAAGGAAAGTGAACAAGTGTACACTTCACGGAGAGGAGGGATTATTGGGACGCAAACCGAGTCTTAGTTCTGCCTCCTACAAGACGATGTGTTGGGGTCACGTTCCAACTGGTTTAGGGTAGGGGTCACGTTCCAACTGGTTTAGGTAGTGGGGTCACGTTCCAACTGGTTTAGGGGTAGCGGGGTCACGTCCCAACTGGTTTAGGGTATGGGGTCACGTTCCAGCTGGTTTAGGGGGTCACGGGGTCACGTCCCAACTGGTTTAGGGTATGGGGTCATGTTCCAACTGGTTTGGGGGTACAGTGGGTCACGTTCCAGTCCAACTGCAATGCAGTCGTTGTATTCACTTCAACCAATGGCTGTGTGCTACCTAGCAGTAGTTGTATTTATTCTGGATCCTCTCAGTTCTAGTTTAGTTAGTGATCTTCCTCTTCCAGCAAAGTTAAGGATCAGCAGTTCTAACAGTCTGTTCCAGCAAAATTACATGCAGTTTGACCTCTCTAAAGTCAGTTCAGGGGGATAGTGATTGATAACAGATTTCACAACATATTAAGTGTGTTCCTCAGGCCTCTACTCTTCAACCTGGTCTTATCTACAACACAAAATCCTTGTGTACATGTGTGTATACTGTGTATGTTATCTTGTGTTTATATGCACTTGTCTATGTTTGTGTTGCTTCACAGTCCCCGCTGTTCCATAAGGTGTATTTATTTTTTAATCAAATGTTACTGTTGGCGTGAGTTACTTGATGTGGAATAGAGTTCCATGTAGTCATGGCTCTATGTAGTACTGTGGAATAGAGTTCCATGTAGTCATGGCTCTATGTAGTACTGTGGAATAGAGTTCCATGTAGTCATGGCTCTATGTAGTACTGTGGAATAGAGTTCCACTGTAGTCATGGCTCTATGTAGTACTGTGGAATAGTTCCATGTAGTCACTGGATTTCTATGTAGTACTGGTGGAATAGAGTTCCATGTAGTCATGGCTCATGTTCCAACTGGTTTATGTAGTACTGTGAATAGAGTTCCATGTAGTCATGGCTCTATGTAGTACTGTCATGGAATAGGTTCCATGTAGTCATGGCTCTATGGTTTACTGTGGAATAGAGTTCCATGTAGTCACTGGCTCTATGTAGTACTGTTGAAGTGCGGAGAGTTCCATGTAGTCATGGTTCTATGTAGTACTGTGGAATAGAGTTCCATGTAGTCATGGCTCCATTAGTTACTGTCAAGGCAGAGTTCCCTGTAGCAAAATTAATGCAGCTCTTGAGTACTGTGGAATAGAGTTCCATGTAGTCATGGCTCTATGTAGTACTGTGGAATAGAGTTCCATGTAGTCATGGCTCTATGTATGTTATCTGTGGAATAGAGTTCCATGTAGTCAATCAAATGGCTCTATGTAGTACTGTGGAATAGAGTTCCATGTAGTCATGGCTCCTGTGGAATAGAGTTCCATGTAGTCATGGCTCTATGTAGTACTGTGGAATAGAGTTCCATGTAGTCATGGCTCTATGTAGTACTGTGGAATAGAGTTCCATGTAGTCATGGCTCTATGTAGTACTGTGGAATAGAGTTCCATGTAGTCATGGCTCTATGTAGTACTGTGCTCCTCACTCAGTCTGTTCTGGACTTACAGCTCAGTCAGGCATCAGATTGCTGCTATATCACGTGACGGGTACAGCTGTGAGTTCAGGCAGATGTCTGGATTGGAATGTGGCCAAAAGACAGGGGTCAGGGGTTAGAGGTCGGGGGTCAGAGGTCAGGGCAGGCATCAGGGGTCAGGGCTAGCATGGCCTCAGCCGTCTCATCTGTGCCGGGCGCAGTGTTGTAACTGTTGTTACTAAGCCTGACAGACAGGTGTATCGACCAGGTGTGTTTGTGCACATGCCCAGAGGGCTGCGCACGAGGAACCCACACACTCATCCTCATCTCTAGTGGACACACACACACAAGCTAAGCTGAGATGCTCGCATCACACACACACACACACACACACACACACACACACACACACACACACACACACACACACACACACACACACACACACACACACACACACACACACGGACACACACACACACACACACACGGATGCACAAATACACACACACACCCTCATCTGTAGTGGACACACACAAAGCATGTTGAGCACCTATCACCACACTTGCACAGACACACAGACACACAAACACACACACTGACGGACACACACAAACATGCCGTTTCTCACCTATCAATCACACTTAAATGCACAAACCAAACAGGGTATCCATAGTTCACAACCATCGCCGTGCTGATGTGACAACATAATATTATTTGCGTTGTTGTGGAAACTGAGATACTCATTTTGGTTCCCAGAACAAGGGACAATTGGTCAGGTGGTCAAGTCAAACTTAAATGAATCATTCTTTATTATCAGCTATTGTTAAAGCTGGAGGTTCCAGAGCCTGAAACCAGACAAACTATTTAAATGAAAACAGCCACATGAAAACAATTCCACTTCCTGGATGGATTTTTCTCAGGTTTACCTGCCATATCAGTTCTGTTATACTCACAGGCATATTATTTTAACAGTTTTGGAAACCTTAGAGTGTTTTCTATCCAAATCTACTAATTATATACATATCCTAAATTCTGGGATTGAGTAACAGGCAATTTACTTTGGGCATGCTTTTTCATCAGGAGGTGAAAATACTACCCCTACCCAAGAGAGGAGATTGGTATCCTAGTGGCAGGAGCCTAGTGGTTAGAGCATTGGGACAATAACCGAATGGTTGCTTGATCGAATCTCTGGAGCTGAAAGACAATATATGTTGTTCTGCCCCTGAACAGGGCAGTTAACCCACTGTTCCTAGGGCATCATTGTAAGTAACATTTTGTTTTTAACTGACTTGTCTAGTCAAATAAAGGTTCAATTTAAATAAAAATAAATGAAAAACAGCTGGATCCAGGTATCTTTATACTGTATATTACTACAGTCTCACTAACTGTTAAATGCCTCAGCAAGTCTTTAAAAGGAAATGTACACAATCTGAAATGGCTCTGTGATGCCAGGCTGGGAGACGGAAGTAAGTACAGGGAATGAATATTTAATGGGTTAACAGACATGAAAAACAGTAAGAGCTTCTGGACAGGAGAAACAAAACAACATCAATGCAGATGTGTAAAATGAACTGGATGGGTGACAGATATAGGATAGATAATCAATGACGTGATGGAGTCCAGGTGAGTCCGATGAAGTGCTGGGGGGCGTAGCGATGGGGAGAGTGTGAGTAATGATGAGTCGCCTGGCAACCTCGAGCGTCAGAGAGGGGGAGCAGGAGCAGACGTGACAAAATCATTGGGGAAACTCATCAGATAACTTGATATTGGACTTTCCATCAGTCCTGGAAGAAAGAAAATAAGCATGTACTTAGTTTCACTATGCTACATCTTAATTAGTGCTAAAAGTCTTCATCTTAATTGAGCTTATTGCATCTTGGGCAAAAAGTCTTGATAAAACAGATATATCACTTCAGATGATGTGTAAACAGAATCTTCAGACACTTCAGATGATACCGTGTAAACAGAATCATACTTCAGACACTTCAGATGATACAGTGTCCCATTAAGCAGAACAGGCACCTTCTAAAGTAAACAATCCCAGAGCTCCTTTCTTGGAATCAAATCATTTGAACCTGTTGCATTGACATGCAGAACCAGTCCACAGATTGGACACACCTACTCATTCAAGGGTTTTTCTTTATTTTGAACATTTCTACATTGTAAAATAAAGTGAAGACATCAAAACTATGAAATAACACATATGGAATCATGTAGTAACTAAAAAAGTTTTAAACAAATCAATATATATTTTATGTTTTAAGATTCTTCAAAGTAGCCACCCTTTGCCTTGATGACAGCGTTGCACACTCTTGACATTCTCTAAGCCAGCTTCACCTCGAATGTTTTCCAGAAGTCTTGAAGGAGTTCCCACATATGCTGAGCACATGTTGGCTGCTTTTCCTTTACTATGCGGATCCAACTCATCCCAAACAATGTAAATTGGGTTTGGTCGGGTGATTGTGAGCCAGGATGCAGCACTCTGTCACGTTCTTTTTGGTCAAACAGCCCTTACACTGCCTGGAGGTGTGTTGGGTCATTGTCCTGTTGGAAAAACAAATGATAGTCCCACTAAGTGCAAACCAGATTGGATGGCATATCACTGCAGAATGCTGTGGTAGCCATGCTGGTTAAGTGTGCCTTGAATTCTAAATAAATCACAGACCGTGTCACCAGCAAGCACCCCACACCATTACACCTCCTCCTCCATGCTTCACGGTGGGAACCACACATGCGGAGATCATCCGTTCACCTACTCTGTGTCTCACATGACACGGCGGTTGGAACCAAAAGACTCATCAGACCAAAGGACACATTTTCATCTGTTTCATGTCTATTTCTTGTGTTTCTTGGTGCAAATCTCTTCTTATTATTGGTTTCATTTAGTAGTGGTTTCTTTGCAGTAATTTGACCATGAAGGCCTGATTCATGCAGTCTCCTCATGAACTTATCCTCTGCAGCAGAGGTGACTCTGGGTCTTCCTTTGCTGTGGCTGTCCTCATGAGAGCCAGTTAACTGTAATGAACTTATCCTCTGGAGCAGAAGTAACTCTGGGTCTTCCTTTTCTGTGGCGGTCCTCATGAGAGACAGTTAACTGTAATGAACTTATCCTCTGCAGCAGAGGTAACTCTGGGTCTTCCTTTTCTGTGGCTGTCCTCATGAGAGCCAGGTAACTGTAATTAACTTATCCTCTGCAGCAGAGGTGACTCTGGGTCTTCCTTTCCTGTGTCTGTCCTCATGAGAGACAGTTTCATCATAGTGCTTGATGTTTGTTGCGAATGCACTTGATGAAACTTTCAAAGTGCTTGAAATGTTCCACATTGACTGACCTTCACAGCTTAAAGTAATGATGGACTGTCGCTTCTATTTGCTTATTTGAGCTGTTCTTGCCATAATGTGGACTTGGTCTTTTACCAAATAGGGCTGTATTCTGTATACCACCCCTGCCTCCTCAAATTAACTTTTAACAAAGCAAACCTGTTCATTGAAATGCATTCCAGGTGACTATCTCATGAAGCTGTTTAAGAGGCTGCAAGAGTTTGCAAAGCTGTCATCAACACAAGGGCGGCTTCTTAAAAAAAAGTATTTTATACTTTTTTGGTTACTACATGATTCCATATGTGTTATTTGATAGTAGAAAATAGTTCAAATAAACAAAACCCTTGAGGCGTGTCCTAACTTTTCACTTGTACTGTCTACTCTTTCTGTCCCAAATGTCACTTACAGCCTGTTTGAGTTCAGTGAGTTCTGTTCATTTTTCACTGGCAGCTTATCTATTTGTCCACAGGAAGCTTATCTTTAAACCCAAACAACAGATGGCAGCCTCTAATATGATGAGTCTCAATTCCTCTTTTCCTCATGTGACCTTGTATTCAAAAACACTTCAAAATACTAAGACACCACGTTATTAAAGTGCTATCTGAAAGTAACAAACTAATATTACATTATCTCTACTAATAATATAACAAATCTCTACTAATAACATATTACATTAACAAATCTCTACTAATAATATATTACATTAACAAATCTCTACTAAATAACATTAACAAATCTCTACTAATAACATATTACATTAACAAATCTCTAGTAACTCAGTATAATATTCAAACATTGTTCCATCATCACATCTCTAGTAACCCATTATATTCTACATACATTGTTACATCACATCTCTAGTAACCCATTATATTCTACATACATGTTCCATCATCACATATCTAGTAACCCATTATACTCTACATACATTTGTTCCATCATCACATCTCTAGTAGCCCATTATATTCTACATACATTGTTACATCATCACATCTCTAGTAACCCATTATATTACATTGTTACATACATTGTTCCATACATTGTTACATCATCACATCTCTAGTAACCCATTATATTCTACATACATTGTTACATCATCATCTCAAGTAACCCTACTCTACATACATTGTTACCCATCTCTAGTAACCCATATTCTACATACATTGTTACATTACATCTAGTCAAATCTACTAGTAACATCTCTAGTAACCCATTATATTCTACATACATTGTTACATCATCACATCTCTAGTAACCCATTATATTCTATATACATTTGTTACATCATCACATCTCTAGTAACACATTATACTCTACATACATTGTTACATCATCACATCTCTAGTAACCCATTATACTCTACATACATTGTTACATCACATCATGGCCCATTGTACTCTACATACAGTAACCCATCTCCTAGTATACATTGTTCATACATTGTTACATCACATCTCTAGTAACCCATTATATTCTACATACATTGTTCCATCATCACATCTCTAGTAACCCATTATACTCTACATACATTGTTACATCACATCTCTAGTACGCCCATTATATTCTACATACATTGTTACATCATCACATATCTAGTAACCCCATTATATTCTATATACATTGTTACATCATCACATCTCTAGTAACACATTATACTCTTCATTTGTTACATCATCACATCTCTAGTAACCCATTATACTTACATAAATTGTTCATCATCTCTCTAGTAACCCATTATACTCTGCATAAATTGTTACTCATCACATCTCTAGTAACCCATTGTTCTACATACATTGTTACATCATCATCTCTAGTAACCCATTATACTCTACATACATTGTTACATCATCACATCTCTAGTAACACATTATATTCTACATACATTGTTACATCATCACATCTCTAGTAACCCATTATACTCTACATACATTGTTCATCATCACATCATAACCCACATCTCTACAGTTACATCACACATAGTAGCCCATTATACTCTACATACATTGTTACATCATCACATCTCTAGTAACCCATTATATTCTACATACATTTGTTACATCACATCTCTAGTAACCCATTATACTCTACATACATTGTTACATCATCACATATCTAGTAACTCATTATATTCTACATACATTGTTACATCATCACATCTCTGGTAACCCATTATACTCTACATACATTGTTACATCATCACATCTCTAGTAACCCATTATACTCTACATACATTGTTCCATCATCAATCTCATATTATACTCTACATACATTGTTACATCATCACATCTCTAGTAACCCATTATACTCTACATACATTGTTCCATCATCACATCTCCTAGTAACCCATTATACTCTACATACATTGTTACATCATCACATCTCTAGTAGCCCATTATACTCTACATACATTGTTACATCATCACATCTCCCTAGTAACCCATTATATTCTACATACATTGTTACATCATCACATCTCTAGTAACCCATTATACTCTACATACATTGTTACATCATCACATCTCTAGTAACCCATTATATTCTACATACATTGTTACATCATCCATCTCTAGTAACCCATTATACTCTACATACATTGTTTTTATCATCACATCTCTAGTAACCCATTAAATTCTATATACATTTGTTACATCATCACATCTCTAGTAACCCATTATACTCTACATACATTGTTACATCATCACATCTCTAGTAACACATTATACTCTACATACATTGTTAGATCATCACATCTCTAGTAACCCATTATACTCTACATACATTGTTACATCATCACATCTCTAGTAACACATTATATTCTACATACATTGTTACATCATCATCATCTCTAGTAACCCATTATATTCACATACATTGTTATCATCACATCTCTAGTAACACATTATATTCTACATACATTGTTACATCATCACATCTCTAGTAACACAGTATACTCTACATACATTGTTAGATCATCACATCTCTAGTAACCCATTATACTCTACATACATTGTTACATCATCACATCTCTAGTAACACATTATACTCTACATACATTGTTACATCATCACATCTCTAGTAACCCATTATACTCTACATAAATTGTTACATCATCACATCTCTAGTAACCCATTATATTCTACATACATTGTTACATCATCACATCTCTAGTAACCCATTATATTTACATACATTGTTACATCATCTCTAGTAATATCTCTACATACATTGTTACATCATCACATCTCTAGTAACCCATTATACTCTACATACATTGTTACATCATCACATCTCTAGTAGGCCATTATACCTACATACATTGTTACATCATCACATCTCTAGTAAGATTATACTCTACATACATTGTTACATCATCCATCTTCTAGTAGCCCATTATACTTACATACATTGTTACATCATCACATGTTCTAGTAACCCATTATATGACCATACATTGTTACATCATCATCTTCAAGTAACCATTATACTCTACATACATTGTTACATCACATCTCTAGTAACCCATTATACTTCTACATACATTGTTACATCATCACATCTCTAGTAACACATTATACTGGACATACATTGTTACATGGGGACATCTAGTAACCTCATTATATTCCATACATTGTTACATCATCACATCTCTAGTAACCCATTATATTCTACATACATTGTTACATCATCACATCTCTAGTAACACATTAGACTCTACATAGGACATTGTTACATCATCACATCTCTAGTAACCCATTATACTCTACATACATTGTTACATCACATCTCTAGTAACCCATTGTACTCTACATACATTGTTACATCATAACATCTCTAGTAAAGACATTATACTCTACATACATTGTTACATCACATCTCTAGTAACCCATTATATTCTACATACATTGTTACATCATCACATCTCTAGTAACCCATTATATTCTACATACATTGTTACATCACATCTCTAGTAACCCATTATACTCTACATACATTGTTACATCATCACATCTCCAGTAACCCATTATATTCTATATACATTGTTACATCATCACATCTCTAGTAACCCATTATACTCTACATACATTGTTACATCATCACATCTCTAGTAACCCATTATACTCTACATAAAAATTGTTGCATCATCAGCCATCTCTAGCCCCATTATACTCTACATAAATTGTTACATCATCACATCCCTAGTAACCCATTATACTCTACAGGCATTGTTACATCATCACATCTCTAGTAACCCATTAGCCTTCTCCATACATTGTTCCATCATCACATCTCTAGTAACCCATTATACTCTGAAATACATTGTTACATCATCAATCTCTGAGCCCATTATACTCTCTGACATTGTTACATCATCACATCTCTAGTAACCTATTATATTCTGCATACATTGTTACATCATCACATCTCTAGGGACCATTATAGGCTCTGCATCATTGTTACATCATCATCTCTAGTAACCCATTATATTCTACATACATTGTTACATCATCACATCTCTAGTAAGCCCATTATACTTTTTACATACATTGTTACATCATCACATCTCTTGTAACCCATTAAATGCTCTATATACATTGTTACATCATCACATCTAGCACTGGAGTAATATTATACTCAATACATTGTTACATCATCACATCTCTAGTAACACATTATACTAACATAAGTTTGTTAGATCATCACATCTCTAGTAACCCATTATACTCTACATACATTGTTACATCATCACATCTCTAGTAACACATTATATTCTGCATACATTGTTACATCATCACATCTCTAGTAAACCCATTATATTCTACATACATTGTTACATCATCACATCTCTAGTAACCTGATTATATTCTCATACATTGTTACATCATCACATCTCTAGTAACACAGTACTCCACAGTTTTGTTAGATCATCACATCTCTAGTAACCCATTATGCTCTGCATACATTGTTACATCATCACATCTCTAGTGGGACATTATACTCTACATACATTGTTACATCATCACATCTCTAGTAACCCATTATACTCTACATAAATTGTTACATCATCACATCTCTAGTAACCCATTATGTTCTACATACATTGTTACATCATCACATCTCTAGTAACCCATTATGCTCTACATACATTGTTACATCATCACATCTCTAGTAACCCATTATGTTCTACATACATTGTTACATCATCACATCTCTAGTAACCCATTATACTCTACATACATTGTTACATCATCACATCTCTAGTAACCCATTATACTCTACATACATTGTTACATCATCACATCTCTAGTAACCCATTATACTCTACATACATTGTTACATCATCACATCTCTAGTAGCCCATTATACTCTACATACATTGTTACATCATCACATCTCTAGTAACCCATTATATTCTACATACATTGTTACATCATCACATCTCAAGTAACCCATTATACTCTACATACATTGTTACATCACATCTCTAGTAACCCATTATACTCTACATACATTGTTACATCATCACATCTCTAGTAACACATTATACTCTACATACATTGTTACATCACATCTCTAGTAACCCATTATATTCTACATACATTGTTACATCATCACATCTCTAGTAACCCATTATATTCTACATACATTGTTACATCATCACATCTCTAGTAACCCATTATACTCTACATACATTGTTACATCATCACATCTCTAGTAACCCATTATACTCTACATACATTGTTACGTCATCACATCTCTAGTAACCCATTGTACTCTACATACATTGTTACATCATCACATCTCTAGTACCCATTATACTCTACATACATTGTTACATCACATCTCTAGTAACCCGTTATATTCTACATACATTGTTACATCATCACATCTCTGGTAACCCATTATATTCTACATACATTGTTACATCATCACATCTCTAGTAACCCATTATACTCTGCATACATTGTTATCATCACATCTCTAGTAACCCATTATGTTCTATATACATTGTTACATCATCACATCTCTAGTAACACATTATACTCTACATACATTGTTACATCATCACATCTCTAGTAACCCATTATACTCTACATAAATTGTTACATCATCACATCTCTAGTAACCATTATACTCTACATACATTGTTACATCATCACATCTCTAGTAACCCATTATACTCTACATACATTGTTACATCATCACATCTCTAGTAACCCATTATACTCTACATACATTGTTACATCATCACATCTCTAGTAACCCATTATATTCTACATACATTGTTACATCATCACATCTCTAGTAACCCATTATACTCTACATACATTGTTCCATCATCACATCTCTAGTAACCCATTATACTCTACATACATTGTTACATCATCACATCTCTAGTACCCATTATACTCTACATACATTGTTACATCATCACATCTCTAGTAACCCATTATATTCTACATACATTGTTACATCATCACATCTCTAGTAACCCATTATATTCTACATACATTGTTACATCATCACATCTCTAGTAACCCATTATATTCTACATACATTGTTACATCATCACATCTCTAGTAACCCATTATACTCTACATACATTGTTACATCATCACATCTCTAGTAACCCATTATACTCTACATACATTGTTCCATCATCACATCTCTAGTAACCCATTATATTCTACATACATTGTTACATCATCACATCTCTAGTAACCCATTATACTCTACATACATTGTTCCATCATCACATCTCTAGTAACCCATTATACTCTACATACATTGTTACATCATCACATCTCTAGTAGCCCGTTATACTCTACATACGTTGTTGCATCATCATCTCTAGTAACCCATTATATTCTACATACATTGTTACATCATCACATCTCTAGTAACCCATTATACTCTACATACATTGTTACATCATCACATCTCTAGTAACCCATTATATTCTACATACATTTGTTACATCATCACATCTCTAGTAACCCATTATACTCTACATACATTGTTACATCATCACATCTCTAGTAACCCATTAAATTCTATATACATTGTTACATCATCACATCTCTAGTAACCCATTATATTCTACATACATTATTACATTAACAAATCTCTAGTAACCCATTATATTCTACATACATTGTTACATCATCACATCTCTAGTAACCCATTATATTCTACATACATTGTTACATCATCACATCTCTAGTAACCCATTATACTCTACATACATTGTTACATCATCACATCTCTAGTAACCATTATATTCTACATACATTGTTACATCATCACATCTCTAGTAACCAGTATACTCTACATACATTGTTAGATCATCACATCTCTAGTAACCCATTATACTCTACATACATTGTTACATCATCACATCTCTAGTAACACATTATACTCTACATACATTGTTACATCATCACATCTCTAGTAACCCATTATACTCTACATAAATTGTTACATCATCACATCTCTAGTAACCCATTATACTCTACATACATTGTTACATCATCACATCTCTAGTAACCCATTATACTCTACATACATTGTTACATCATCACATCTCTAGTAACCCATTATACTCTACATACATTGTTACATCATCACATCTCTAGTAACCCATTATACTCTACATGCATTGTTACATCATCACATCTCTAGTAACCCATCATTATACTCTACATACATTGTTACATCATCACATCTCTAGTAACACATTATACTCTACATACATTGTTACATCATCACATCTCTAGTAACCCATTATACTCTACATACATTGTTACATCATCACATCTCTAGTAACCCATTATACTCTACATAAATTGTTACATCATCACATCTCTAGTAACCCATTATACTCTACATACGTTGTTATCATCACATCTCTAGTAACCCATTATGCTCTGCATACATTGTTACATCGTCACATCTCTAGTAACCCATTATGCTCTACATACATTGTTACATCATCACATCTCTAGTAACCCATTATACTCTACATACATTGTTACATCGTCACATCTCTAGTAACCCATTATGCTCTACATACATTGTTACATCATCACATCTCTAGTAACCATTATACTCTACATACATTGTTACATCATCACATCTCTGGTAACCCATTATACTCTGCATACATTGTTACATCATCACATCTCTAGTAACCCATTATACTCTACATACGTTGTTTACATCACATCTCCTAGTAACCCATTATGCTCTACATACATTGTTACATCATCACATCTCTAGTACCCCATTATGCTCTACATACATTGTTACATCACACATCTCTGGTAAACCCGTTATATTCTACATACATTGTTACATCATCACATCTCTAGTAAACCCATTATATTCTACATACATTGTTACATCATCACATCTCTAGTAACCCATTATACTCTACATACATTGTTACATCATCACATCTCTAGTAACCCATTATGTTCTACATACATTGTTACATCACATCTCTAGTAACCCATTGTACTCTACATACATTGTTACATCATCACATCTCTAGTAACACATTATACTCTACATACATTGTTACATCACATCTCTAGTAACCCATTATATTCTACATACATTGTTACATCATCACATCTCTAGTAACCCATTATATTCTACATACATTGTTACATCACATCTCTAGTAACCCATTATACTCTACATACATTGTTACATCATCACATCTCTAGTAACCCATTATATTCTATATACATTGTTACATCATCACATCTCTAGTAACACATTATACTCTACATACATTGTTACATCATCACATCTCTAGTAACCCATTATACTCTACATAAATTGTTACATCATCACATCTCTAGTAACCCATTATACTCTGCATAAATTGTTACATCGTCACATCTCTAGTAACCCATTATACTCTAAATACATTGTTACATCATCACATCTCTAGTAACCCATTATACTCTACATACATTGTTCCATCATCACATCTCTAGTAACCCATTATATTCTACATACATTGTTACATCATCACATCTCTAGTAACCCATTATACTCTACATACATTGTTCCATCATCACATCTCTAGTAACCCATTATACTCTACATACATTGTTACATCATCACATCTCTAGTAGCCCATTATACTCTACATACATTGTTACATCATCACATCTCTAGTAACCCATTATATTCTACATACATTGTTACATCATCACATCTCTAGTAACCCATTATACTCTACATACATTGTTACATCATCACATCTCTAGTAACCCATTATATTCTACATACATTGTTACATCATCACATCTCTAGTAACCCATTATACTCTACATACATTGTTACATCATCACATCTCTAGTAACCCATTATACTTCTACATACATTGTTCCATCATCACATCTCTAGTAACCCATTATATTCTACATACATTGTTACATCATCACATCTCTAGTAACCCATTATACTCTACATACATTGTTCCATCATCACATCTCTAGTAACCCATTATATTTCTACATACATTGTTACATCATCACATCTCTAGTAGCCCATTATACTCTACATACATTGTTACATCATCACATCTCTAGTAACCCATTATATTCTACATACATTGTTACATCATCACATCTCTAGTAACCCATTATACTCTACATACATTGTTACATCATCACATCTCTAGTAACACATTATATTCTACATACATTGTTACATCATCACATCTCTAGTAACCCATTATATTCTACATACATTGTTACATCATCACATCTCTAGTAACACATTATATTCTACATACATTGTTACATCATCACATCTCTAGTAACACATTATACTCTACATACATTGTTACATCATCACATCTCTAGTAACCCATTATATTCTACATACATTGTTACATCATCACATCTCTAGTAACACATTATACTCTACATACATTGTTACATCATCACATCTCTAGTAACCCATTATACTCTACATAAATTGTTACATCATCACATCTCTAGTAACCCATTATACTCTACATACATTGTTACATCATCACATCTCTAGTAACCCATTATACTCTACATACATTGTTACATCATCACATCTCTAGTAACCCATTATACTCTACATACATTGTTACATCATCACATCTCTAGTAACCCATTATATTCTACATACATTATTACATTAACAAATCTCTAGTAACCCATTATATTCTACATACATTGTTACATCATCACATCTCTAGTAACCCATTATATTCTACATACATTGTTCCATCATCACATCTCTAGTACCTCAGTATAATATTCATACAGTATATTTGGTAATATTACTCTCTCCTTTCATATCTTCACATCATGCAGAATCCCTATATAATGTTAAAAACTCAGCTCACAGATTTGGTTGGGGTATTCATTCATATACACACCTCTTTCACACTGAGGCTAGTTCCTCTCATTCACTCAGTACAAATAATATCTCTTATTATTCCAAATTCAAAACTTCAGCTTATCAATTATTTTCCAAATATCAATCTCTTAATATCTTAATATCTGGATATCTCTTAATATCCAAATGTCAATCATCTTAACCTGTCATTTCACTTTTATATCCAAATTCATAGTACTATTCCCCAACACACCCAGTAATCACCATGGTTACTCCTTATGCATCTTCAACCATTCTCTTGTCGTTACCTTCTTCTGCGGTTCCTCTACAGTCCCTATAGTCTCTTTAGTATCTTTAGTCCCTCAGTATCGATAGTCGCAATAGTCTATATAGACATAAATGCTTCAGTCTCTGTGGTTGCCATAGTAGCTATTGTCCCTATAGTCTCTGTAGTATCTATTGTCACTAAGGCATCTTTAGTATGTAGTGATGTTTCCAACTAAAGCAGTCAATCAATTAATCAATAAATCAAGACAAAACACACACACAATGATGCCATCTTGTGGACTCACGTGCACAAGATGAGAGAATCTGAACCCAGGTTGACACTGGCAGTGGAAGCTCCCAATGGTGTTGAGGCAACTGGCGTTGCTGGGACAAACCCGTAGTCTCCCCTTGCACTCATCGATGTCTGAAAGAGAAGGGAATATATTGAAAGAGCAGTGATTCCCTCACCTCTCCAAGAGTAAATAACTCACCCCTCCTCCAGTGATTCCCTAACTTCTCCTCCAGTGATTCCCTAACTTCTCCTCCTGTGACTCCTCACCTCTCCCCCAGTGATTCCCTAACCCCAACTCCAGTGATTTCCTAACCCCCCTCCAGTGACTCCTAACCTCTCCTCCAGTGACTCTCTCACCTCTCCTCAAAGTGACTCCCTAACCTCTCCTCCAGTGACTCCCTAACCCCTCCTCCAGTGATTCCCTAACCTCTCCTCCAGTGATTCCCTAACCTCTCCTCCAGTGATTCCCTAACCTCTCCTCCAGTGACTCCCTAAACTCTCCTCCAGTGATTCCCTAACCTCTCCTCCAGTGATTCCCTAACCTCTCCTCCAGTGACTCCCTAACCTCTCCTCCAGTGATTCCCTAACCTCTTCCCCAGTGAATTCCTAACCTCTCCTCCAGTGACTCCCTAACCTCTCCTCCAGTGATTCCCTAACCTCTCCTCCAGTGACTCCCTAAACTCTCCTCCAGTGACTCCCTAACCTCTCCTCCAGTTATTCCCTAACCTCTCCTCCAGTGACTCCCTAACCTCTCCTCCAATGACTCCCTAACCTCTCCTCGAGTGATTCCCTAACTCCTCCTCCAGTGATTCCCAAACCCATCCTCCAGTGATTCCCTAACCTCTCCTCCAGTGATTCCCAAACCCATCCTCCAGTGATTCCCAAACCTCTCCTCCAGTGACTCCCTATCCTCTCCTCCAGTGACTCCCTAACCTCTCCTCCAGTGACTCAAGACAGTCCACGTATTTGATGTATTCCAGAACTAACGTAGCTGAAATAAGGAATGAAAGGCTTGATGATCAGGTGACCATTAGAATCAGCTGATTTAAGGAATGAAAGGCTTGATGATCAGGTGACCATTAGAATCAGCTGATTTAAGGAATGAAAGGCTTGATGATCTGGTGACCATTAGAATCAGCTGATTTAAGGAATGAAAGGCTTGATGATCTGGTTACCATTAGAATCAGCTGATTTAAGGAATGAAAGGCTTGATGATCTGGTGACCATTAGAATCAGCTGATTTAAGGAATGAGAGGCTTGATGATCAGGTGACCATTAGAATCAGCTGATTTAAGGAATGAAAGGCTTGATGATCTGGTGACCATTAGAATCAGCTGATTTAAGGAATGAGAGGCTTGATGATCTGGTGACCATTAGAATCAGCTGATTTAAGGAATGAGAGGCTTGATGATCAGGTGACCATTAGAATCAGCTGATTTAAGGAATGAGAGGCTTGATGATCAGGTGACCATTAGAATCAGCTGATTTAAGGAATGAAAGGCTTGATGATCTGGTTGCCATTAGAATCAGCTGATTTAAGGAATGAAAGGCTTGATGATCTGGTTACCATTAGAATCAGCTGATTTAAGGAATGAGAGGCTTGATGATCAGGTGACCATTAGAATCAGCTGATTTAAGGAATGAAAGGCTTGATGATCAGGTTACCATTAGAATCAGCTGATTTAAGGAATGAAAGGCTTGATGATCTGGTTACCATTAGAATCAGCTGATTTAAGGAATGAAAGGCTTGATGATCTGGTGACCATTAGAATCAGCTGATTTAAGGAATGAGAGGCTTGATGATCTGGTGACCATTAGAATCAGCTGTGCTAGTTGTGGAATACACCAAAGAACAGGACAGTTTGTGGTTCTAGAGGAGAACTTGGGGGATCACTGATCGACAAACTCTCAATATGGCACAGAACAGAGGAGATATTGCAAAAGTAATGTTTTGTTCCCATAACATGTAACATTCACACAGACACAAACACGAGCTAAACTGAGACCCCAGCCTCACACCTGGCATGAGCTGTTTGTTCCACATGAATACATCAGTACGTACGTTCACAATGACACAATTTACATAGAACAATATCATTTATCAGCCTCTCCCCAACTACACATAGAACAATATCATTATCAGCCCCTCCCCAACTACACATAGAACAATATCATTATCAGCTCCTCCCACCAACACATAGAACAATATCATTATCTCTCATTATCAGTACCTTCCCCTTCCCCACCAACACATAGAACAATATCATTATCCTCCTCATTATCAGCACCCTCCTTCCCCACCTACACATAGAACAATATCATTATCCACCCCTCCCCACCTACACATAGAATAATATCATTATCCCCCTCCCCACCTACACATAGAATAATATCATTATCCCCCTCCCTACCTACACATAGAACAATATCATTATCCCCTTCCCTCCCCACCTACACATAGAATAATATCATTATCCCCTCCCCCACCTACACATAGAACAAAATCATTATCCCCCTTCCCCTCCCCTACCTACACATAGAACAATATCATTATCCTCCTCACCTACACATAGAACAATATCATTATATCCTACCTCACCTACACATAGAACAATATATTATCCTCTTTCCTCCCACCTACACATAGAATAATAGCATTATCCCCTCCCCACCTACACATAGAATAATATCATTATCCTCCTCACCTGCACACAGAACAATATCATTATCCTCCCTCCTCTGACCACACAAAGAATAATATCATCATCACCCTCCCCACCAACACATAGAATAATATCATTATCACCTACCTCCTCCTCCCCAACTACACAAAGAATAATATATTATCACCTCTCCCCAACTACACAAAGTATAATGTCATTATCACCCCCCACACCACACATAAAATAATATCATTATCCTCCCACGTACACATAGAATAATATCATTATCACCCCTCCCCACCTACACATAGAATAATATCATTATCACCCCTCTTCACCTACACATAGAACAATATCATTATCCTCCCCACCTACACATAGAATAATATCATTATCCTCCCCTTCCCCAACTACACATAGAATAATATAATTAGCACCCTCCCCACCTACACATAGAATAATATAATTATCCCCCCTCCCCACCTACACATAGAATAATATCATTATCCCCCTCCCCACCTACACATAAAATAATATCATTATCACCCCTCCTCCACCTACACATAGAATAATATCATTATCCTCCCTCCCCCACCTACACATAGAATAATATCATTATCCCCTCCCCACCTACGCATAGAATAATATCATTATCCACCCCTCCCCACCTACACATAGAATAATATCATTATCCACCCTCCCCCCTCCCCACATACACATAGAATAATATAATTATCCACCCCTCCCCACCTACACATAGAATAATATCATTATCACCCTCCTGACCTACACATAGAATAAAATCATTATCCTCCCTCCCCACCTACACATAGAATAAAATCATTATCCTCCTCCCTACCTACACATAAAATAATATCATTATCACCCCTCCTCCACATACACATAGAATAATATCATTATCCCTCCCAACTCACACATAGAATAATATCATTATCCACCCCTCCTCCACCTACACATAGAATAATATAATTATCCACCCCTCCCCACCTACACATAGAATAACATCATTATCCACCCTCCCCACCTATACATAGAATAATATCATTATCACCTCCCCACCTACACATAGAATAATATCATTATCCCCCACCTACACATAGAATAATATCATTATCCCTCCTCACCTACACATAGAATAATATCATTATCCACCCCTCCCCACCTACACATAGAATAATATCATTATCCCCCCACCTACACATAGAATAATATCATTATCCACCCTCCCTCTCCCCACCTACACATAGAACAATATCATGATCCTCCCTCCCACCTACGCATAGAATAATATCATTATCACCCTCCCCACCTACACATAGAATAATATCATTATCCCTCCCCACCTACACATAGAAAAATATCATTATCACCCACTTCTCAACTACACATAGAATAATATAATTATCCTCCCCTCCCCACCTACACATAGAATAATATCATTATCCACCCTCCCCACCTAAACATAGAATAATATCATTATCCACCCTCTCCCCCACATACACATAGAATAATAATATTATCCACCCCTCCCCACCTACACATAGAATAATATCATTATCACCCTCCCGACCTACACATAAAATAATATCATTATCACCCTCCCCACCTACACATAGAATAATATGATTATCCACCCCTCCCCACCTACACATAGAATAATATCATTATCCACCCTCCCCACCTACACATAGAATAATATCATTATCCCCTCCCCACTCACACATAGAATAATATCATTATCCAATTTCTCCTCCACCTACACATAGAATAATATAATTATCCTCCCCACCTACACATAGAATAACATCATTATCCACCCTCCCCACCTATACATAGAATAATATCATTATCACCTCCTCACCTACACATAGAATAATATCATTATCCCCACCTACACATAGAATAATATCATTATCCTCCTACCCACACATAGAATAATATCATTATCCACCCTCCCCACCTACACATAGAATAATATCATTATCCCCCACCTACACATAGAATAATATCATTATCCACCCCTCCTCTCCCCACCTACACATAGAACAATATCATGATCCTCCTCCCCACCTACGCATAGAATAATATCATTATCCCTCTCCCCACCTACACATAGAAAAATATCATTATCACCCACTCTAACTACACATAGAATAATATAATTATCCTCCCCTCCCTACCTACACATAGAATAATATCATTATTCACCCCTCCCCACCTAAACATAGAATAATATCATTATCCACCCTCTCCCACATACACATAGAATAATATCATTATCCACCCCTCCCCACCTACACATAGAATAATATCATTATCACCCCTCCACCTACACATAAAATAATATCATTATCACCCTCCCCACCTACACATAGAATAATATGATTATCCACCCCTCCCCACCTACACATAGAATAACATCATTATCCACCTCCCCTACCCACACATAGAATAATATCATTATCCACCCCTCCCCACCTACACATAGAATAATATCATTATCCCTCCCCACTCACACATAGAATAATATCATTATCCACCCCTCCCTCCACCTACACATAGAATAATATAATTATCACTTTCTCCCCACCTACACATAGAATAACATCATTATCCACTCCTCCCCACCTACACATAGAATAATATAATTATCCCTCCCCACCTACACATAGAATAATATCATTATCCCCCACCTACACATAGAATAATATCATTATCCACTCCTCCCCACCTACACATAGAATAATATCATTATCCCCCCACCTACACATAGAATAATATCATTATTCACTCTCCCCTCCTACCTACACATAGAACAATATCATGATCCTCCTCCCTACCTACGCATAGAATAATATCATTATCACCCTCCTACCTACACATAGAATAATATCATTATCCTCCCCACCTACACATAGAAAAATATCATTATCACCCACTCCCCAACTACACATAGAATAATATAATTATCCTCCCTCCCCACCTATACATAGAATAATATCATTATCACTCCTCCCTACCTACACATAGAATAATATCATTATCCTCTACCTACACATAGAATAATATCATTATCCCCCACCTACACATAGAATAATATCATTATTCAATTCTCCTCTCCCTACCTACACATAGAACAATATCATGATCCTCCCTCCTCACCTACGCATAGAATAATATCATTATCACCCTCCTCACCTACACATAGAATAATATCATTATCCTCCCTACCTACACATAGAAAAATATCATTATCACCTACTCCCTAACTACACATAGAATAATATAATTATCCTCCTCCTCCCCACCTATACATAGAATAATATCATTATCACCCTCCCCACCTACACATAGAATAATATCATTATCCACTCCTCACCTACACATAGAATAATATCATTATCTATCTCACCTACACATAGAATAATATCATTATTCACCCTCCTCTCCCTCACCTACACATAGAACAATATCATGATCCTCCCTCCCTACCTACGCATAGAATAATATCATTATCACCTCCCTACCTACACACATAGAATAATATAATTATCCTCCTCCCTACCTACACATAGAAAATATCATTATCACCTACTCCCCACCTAAACATAGAATAATATCATTATCCATCCCCTCCCCACATACACATAGAATAATATCATTATCCACCCCTCCCACCTACACATAGAATAATATCATTATCACCCTCCCGACCTACACATAAAATAATATCATTATCACCCCTCCCCACCTACACATAGAATAATATGATTATCCACCCTCCCCACCTACACATAGAATAACATCATTATCCACCCCTCCCCACCCACACATAGAATAATATCATTATCACCCTCCCCACCTACACATAGAATAATATCATTATCCCCTCCCCACTCACACATAGAATAATATCATTATCCACCTCCTCCTCCACCTACACATAGAATAATATAATTATCCCCCCACCTACACATAGAATAACATCATTATCCACCCTCCCCACCTATACATAGAATAATATCATTATCACCCTCCCCACCTACACATAGAATAATATCATTATCCCCCACCTACACATAGAATAATATCATTATCCCCCCTCCCCACCCACACATAGAATAATATCATTATCCACCCCTCCCCACCTACACATAGAATAATATCATTATCCCCCACCTACACATAGAATAATATCATTATCCACCCCTCCCTCTCCCCACCTACACATAGAACAATATCATGATCCTCCTCCCCACCTACGCATAGAATAATATCATTATCCCTCCCCACCTACACATAGAAAATATCATTATCACCTACTCCCAACTACACATAGAATAATATAATTATCCTCCTCCCCACCTACACATAGAATAATATAATTATTCCCCCTCCCCACCTAAACATAGAATAATATCATTATCCACCCCTCTCCCCCACATACACATAGAATAATATCATTATCACCCTCCCCACCTACACATAGAATAATATCATTATCACCTCCCGACCTACACATAAAATAATATCATTATCACCCCTCCCCACCTACACATAGAATAATATGATTATCCACCCCTCCCCACCTACACATAGAATAACATCATTATCCACCCCCCCCACCCACACATAGAATAATATCATTATCCACCCTCCCCACCTACACATAGAATAATATCATTATCCCTCCCCACTCACACATAGAATAATATCATTATCCACCCCTCCTCCACCTACACATAGAATAATATAATTATCCACCCTCCCCACCTACACATAGAATAACATCATTATCCACCCTCCCCACCTACACATAGAATAATATATTATCCTCCCCACCTACACATAGAATAATATCATTATCTCTCCCTCCCCACCTACACATAGAATAATATCATTATCCACTCCTCCCCACCTACACATAGAATAATATCATTATCTCTACCTACACATAGAATAATATCATTATCCATCCTCACCACCTACACCATTATCCCCCACCTACACATAGAATAATATCATTATCCCCACCTACACATAGAATAATATCATTATCCACCCCTCCTCTCCCCACCTACACATAGAACAATATCATGATCCTCCCCCTTCACCTACGCATAGAATAATATCATTATCACCCCTCCCCACCTACACATAGAATAATATCATTATCCCCTCCCCACCTACACATAGAAAAATATCATTATCACCTACTCCCCAACTACACATAGAATAATATAATTATCCTCCCTCCCCACCTATACATAGAATAATATCATTATCCCCCTCCCCACCTACACATAGAATAATATCATTATCCCTCCACCTACACATAGAATAATATCATTATCCACTCCTCCCCACCTACACATAGAATAATATCATTATCCCCACCTACACATAGAATAATATCATTATCCACCCTCCTCTCCCCACCTACACATAGAACAATATCATGATCCTCCTCCCCACCTACGCATAGAATAATATCATTATCACCCCTCCCCACCTACACATAGAATAATATAATTATCCTCCCCTCCCCACCTACACATAGAAAAATATCATTATCACCTACTCCTCACCTAAACATAGAATAATATCATTATCCACTCCCCCACATACACATAGAATAATATCATTATCACTCCTCCCCACCTACACATAGAATAATATCATTATCACCCCCTCCCGACCTACACATAAAATAATATCATTATCCTCACCTACACATAGAATAATATGATTATCCACCCTCCTACCTACACATAGAATAACATCATTATCCACCCTCCCCACCCACACATAGAATAATATCATTATCACCCCTCCCCACCTACACATAGAATAATATCATTATCCCTCCCCACTCACACATAGAATAATATCATTATCCACCCCTCCTCCACCTACACATAGAATAATATAATTATCCCCTCCCCACCTACACATAGAATAACATCATTATCCACCCTCCCCACCTATACATAGAATAATATCATTATCACCCTCCCCACCTACACATAGAATAATATCATTATCCCCCACCTACACATAGAATAATATCATTATCCCCCTCCCCACCCACACATAGAATAATATCATTATCCACCCCTCCCCACCTACACATAGAATAATATCATTATCCCCCCACCTACACATAGAATAATATCATTATCCACCCCTCCTCTCCCCACCTACACATAGAACAATATCATGATCCTCCCTCCCCACCTACGCATAGAATAATATCATTATCCCTCCCCACCTACACATAGAAAAATATCATTATCACCCACCCCAACTACACATAGAATAATATAATTATCCACCCTCCCCACCTACACATAGAATAATATCATTATTCACCCTCCCACCTAAACATAGAATAATATCATTATCCACCCTCCCCACATACACATAGAATAATATCATTATCCACCCTCCCCACCTACACATAGAATAATATCATTATCACCCCTCCCGACCTACACATAAAATAATATCATTATCCCCCTCCCCACCTACACATAGAATAATATGATTATCCACCTCCCCACCTACACATAGAATAACATCATTATCCACCCCTCCCCACCTACACATAGAATAATATCATTATCTCACCCCTCCCCACCTACACATAGAATAATATCATTATCCACCCCTCCCCACTCACACATAGAATAATATCATTATCCACCTCCCCACCTACACATAGAATAATATCATTATCACCCCTCCCCACCTACACATAGAATAAAATCATTATCCACCCCTCCCCACCTATACATAGAATAATATCATTATCACCCTCCCCACCTACACATAGAATAATATCATTATCCCCCCACCTACACATAGAATAATATCATTATCCCCCTCCCCACCCACACATAGAATAATATCATTATCCACCCCTCCCCACCTACACATAGAATAATATCATTATCCCCCCACCTACACATAGAATAATATCATTATCCACCCTCCCTCTCCCCACCTACACATAGAACAATATCATGATCCTCCCCCCCACCTACCTATAGAATAATATCATTATCCCCTCCCCACCTACACATAGAATAATATCATTATCCCCTCCCCACCTACACATAGAAAATATCATTATCACTCCCCTCCCCAACTACACATAGAATAATATCATTATCCACCCCCTCCCCACCTACACATAGAATAATATCATTATCCACCCTCCCCACCTAAACATAGAATAATATCATTATCCACCCTCCCCACATACACATAGAATAATATCATTATTCACCCTCCCCACCTACACATAGAATAATATCATTATCACCCCTCCCCACCTACACATAGAATAAAATTGATTATCCACCCTTCCCCACCTACACATAGAATAAAATCATTATCCCCTCCCCACCTACACATAAAATAATATCATTATCCACCCTCCCCACCTACACATAGAATAATATGATTATCCCCCTCCCCACCTACACATAGAATAACATCATTATCCACCCCTCCTCCACCTACACATAGAATAATATCATTATCCACCCTCTCCCCACCTACACATAGAATAATATCATTATCCCCTCCCCACCTACACATAGAATAATATCATTATCAGAATAATATCTCCTCCACTCTACACATAGAATAATATCATTATCCACCCCACCTACACATAGAATAACATCATTATCCCCCTCCCACCTACACATAGAATAATATCATTATCCACCCCTCCCCACCTACACATAGAATAATATCATTATCACCCCTCCCCACCTACACATAGAATAATATCATTATTCCCCCCACCTACCCACACATAGAATAATATCATTATCCCCTCCCCACCCACACATAGAATAATATCATTATCCCCCACCTACACATAGAATAATATCATTATCCCCCACCTACACATAGAATAATATCATTATCCACCCCCTCCCTCTCCCCACCTACACATAGAACAATATCATGATCCTCCCCTCCCCACCTACGCATAGAATAATATCATTATCACCCTCCCCACCTACACATAGAATAATATCATTATCCTCCCCAACTACACATAGAAAAATATCATTATCACCCCTCCCCACCTACACATAGAATAATATAATTATCCTCCCCCTCCCCACCTAAACATAGAATAATATCATTATCCCCTCCCCACCTAAACATAGAATAATATCATTATCCCCCTCCCCACATACACATAGAATAATATCATTATCCACCCTCCCCACCTACACATAGAATAAAATCATTATCTCCCCTCCCCACCTACACATAGAATAAAATCATTATCCTCCCTCCCCACCTACACATAGAATAAAATCATTATCCTCCCCACCTACACATAGAATAATATCATTATCACCCTCCTCCCCACCTACACATAGAACAATATCATGATCCCCCCTCCCCACCTACACATAGAATAATATCATTATCACCCCTCCCCACCTACACATAGAATAATATCATTATCCCCCTCCCCACCTACACATAGAAATAATATCATTATCACCCCTCCCCACTACACATAGAATAATATCATTATCCACCCTCCTCCACCTACACATAGAATAATATCATTATCCACCCCCCTCCCCACCTAAACATAGAATAACATCATTATCCACCCCCTCCCCACATACACATAGAATAATATCATTATCCACCCCTCCCCACCTACACATAGAATAATATCATTATCCCCCCACCTACACATAATAATAATATCATTATCCCCCTCCCCACCTACACATAGAATAATATCATTATCCACCCTCCCCACCTACACATAGAATAACATCATTATCCACCTCCCCACCTACACATAGAATAATATCATTATCCACCCCTCCACCTACACATAGAATAATATCATTATCTCCCCACCTCCACACATAGAATAATATCATTATCCACCCTCCCCTCCACCTACACATAGAATAATATCATTATCCCCCTCCCCACTACACATAGAATAATATCATTATCCACCCCCCCACCTATACATAGAATAATATCATTATCCCCCCACCTACACATAGAATAATATCATTATCCCCCACCTACACATAGAATAATATCATTATCCCCCTCCCCACCCACACATAGAATAATATCATTATCCACCCCTCCCCACCTACACATAGAATAATATCATTATCCCCCACCTACACATAGAATAATATCATTATCCACCCCCTCCCTCTCCCCACCTACACATAGAACAATATCATGATCCTCCCCCCCACCTACGCATAGAATAATATCATTATCCCCTCCCCACCTACACATAGAAAAATATCATTATCCCCCCTCCCCACCTACACATAGAATAATATCATTATCCACCCCTCCCCACCTACACATAGAATAATATAATTATCCACCCCTCCCCACCTAAACATAGAATAATATCATTATCCACCCTCCCCACATAAACATAGAATAATATCATTATCCACCCTCCCCACCTACACATAGAATAATATCATTATCACCCTCCCCACCTACACATAAAATAATATCATTATCACCTCCCACCTACACATAGAATAATATGATTATCCTCCCCCTCCCCACCTACACATAGAATAAAATCATTATCCCCTCCCCACCCACACATAGAATAATATCATTATCACCCCTCCCCACCTACACATAGAATAATATCATTATCCCCTCCCCACCTACACATAGAATAATATCATTATCCACCCTCCCCACCTACACATAGAATAATATAATTATCCACCCTCCCCACCTACACATAGAATAATATCATTATCCATCCCCTCCCCACTCTACACATAGAATAATATCATTATCCCCCTCCTCCACCCACACATAGAATAATATCATTATCCACCCTCCCCACCTACACATAGAATAATATCATTATCCCCTCCCCACCTACACATAGAATAATATCATTATCCACCCCTCCCTCTCCCCACCTACACATAGAACAATATCATGATCCCCCCACCTACCTATAGAATAATATCATTATCACCCCTCTACACCACACATAGAATAATATCATTATCCCCCTCCCCACCTACACATAGAAAAATATCATTATCACCCACTCCCACACTACACATAGAATAATATAATTATCCACACCTCCCCACCTACACATAGAATAATATCATTAATCCACCCCCCCCACCTAAACATAGAATAATATCGTTTATCCAACCCCCCCCACATACACATAGAATAATATCATTATCCACGTGGCAGTTCTCCCCACCTACACATAGAATAATATCATTATCACCCCTCCCGACCTACACATAGAATAAAATCACATTCCCCCTTCCCCACCTACACATAGAATAAAATCATTATCCTCCTCCCCACCTACACATAAAATAATATCATTATCACCCCTCCCCACCTACACATAGAATAATATGATTATCCACCCCCTCCCCACCGAGAGACACATAGAATAACATCATTATTCACCCTCCCCACCCACACATAGAATAATATCATTATCCACCCCTCCCCACTCTACACATAGAATTATATCATTATCCCCCTCCCCACACACATAGAATAATATCATTATTGCACCCTCCTCCACCTACACATAGAATAATATAATTATCCACCCCTGGGTACACATAGAAAAAACATCATTATCCAACCTCCCCACCTACACATAGGAGAATAATATCATTATCCACCCCTTACTAAACCTACACATAGAATAATATCATTATCCCCCCACCTACACATATATTATAATATCATTATTCCCCCAACTGAAGTACACATAGAATAATATCATTTTCCACCCCCTCCCCACCTACACATAGAAATAATATAATATTATAGCACACACACACACACACACAGCACACACACACACACACACACACACACACACACACACACACACACACAGACAATTAAATACCCACCCTTACACTTCCCAGTGAGAGGAGTGAAGTATAAACAGTCGTTGTGGATCTGAACCCAGGTTGACACTGACAGTAGAAGCTTCCCTGTGTTGTAAACGTGGCAGTACTTACACAGGGTGGGGTACTGTCCCACTCTTTACACTCATCTATATCATCACATTGTTTCCCTGAAGTTGGCTATGAAGCCCAGGATATTATCTGGCCTCTTGGTTCCCCAGAAGACTGAAATGAAGACCTGTGAGGAGACACAGAGAGACAGAGAAGACAGATATTAGACAGAGAGACCGAGAGAGACAGAAGACAGAGAAACAGAGAGACTAAATTCAACCAGTTTCCTGAAAAGTGCAGAGATATCAACACCACAGCACTCTGGACCTCGTTGGGATGCAATTATTTTTTATTTTTTTAAACAATTTGTATAGTAGAGAAGACAAATTGCACTCTGTTCCAGAGGCTAGTGCATTATAAGCACATGGGTATAATCACGAGGAAAATACATATTCTCCACATTGCAACTTTAACTAGGTTACTAAACTGAAGTTTAGGAGAGGAGACAGAGATATTATAGCTAGGTTACTAAACTGAAGTATAGTAGAGAAGACAGAGATATTATAACTAGGTTACTAAACTGAAGTATAGTAGAGAAGACAGAGATATTATAGCTAGGTTACTAAACTGAAGTATAGTAGAGAAAACAGAGTTAATATAACTAGGTTACTAAACTGAAGTATAGTAGAGAAGACCGATATATTATAACTAGGTTACTAAACTGAAGTATATTAGAGAAGACAGAGATATTATAGCTAGGTTACTAAACTGATGTACAGTAGAGAAGAGATATATTATAACTAGATTACTAAACTGAAGTATAATAGAGAAGACAGAGATATTATAACTAGGTTACTAAACTGAAGTATAGTAGAGAAGACAGAGATATTATAGCTAGGTTACTAAACTGAAGTATAGTAGAGAAGACAGGGATATTATAACTAGGTTACTAAACTGAATGGGTATATAGAAAGACATATTTTGGTATTTGTTTAATTATGTTTTGATTTCAGCAGTAAAGAAGACAGAGATATTGGACTAGGTTACTAAAAAAGTGTCTCCAGTAGAGAATCATGATATTATAACTATTACTGATCATCAGAGTGAGTAGAGAAACATGAAATATTATCACTAGGTTACTGAAACAGAGTGAGTCCTTGAGAAACATGTAAAGATATCACTATTACTAAACAGAGTGAGTAGAGAAGACAGAAATATTATCACTAGGTTACTAAACAGAGTGAGTCCTTCCAAAATATTAGTGACTTGTTTTAGCACATTCTTAGTCCTAAACTTATTTAGGCTTGAGAAGACAGGATATTATACTTCTTGAGTACTAAATTGACTGTCTGTCTGAGAAGTCAGAGTATTATGTCTAGGTCTACTGTCTGTCTGTCTGAGAAGTCAGTCTGTCTGTCAAACTGTCTGTATGAAGTATGTCTGTCTGTCTGTCATTATGTTTTGTCAGACATTATACACACACTACACACTGAACACAGAGAGAACACACACACACATGTAAAGACACTACACACTGAACACAGAGTGAGTCCACAACATGTAAACACACACTACACACTGAACACAGAGTGAGGGTCCTTCCATGAATATTATACAGACTTGTTTTAGACATTCTGTCCAGAACTTATTTCTCCCTTCCTTTTTCTCTCTTTCTCTTTCTCTCATGTCTAAAATGTTGAAATGTCTGTCTGTCTGTCTGTCTGTCTGTGTCTGTCTGTCTGTCTGTCTGTCTGTCTGTCTGTCTGTCTGTCTGTCACACACACACACACAACACACACACACACACACACACACACACACACACACACACACACACACACACACACACACACACACACACACACACACACACACACACACACACACACAGTAGAGTGAGGGTGTTCATGAAGTTATACAGACTACCTTCATCAACAGACTCTGTCAGAGTTCATGCCTCTCCCTTATTTTTTCTCTTTCTCTTCTCTCATTCTAAATGTTGAAATGTCTGTCTGTCTGTCTGTCTGTCTGTCTGTCTGTCTGTCTGTCTGTCTGTCTGTCTGTCTGTCTGTCTGTCTGTCTGTCTGTCTGAAATATGTGTCTCTAATATGGTCATACATTGGGCAGGAGGATAGGAAGTGCAGCTCAGTTTCCACCTCATTTTGTGGGCAGTGTGCACATATCCTGTCTTCTCTTGAGAGCCAGATCTGCTTTCGGCGGTCTTTCTCAATAGTAAGGCTATGCTCACTCAGTCAAGGCGAAGAAGTAGAGAAATCTGTCCTCGTATCAGACCTGGGTTCAAATACTGTTTAAAACATTTCAGATCCTTTCATATCTAGCCTGTCTGAAGTGCTGTATGGGCAGGGTTTGTACGGTAGACACTATTCTATTGGTTCAATTACTCCAGGCAAACTCAATAAAGCCCAGATTAACTGTTTGCAATATATATCGAGTAGTATTTGAACCCAGCTCTGACTCATTCAGGGACTCTCCAAATAGCCAACTGGTGTCAATGGTGCAACTCTGTTGATTCCTGGAAACAGTGGTATTTTGACAGTAATAAATAACAGAACATGCTCTGAACATAGTACTACATCCATAACATCCATAAAACAACTACCTGAACATAGTACTACATCTATAACATAACTACCTGAACATAGTACTACATCTATAACACAACTACCTGAACATAGTACTACATCTATAACATAACTACCTGAACATAGTACTACATCCATAACATAACTACCTGAACATAGTACTACATCCATAACATCTATAACACAACTACCTGAACATAGTACTACATCCATAACATCTATAACACAACTACCTGAACATAGAACTACATCCATAACATCTATAACATAACTACCTGAACATAGAACTACAACCATAACATAACTACCTGAACATAGTACTACATCTATAACATAACTACCTGAACATAGTACTACATCTATAACACAACTACCTGAACATAGTACTACATCTATAACATAACTACCTGAACATAGTACTACATCCATAACATAACTACCTGAACATAGTACTACATCCATAACACCTATAACACAACTACCTGAACATAGTACTACATCCATAACATCTATAACACAACTACCTGAACATAGTACTACATCCATAACATCCATAAAACAACTACCTGAACATAGTACTACATCTATAACATAACTACCTGAACATAGTACTACATCTATAACACAACTACCTGAACATAGTACTACATCTATAACATAACTACCTGAACATAGTACTACATCCATAACATAACTACCTGAACATAGTACTACATCCATAACATCTATAACACAACTACCTGAACATAGTACTACATCCATAACATCCATAACATAACTACCTGAACATAGAACTACATCTATAACATCCATAAACAACTACCTGAAATATATACTACATCTATAACATAACTACCTGAACATAGTACTACATCTATAACACAACTACCTGAACATAGTACTACATCTATAACATAACTACCTGAACATAGTACTACATCCATAACATAACTACCTGAACATAGTACTACATCCATAACATCTATAACACAACTACCTGAACATAGTACTACATCCATAACATCCATAACATAACTACCTGAACATAGAACTACATCTATAACATCTATAACATAACTACCTGAACATAGTACTACATCCATAACATAACTACTTGAACATAGAACTACATCCATAACATCCATAACACAACTACCTGAACATAGTACTACATCCATAACATCCATAACACAACTACCTGAACATAGTACTACATCCATAACATCCATAACATAACTACCTGAACATAGTACATCCATAACATCCATAACATAACTACCTGAACATAGTACTACATCCATAACATCCATAACTAACTACCTGAACATAGTACTACATCCATAACATAACTCTGAACATAGTACTACATCATAACATAACTACCTGAACATAGTACTACATCCATAACATAACTACCTGAACATAGTACTACATCCATAACATAATCTGAACATAGTAACATCCATAACATAACTACCTGAACATAGTACATCCATAACATCTATAACATAACTACCTGAACATAGTACTATCCATAACATCTATAACATAACTACCTGAACATAGTACTACATCCATAACATCCATAACATAACTACCTGAACATAGTACTATAACCATAACATAACTACCTGAACATAGTACTACATCCATAACATCCATAACATAACTACCTGAACATAGAACTACATCTATAACATCTATAACATAACTACCTGAACATAGTACTACATCCATAACATCCATAACATAACTACCTGAACATAGTACTACATCCATAACATAACTACCTGAACATAGTACTACATCCATAACATAACTCTGAACATAGTACTACATCTATAACATAACTACCTGAACATAGTACTACATCCTATAACATAACTACCTGAACATAGTACTACATCCATAACATAACTACCTGAACATAGTACTACATCCATAACATCTATAACACAACTAACCTGAACATAGTACTACATCCATAACATCTATAACACAACTACCTGAACATAGTACTACATCCATAACATCCATAACATAACTACCTGAACATAGTACTACATCATAACATAACTACTGAACATAGTACTACATCATATAACATAACTACCTGAACATAGTACTACATCCATAACATAACTACCTGAACATAGTACTACATCCATAACATAACTACCTGAACATAGTACTACATCCATAACATCCATAACATAACTACCTGAACATAGTACTACATCATCCATAACATAACCATAACATAACTATAACATCTATAACATAACTACTGAACATAGTACATAACATCCATAACATAACTACCTGAACATAGTACTACATCCATAACATCCATAACACAACTACCTGAACATAGTACTACATCCATAACATAACTATAACATAACTATCCATGAACATAACTACATCCATAACATCCATAACATAACTACCTGAACATAGTACTACATCCATAACATCCATAACACAACTACCTGAACATAGTACTACATCCATAACATCCATAACATAACTACCTGAACATAGTACTACATCCATAACATAACTACCTGAACATACCTGAACATAGTACTACATCCATAACATAACTACCTGAACATAGTATCCATAACATAATCCATAATCCATAACATAACTACCTGAACATAGTACTACATCCATAAACATAACTACCTGAACATAGTACTACATCCATAACATCCATATAAATCTATAAAACATAACTAACATACAACTACCTGAACATAGTATCCATAACATCCATAACATAACTACCTGAACATAGTACTACATCCATAACATCCTATAACATAACTACCTGAACATAGTACTACACATAACATCCATAACATAACTACCTGAACTATAATCCATAACATAACCTGAACATAGTACTACATCCATAACATAATCTGAACATATAACATCCATAACATAACTACCTGAACATAGTACTACATCCATAACATCTATAACATAACTACATCCATAACATAGTAACATCCATAACATAACTACATGAACATAGTACTACATCCATAACATAACTACCTGAACATAGTACTACATCCATAAACATAAACAACTACCTGAACATAGTACTACATCCATAACATATAACACAACTACCTGAACATAGTACTACATCCATAACATAACTACCTGAACATAGTACTACATCCATAACATCCATAACATAACTACCTGAACATAGTACTACATCTATAACATCCATAACATAACTACCTGAACATAGTACTACATCCATAACATAACTATGAACATAACTAACATAACTACCTGAACATAGTACTACATCCATAACATAACTACCTGAACATAGTACTACATCCATAACATAACTACCTGAACATAGTACTCCATAACATCCATAACATAACTACCTGAACATAGTACATAACATAATCTGAACATAGTACTACATCCATAACATAACTACCTGAACATAGTACTACATCCATAACATAACTACCTGAACATAGTACTACATCCATAACATAACTACCTGAACATAGAACTACATCCATAACATCCATAACACAACTACCTGAACATAGTACTACATCCAAAACATAACTACCTGAACATAGTACTACATCCATAACATAATACCTGAACATATAACATCCATAACATAACCTGAACATAGTACTACATCCATAACATAACTACCTGAACATAGTACTATCCATAACATCCATAACATAACTACCTGAACATAGTACTACATCCATAACATAACTACCTGAACATAGTACTACATCCATAACATAATCTGAACATAGTACTACATCCATAAAATAACTACCTGAACATAGTACTACATCCATAACATAACTACCTGAACATAGTACTACATCCATAACATAACTACCTGAACATAGTACTACATCCATAAATCCATAAACAACTACCTGAACATAGTACTACATCCATCCATAACATAACTACCTGAACATAGTACTACATCCATAACATAACTACCTGAACATAGTAACATCCATAACATAACTACCTGAACATAGTACTACATCCATAACATCCATAACATAACTACCTGAACATAGTACTACATCCATAACATAACTACCTGAACATAGTACTACATCCATAACATCTATAACACAACTACCTGAACATAGTACATCCATAACATCATAACATAACTACCTGAACATAGTACTACATCCATAACATAACTACCTGAACATAGTACTACATCCATAACATAACTACCTGAACATAGTACTACATCCATAACATAACTACCTGAACATAGTACTACATCCATAACATCCATAACACAACTACCTGAACATAGTACTACATCCATAACATAACTACCTGAACATAGAACTACATCCATAACATCCATAACATAACTACCTGAACATAGAACTACATCCATAACATCCATAACATAACTACCTGAACATAGTACTACATCCATAACATAACTACCTGAACATAGTACTACATCCATAACATAACTACCTGAACATAGTACTACATCCATAACATAACTACCTGAACATAGTACTACATCCATAACATAACTACCTGAACATAGAACTACATCCATAACATCCATAACATAACTACCTGAACATAGTACTACATCCATAACATAACTACCTGAACATAACATACCTGAACATAGTACTACATCCATAACATAACTACCTGAACATAGTACTACATCCATAACATAACTACCTGAACATAGAACTACATCCATAACATCCATAACATAACTACCTGAACATAGTACTACATCCATAAACATAACACAACTACCTGAACATAGTACTACATCCATAACATAACTACCTGAACATAGTACTACATCCATAACATGAACATAGTACTACATCCATAACATAACTACCTGAACATAGTACATCCATAACATAACTACCTGAACATAGTACACATAACATCCATAACATAACTACCTGAACATAGTACTACATCCATAACATAACTACCTGAACATAGTACTACATCCATAAACATAACACACACTACCTGAACATAGTACTACATCCATAACATAACTACCTGAACATAGTACATCCACATCCATAACATAACTACCTGAACATAGTACTACATCCATAACATAATCTGAACATAGTATACAACATAACTACCTGAACATAGTACTACATCCATAACATAATCTGAACATATAACATCCATAACATAACTACCTGAACATAGTACTACATCCATCTATAACACAACTACCTGAACATAGTACTACATCCATAACATCCATAACATAACTACCTGAACATAGAACTACATCCATAACATCCATAACACAACTACCTGAACATAGTACTACATCCATAACATAACTACCTGAACATAGTACTACATCCATAACATAACTACCTGAACATAGTACTACATCCATAACATAACTACCTGAACATAGTACTACATCCATAACATAACTACCTGAACATAGTACTACATCCATAACATAACTACCTGAACATAGTACTATACATCTGAACATAACATCCATAACATAACTACCTGAACATAGTACTACATCCATAACATGAACATAGTAATCCATAACCTGAACATAGTACTACATCCATAACATAACTACCTGAACATAGTACTACATCCATAAATAACACAACTACCTGAACACCATAATAACATAACTACCTGAACATAGAACTACATCCATAACATCCATAACATAACTACCTGAACATAGAACTACTAACATCCATAACATAACTACCTGAACATAGTACTACATCCATAACATAACTACCTGAACATACTACACATAACATCCATAACATAACTACCTGAACATAGTACTACATCCATAACATAACTACCTGAACATAGTACTACATCCATAAATCCATAACTACCTGAACATAGTACTACACATAACATCTATAAACAACTACCTGAACATAGTACTACATCCATAAACATAACTACCTGAACATAGTACTACATCCATAACATAACTACCTGAACATAGTACTACATCCATAACATCCATAACATAACTACCTGAACATAGTACTACATCCATAACACATAACTACCTGAACATAGTACTACATCCATAACATCCATAACATAACTACCTGAACATAGTACTACATCCATAACATAATACCTGAACATAGTATCCATAACATCCATAACATAACTACCTGAACATAGAACTATCCATATAACATCCATAACATAACTACCTGAACATAGTACTACATCCATAACATAACTACCTGAACATAGTACTACATCTATAACATCTATAACACAACTACCTGAACATAGTACTACATCCATAACATCTATAACACAACTACCTGAACATAGAACTACATCCATAACATAACTACCTGAACATAGTACTACATCCATAACATCCATAACATAACTACCTGAACATAGAACTACATCTATAACATCTATAACATAACTACCTGAACATAGTACTACATCCATAACATCCATAACATAACTACCTGAACATAGTACTACATCCATAACATAACTACCTGAACATAGTACTACATCCATAACATAACTACCTGAACATAGTACTACATCCATAACATAACTACCTGAACATAGTACTACATCCATAACATAACTACCTGAACATAGTACTACATCTATAACATCCATAACATAACTACCTGAACATAGTACTACATCCATCCATAACACAATCTGAACATAGAAAACATCCATAACATAACTACCTGAACATAGTACTACATCCATAACATCCATAACATAACTACCTGAACATAGTACTACATCCATAACATCCATAACATAACTACCTGAACATAGTACTACATCCATAACATAACTACCTGAACATAGTACTACATCCATAGTATAACATAACATAACTAACATAGTACTACATCCATAACATAACTACCTGAACATAGTACTACATCCATAACATAACTACCTGAACATAGTACTACATCCATCCATAACATAACTACATCTGAACATAGTACTACATCCATAACATAACTACCTGAACATAGTACTACATCCATAACATCCATAACATAACTACCTGAACATAGTACTACATCCATAACATAACTACCTGAACATAGAACTACATCCATAACATCCATAACATAACTACCTGAACATAGTACTACATCCATAACATCCATAACCTGAACATATACTACATCCATAACATAACTACCTGAACATAGTACATAACATCCATAACATAATCTGAACATATAACATCCATAACATAACTACCTGAACATAGTACTACATCCATAACATAACTACCTGAACATAGTACTACATCCATAACATCCATAACATAACTACCTGAACATAGTACTACATCCATAACACAACTACCTGAACATAGTACTACATCCATAACATAACTACCTGAACATAGTACTACATCCATAACATCCATAACACAACTACCTGAACATAGTACTACATCCATAACATCCATAACATAACTACCTGAACATAGTACTACATCCATAACATAACTACCTGAACATAGTACTACATCCATAACATAACTACCTGAACATAGTACTACATCCATAACATAACTACCTGAACATAGTACTACATCCATAACATAACTACCTGAACATAGTACTACATCCATAACATAACTACCTGAACATAGTACTACATCCATAACATAACTACCTGAACATAGAACTACATCCATAACATCCATAACATAACTACCTGAACATAGTACTACATCCATAACATCCATAACATAACTACCTGAACATAGTACTACATCCATAACATCCATAACATAACTACCTGAACATAGAACTACATCCATAACATCCATAACATAACTACCTGAACATAGTACTACATCCATAACATAATCTGAACATAGAACATAACTACATCCATAACATAACTACCTGAACATAGTACTACATCCATAAACATAACTACCTGAACATAGTACTACATCCATAACATAACTACCTGAACATAGTACTACATCCATAACATCTATAACATACAACTACATCCTGAACATCCATACACATCCATAACATCCATAACATAACTACCTGAACATAGTACTACATCCATAACATCCATAACACAACTACCTGAACATAGTACTACATCCATAACATAACTACTTGAACATAGAACTACATCCATAACATCCATAACACAACTACCTGAACATAGTACTACATCCATAACATCCATAACACAACTACCTGAACATAGTACTACATCCATAACATAACTACCTGAACATAGTACTACATCCATAACATAACTACCTGAACATAGAACTACATCCATAACATCCATAACACAACTACCTGAACATAGTACTACATCCAAAACATAACTACCTGAACATAGTACTACATCCATAACATAACTACCTGAACATAGTACTACATCCAAAACATAACTACCTGAACATAGTACTACATCCATAACACAACTACATGAACATAGTACTACATGAACATAACTAGAACATAGTACTACATCCATAACATAACTACCTGAACATAGTACTAACATCCATAACATAACTATGAACATAGTACTACATCCATAACATAACTACCTGAACATAGTACTACATCCATAACATAACTACCTGAACATAGTACTACATCCATAACATAACTACCTGAACATATCCATAACTAACATCTGAACATAGTACTACATCCATAACATAACTACCTGAACATAGTACTACATCCATAACATAACTACCTGAACATAGTACTACATCCATAACATAACTACCTGAACATAGTACTACATCCATAACATAACTACCTGAACATAGTACTACATCCATAAACATAACTACCTGAACATAGTACTACATCCATAACATCCATAACATAACTACCTGAACATAGTATCCATAACATCCATAACATAACTACCTGAACATAGTACTACATCCATAACATAACTACCTGAACATAGTAACATCCATAACATAACTACCTGAACATAGTAACATCCATAACATAACTACCTGAACATAGTACTACATCCATAACATAACTATAACTGAACATAGTACTACATCCATAAACATAACTACCTGAACATAGTACTACATCCATAACATCCATAACATAACTACCTGAACATAGTACTACATCCATAACATCCATAACATAACTACCTGAACATAGAACTACATCTATAACATCTATAACATAACTACCTGAACATAGTACTACATCCATAACATCTATAACACAACTACCTGAACATAGAACTACATCCATAACATAACTCTGAACATAGTAACATCCATAACACAACTACCTGAACATAGTACTACATCCATAACATCCATAACATAACTACCTGAACATAGTACTACATCCATAACATAACTACCTGAACATAGTACCATAACATCCATAACATAACTACCTGAACATAGTACATCCATAACATCCATAACATAACTACCTGAACATAGTACTACATCCATAACATAACTACCTGAACATAGTACTACATCCATAACATCCATAACACAACTACCTGAACATAGTACTACATCCATAACATAACTATGAACATAGAACTACATCCATAACATAACTACCTGAACATAGTACTACATCCATAACATCCATAACATAACTACCTGAACATAGTACTACATCCATAAACATAACATAACTACATCCATAACATAGAACTACATCCATAACATCCATAACATAACTACCTGAACATAGTACTACATCCATAACATAACTACCTGAACATAGTACTACATCCATAACATAACTACCTGAACATAGTACTACATCCATAACATAACTACCTGAACATAGTACTACATCCATAACATAACTACCTGAACATAGTACTACATCCATAACATAACTACCTGAACATAGTACTACATCCATAACATAATCCATAATCGGAACACTAACATAACTACCTGAACATAGTACTACATCCATAACATAACTACCTGAACATAGTACTACATCCATAACATAACTACCTGAACATAGAACTACATCCATAACATCCATAACATAACTACCTGAACATAGTACTACATCCATAACATAACTACCTGAACATAGTACTACATCCATAACATAACTACCTGAACATAGTACTACATCCATAACATAACTACCTGAACATAGTACTACATCCATAACATAACTACCTGAACATAGTACTACATCCATAACATAACTACCTGAACATAGAACTACATCCATAACATCCATAACACAACTACCTGAACATAGTACTACATCCATAACATAACTACCTGAACATAGTACTACATCCATAACATAACTACCTGAACATAGTACTACATCCATAACATAACTACCTGAACATAGTACTACATCCATAACATAACTACCTGAACATAGTACTACATCCATAAATCTATAACTACCTGAACATAGTACTACATCCATAACATAACTACCTGAACATAGTACTACATCCATAAACATAACTACTGAACATAGTACTACATCCATAACATAACTACCATAAACATAGAACACATCCATAACATCCATAACATAACTACCTGAACATAGTACTACATCCATAACATAACTACCTGAACATAGTACTACATCCATAAACATAACACAACTACCTGAACATAGTACTAACATCCATAACATAACAACCTGAACATAGTACTACATCCATAACATAACTACCTGAACATAGTACTACATCCATAACATCTATAACACAACTACCTGAACATAGTACTACATCCATAACATCCATAACATAACTACCTGAACATAGAACTACATCCATAACATCCATAACACAACTACCTGAACATAGTACTACATCCATAACATAACTACCTGAACATAGTACTACATCCATAACATAACTACCTGAACATAGTACTACATCCATAACATAACTACCTGAACATAGAACTACATCCATAAACATAACTACCTGAACATAGTACTACATCCATAACATAACTACCTGAACATAGTACTACATCCATAACATAACTACCTGAACATAGTACTACATCCATAACATAACTACCTGAACATAGTACTACATCCATAAACCGGAACATAACATCCATAACACAACCTGAACATAGTACTACATCCATAACATAACTACCTGAACATAGTACTACATCCATAACATAACTACCTGAACATAGTACTACATCCATAACATTCATAACATAACTACCTGAACATAGAACTACATCCATAACATCCATAACACAACTACCTGAACATAGTACTACATCCATAACATAACTACCTGAACATAGTACTACATCCATAACATAACTACCTGAACATAGTACTACATCCATAAACATAACTACCTGAACATAGTACTACATCCATAACATAACTACCTGAACATAGTACTACATCCATAACATAACTACCTGAACATAGTACTACATCCATAACATAACTACCTGAACATAGTACTACATCCATAACATAACTACCTGAACATAGTACTACATCCATAACATCCATAACATAACTACCTGAACATAGTACTACATCCATAACATCCATAACACAACTACCTGAACATAGAACTACATCCATAACATCCATAACACAACTACCTGAACATAGTACTACATCCATAACATAACTACCTGAACATAGTACTACATCCATAACATAACTACTTGAACATATCCATAACATCCATAACATAACTACCTGAAC
>NC_068430.1:81912984-81917984 GCF_023373465.1 Oncorhynchus keta
TGAGAACTAACAACCATCACACGTGCATATTACCTGCACCACAACACACACCACAACACCACACCACAACACGCCACCACAACACGCCACAACACACACCACAACACACACCACAACACCACAACACCACAACACAACACCACAACACCACACCACACCACACCACAACACCACACCACCACACACCACACACACACCACAACACCACACCACAACACCACACCACAACACACCACACCACACCACAACACCACAACACCACACCACAACACACACCACAACACCACACCACAACACACACACCACAACACACCACCACAACACCACACCACACACACACACACAACACCACACCACAACACCACACCACACAACACACACCACAACACCACACCACAACACCACACACCACACCACAACACACACCACCACAACACCACAACACCACACCACAACACCACCACACCACACCACAACACACACACACACACCACAACACCACACCACAACACCACACCCACAACACCACACCACACCACAACACCACACCACACCACAACACCACAGCACAACACCACACCACAACACACCATAACACCACACCACAACACACACCACACCACACCATATCAATTCACACCACAACACCACACCACACAACACACACCACAACACACACACCACAACACACACACCAACACAACACACACCACAACACCACACCACAACACCACACCACAACACCACACCACAACACCACACCACAACACCACAACACCACACCACACCACAACACACACCCACACCACACCACACCACAACACCACACCACAACACCACAACACCACACACCACACCACAAACACCACCACAACACCACACCACCAACACCACACCACACCACACCACAACACACACCACAACACCACACCACAACACCACACCACAACACCACACCACAACACCACACCACAACACCACACACACCACACCCACAACACCACACCACAACACACACCACAACACCACAACACACACCACACCACCACACCACACCACACACCACAACACCACCACAACACCACACCACAACACCACACCACAACACCACACCACAACACACACACACCACACCACAACACACACCACAACACAACACCACACCACAACACCACACCACAACACACACCACAACACAACCACAACACCACACCACACCACACACCACACCACAACACCACAACACCACACCACAACACACACCACAACACCACACCACACACCCACACCACACCACAACACCACACACCACAACACACACCCACAACACCACACACACCACACCACAACACCACACCCACAACAACACACACCACAACACACACCACACAACACCACACACCACACCACAACACACACCACAACACCACACCACAACACACACCACAACACCACACCACACACCACAACACACCACACCACACACCACAACACCACACCACAACACACACACACCACAACACACACCACAACACCACACCACAACACCAACACCACACCACACCACAACACACCACCCACAACACCACACCACAACACACACCACAACACCACACCACAACACCACAGCACAACACACCACAACACCACACCACAACACACACCAAACACACACCACAACACCACACCACAACACCACACCACAACACACACCACAACACCACAACACAACACACACCACAACACACACACCACACACAACACCACACCACAACACACACCACAACACCACACCACAACACACACCACCACACACCACAACACCACCCCACACCACAACACACACCATAACACACACCAACACATACAAAGGAAAACTGTCACATCCTTATCATGCTCATAGTAGATCCAAGTTGTTACTATGGGTAACCAAGTTTACCATCAGATACCAACTAACTAAGAAAAAATGAAGACATGAGACAGAGAGGAAGTTGAGCTGGAGATTAAAACACCCAGAAACCCACAGCACACTAGTGCTGAAATGTTGCCATGGTAACCATCCTAACACGCATCCCAATTGACACCCTATTGTATAGTGCTCTATTGGCCCTGGTCTAATGTAGTGCACTATACAGGGAATAGGGCCCTGGTCTAATGTAGTGCACTACATAGGGAATAGGGCCATGGTCTAATGTAGTGCACTATACAGGGAATAGGGCCCTGGTCTAATGTAGTGCACTATATAGGGAATAGGGCCATGGTCTAATAGGAATAGTGTCATTTGGCACTATACAGGGAATAGGACCCTGGTGTATCTGCATTATACAGGAATAGGGCCATTCTAATGTAGGCACTATACAGGGAATCAATTTGGGCCTCAACACTAGAAAGAGGAAGCTGCCAGTGGAATAACGGTATCTACAGCAACAGAGGAAAGTCCCTACTGTAATATAAGCACCACACTCAGATCAGTTTACATGTCCCTTACTGATCATCATTATCCAGGCTTACACAGTAAAACTGAACCTAGACCTGTCCTGACATGTCCTGTTTGCACAGCAGTGACCTCTGTTTGGGGAAGTAGTATTGGGAACAGTGAGGGTAGTGACCTCTGTTTGGGAAGTGTATTGGGAACAGTGAGGGGCAGTAACTGTTTGGGGAAGTAGTATTGGGAACAGTGAGGGCAGTAACCTCTGTTTGGGGAAGTAGTATTGGGAACAGTGAGGGTAGTGACCTCTGTTTGGGGAAGTAGTATTAACAGTGAGGGCAGTAACAGTAGATTGGGAACAGTGAACCTCTGTTTGGGGAAGTAGTATTGTGAGGGTAGTGACCTCTGTTTGGGGAAGTGTATTGGGAACAGTGAGGGTACTGACCTCTGTTTTGTAGTATTGGGAACAGTGAGGGCAGTGACCTCTGTTTGTGGAAGGAAACAGTGAGGGTAGTGACCTCTGTTTGGGGAAGTAGTATTGGGAACAGTGAGGGCAGTAACCTCTGTTTGGGGAAGTAGTATTGGGAACAGAGGGTGAGGGGGAAGTAGTATTGGGAACAGTAGTGACCTCTGTTTGGGGAAGTAGTATTGGGAACAGTGAGGGTAGTGACCTTTTGGGGAAGTAGTATTGGGAACAGTGAGGGTAGTGACCTCTGTTTGGGGAAGTAGTATTGGGAACAGTGAGGGTAGTGACCTCTGTTTGGGAAGTAGTATTGGGAACAGTGAGGGCAGTGACCTCTGTTTGGGGAAGTAGTATTGGGAACAGTGAGGGCAGTGACCTCTGTTTGGGGAAGTAGTATTGGGAACAGTGAGGGTAGTGACCTCTGTTTGGGGAAGTAGTATTGGGAACAGTGAGGGCAGTGACCTCTGTTTGGGGAAGTAGTAGTAGTGACCTCTGTTTGGGGAAGTAGTATTGGGAACAGTGAGTTTGGGGAAGTAGTGGGAACAGTGAGGGCTGACCTGTTTGGGGAAGTAGTATTGGGAACAGTGAGGGTAGTGACCTCTGTTTGGGGAAGTAGTATTGGGAACAGTGAGGGTAGTGACCTCTGTTTGGGGAAGTAGTATTGGGAACAGTGAGGTAGTGACCTCTGTTTGGGGAAGTAGTATTGGGAACAGTGAGGGTAGTGACCTCTGTTTGGGGAAGTAGTATTGGGAACAGTGAGGGTAGTGAGTTTGGGGAAGTAGTATTGGGAACAGTGAGGGCAGTGTCTGTTTGGGGAAGTAGTAGTGACCTCTGTTTGGGTGAAGTGGGGAAGTAGTATTGGGAAACAGTGAGGGCAGTAACCTCTGTTTGGGGAAGTAGTATTGGGAACAGTGAGGGCAGTGACCTCTGTTTGGGGAAGTAGTATTGGGAACAGTGAGGGGCTGACTGTTTGGGGAAGTAGTATTGGGAACAGTGAGGGTAGTGACCTCTGTTTGGGGAAGTAGTATTGGGAACAGTGAGGGTAGTGACCTCTGTTTGGGGAAGTAGTATTGGGAACAGTGAGGGCAGTGACCTCTGTTTGGGGAAGTAGTATTGGGAACAGTGAGGGCAGTGACCTCTGTTTGGGGAAGTAGTATTGGGAACAGTGAGGGTAGTGACCTCTGTTTGGGGAAGTAGTACCTCTGTTTGGGAAGTAGTATTGGGAACAGTGAGGGAACAGTGAGGGCAGTGACCTCTGTTTGGGGAAGTAGTATTGGGAACAGTGAGGGTAGTGACCTCTGTTTGGGAAGTAGTATTGGGAACAGTGAGGGCAGTGACCTCTGTTTGGGGAAGTAGTATTGGGAACAGTGAGGGTAGTCTGTTTGGGGAAGTAGTATTGGGAACAGTGAGGGTAGTGACCTCTGTTTGGGGAAGTAGTATTGGGAACAGTGAGGGAACAGTGACCTCTGTTTGGGGAAGTAGTATTGGGAACAGTGAGGGCAGTGACCTCTGTTTGGGGAAGTAGTATTGGGAACAGTGAGGGCAGTGACCTCTGTTTGGGGAAGTAGTATTGGGAACAGTGAGGGCAGTGACCTCTGTTTGGGAAGTAGTATTGGGAACAGTGAGGGTAGTGACCTCTGTTTGGGGAAGTAGTATTGAACAGTGAGGGTAGTGACCTCTGTTTGGGGAAGTAGTATTGGGAACAGTGAGGGTAGTGACCTCTGTTTGGGGAAGTAGTATTGGGAACAGTGAGGGTAGTGGGAACAGTGAGGGTAGTGACCTCTGTTTGGGGAGTGATTGGGAACAGTGAGGGTAGTGACCTCTGTTTGGGGAAGTAGTATTGGGAACAGTGAGGGTAGTGACCTCTGTTTGGGGAAGTAGTAGTGAGGGTAGTGACCTCTGGAACAGTGAGGGTAGTGACCTCTGTTTGGGGAAGTAGTATTGGGAACAGTGAGGGCAGTGACCTCTGTTTGGGGAAGTAGTATTGGGAACAGTGAGGGGGAAGTAGTGTTTTTGGGGAAGTAGTATTGGGAACAGTGAGGGCAGTGACCTCTGTTTGGGGAAGTAGTATTGGGAACAGTGAGGGCAGTGACCTCTGTTTGGGGAAGT
>NC_068430.1:81922984-81925484 GCF_023373465.1 Oncorhynchus keta
TCTTAGAGAGACACCTCTCAGTGTGAACCACATGGAGTTAGAAAATAACTATTTAGCTCTCCTCCCCACACCCCCTTTCTGTTAGAGCGCGCCCCTCTCTCTTCCCCCCTCTCTCTGTACTCTCACGATAGAGAGAGAGACAGAGAGAGAGGTCTTCAACCAGACAACCACTTTAAGTATAGGCTCTTTTAAGACAATGTGTACATCCCAAATGAATGAGGACAGAAATCATTAGAGAAGGGATCTCAGGGTGGACACTCACCATGGTCTAGGCCTCAACACATTCAGGTTCGACAAAACTAGACCTGCACATCATGCTATCATGGATCTATATGATTCACATCACTGTGTGAATGTGGATGTCTTTACAAAAGGTTAGCAACACACAGACACATGCAAACACACACACACACATACATATACATGTACACACACACACATACATATACATGTACACACACACAGACACATGCAAACACACACACACATACATATACATGTACACACACACAGACACATGCAAACACACACACACATACATATACATGTACACACACACAGACACATGCAAAAACAAACACACACACACACACACACACACACACACACACACACACACACACAGTGTGGTAAGAAGACATCTACAGGTTATTTGTAACAACGTTTTATTGTGGCTAAAGCTACCGAAACATACCCACTCCCTCTCTCACTCTCACACACACACACACACACACACACACACACACACACACACACACACACACACACACACACACACACACACACACACACACACACACACACACACACACACACACACACACACACACACACTACAGAGTACACAGTCAAGTACAACACTAAGTGCTTACATTCAGAACGGTGTTGATAAAGGACATGAAAATGGTACGTTCTCTAAAAGTATAAAATACACAACGACAGCTGACCTGGTCACAAGGCCGTTTTAAGTTATATTCTACAATGTTCTGATGGGGAACGACAGCTGACCTGGTCACAAGGCAGTTTTAAGTTATATTCTACAAGAACCAAGAGCAATAAATCAATAATTTAAAAGTAAAAAAACTGGATGTACCAATCCTGGATAGCCCTTTAAGTTAGGTTTTGGGTTGGGTAAGCTGATCCTAGATCTGTGCCTAAGGACCTCTACAATGGCAGAACTGTACAGTAATTTACTGTATTCTGATCCTAGATCTGTGCCTAAGGACCTCTACAATGGCAGAACTGTACAGTACATTGTTACTACTTTATTCCTAAATCTATACAACTATTGAAACCACTTTAACCCAACACCTAGCAACCTCTTGGCATGACGGCTAATTTGTTAGGTTTTAACAGGCTAATTTGTTAGGTTTTAACAGGCTAATTTGTTAGGTTTTAACAGGCTAATTTGTTAGGTTTTAACAGGCTAATTTGTTAGGTTTTAACAGGCTAATTTGTTAGGTTTCAACAGGCTAATTTGTTAGGTTTTAACAGGCTAATTTGTTAGGTTTTAACAGGCTAATTTGTTAGGTTTCAACAGGCTAATTTGTTAGGTTTCAACAGGCTAATTTGTTAGGTTTCAACAGGCTAATTTGTTAGGTTTTAACAGGCTAATTTGTTAGGTTTTAACAGGCTAATTTGTTAGGTTTTAACAGGCTAATTTGTTAGGTTTTAACAGTTGCTTTACCCAGGTTTATTTCCTCCTGATTCTGGAAATCTTACCACTGGGATTTCTGAAATCCTGTTGATAAAAGCTGTTTTTGGACAGAAGCACTGCAAATGATCGCAACAAATCTTATGCCATCTCATTATATACATAGAGGTTGCCATGGTAACACTTTAAAATGACTAGCATGAATAAACCTTTTAACGATTTATAAACGATTTACATTTATATTTCTAAACATTTATAAGAATGTGTAAATATTACCAGCCTTCCATTCGTAAAAAATGTACAACATTTATAATAATTTATAAACATGTATATTCATTTATAAAGACTTATTCTTAAATGTTATTAATAAAGTGTTAAAGATCAATAACACATTAACAGTATAACAGTCCATTAGGTCACAACTAACACATGTCTTCACATAATGTTTTTCTAAATCCCTCTGGATTTAATCGTGTAGAAAAGTCACCATATCTTGTGCTCTTGGTAATAAATATGACTATAAATCACATTCATGTAAAGGAAGAAAGCTTCTGTTCATCACGTTTATGGTTTCATCCAAGTGGTGGAAAATAGTACCTTTCTTTTGTGGTTGTGAAATTGGATGACATAAATATCATATAGATTCCTATTGGATGACATAAATATCATATAGATTCCTATTGGATGACATAAATATCATATAGATTCCTATTGGATGACATAAATATCATATAGATTCCTATTGGATGACATAAATATCATATAGATTCCTATTGGATGACATAAATATCATATAGATTCCTATTGGATGACATAAACATCATATAGATTCCTATTGGATGACAT
>NC_068430.1:81935840-81953340 GCF_023373465.1 Oncorhynchus keta
TAACTGTAGCTGTACGATAATGATATACTAGAATATTTACATTTGTGATATGTTAACATCAGTACTACGGCATATTTTATATTATCAAATGCTACCTGTAGATGTCTGAAGGTGAGGATGACAGGCTGGGTGAGGTGTTCTGTTGCTGGGTTACTGACAAAGGCTGTTACCACCTTGGAACTGATCTGGTAGCTAGGCTTTGATGCTGTGGCGGTTGCTGTGTCTCTGTTGGTGTCCGTGTCAGTGAGGTACTGGAAGGAGTTGTTGACAGATTTCTCCACTGTCTTGTAACACACCAACCCAGCCAGAGTGAAACCTGGAAGCACAGAATGAAACAAGTTACCAGAATGTCTTGTAGTTTGTCCCAGAATCCCCAGGTTTTTCAGGTTTCCTGGTTGGAAGATTCCTGGAATAAGGAGGTGTTTTGAAATGCTGATCATGGCTCACATCAACACCATTATCCCAGAAACCCTACACTCTAATTTGCATACAGCCCCAACAGATCCACATATGATACAATCTATTGCAATCCACACGGCCCTTTTCCACCTTGATAAAGGAACACCTATGTGAGAATGTTATTCATGACTACAGCTCAGAATTCAACACCATAGTGTTCTCAAAGCTCTTCACTAAGCTCAGGACTCTGAGACTAAACACCTCCCTCTGCAACTGGAACCTGGACTTCCTGAAGGGCCGCGCCCCCAGGTGATCCGCAACACGGGGCCCCTCAGGGGTGCGTGATCAGTCCCCTCCTGTACTCCCTGTTCACCCATGGCTCATGGCCAAGCACGACTCAACAACATCATTAAGTTTTGCCGACGACAGAATAGTGGTAGGCCTGATTACCGACAACGATGAGAGATATCCTATAGGGAGGAGGTCAGATACCCTGGCCATGTGGTGGCAGGATAACAACCTCTCCCTCAACATAATCAAGACAAAGGAGATGATTGGCGGACTACAGGAAAAGGAGGACCGAGCACCAAGTCTAGGTCCAAGAACATCTAATCAAATTGCTACTCAGAATATTAGCATTGCCCCCCACCCCCTTTTGTACACTGCTGCTACTCTCTAGTTATTATCTATGCATTGTCACATTAATAACTCTACCTACATGTACATATTACCTCAATTACCTCACTAACCGGTGTCCCCACACATTGACTCTGTATCGGTACCCACCTGTATATAGCATCGCTACTGTTATTTTACTCCTGCTCTTTAATTATGTTTTATTTTTACTTACTTATTTTTTCTTCACAGTTATTTTTCTTAAAACTGTACTGTTGGTTAAGGGCTTGTAAGCATTTTGATTCCTGAGACAAATACCATTTTACTTTATTTGATATGAATAAGCAGGAAATGCTGAATCCAGGATTTCTAGGCAACCTGGGAATTTTTGGAAAGTTACTGGTACTAAAAGATACAGTACTTAGTTATAGATATGATGGTGATGATGATGATGAGGATGACAAGCCTACCTGGGTACGTCCCTTGCCAGTGGCTGTCTCCCAGCTGGTGTCCAGTCGCACGTTGTCATTGGCCAGGCTGATTGGCCCAATGGGCGGAGTCTGTCCCCTCCTCACTGCAAGCTCAGTAGCTGTGTACAAGGACAAGGAGAAAGGTGAAGGAGGATGTGTATGTGTGTGCATGTGTGTGTTTGTGTGTGGAAGTCCATGTGTGTGTGTTACCTGTGGGTCTGTTTCCATGGTGGTGTGGGTGTCTCTGAGCTGTGGGCCCGATGAGCATCAAGGTGTCCTCCACGGCGCCTATCAACCTACTCACCTCCCGGCTGTTGCTTAGGATACCTTGAGACAGGAGACTGTCTATCTCTGTCAAGACATTCTACACACAGGAAGTAGAAACAGGAAACAGGAAATGAGTGAACGAGGTGTATATGTTGATATGCACACATGATTTCACTGTGTGTGAGTGTGCATGCTTCTGTGAGTCCTTGCGTGTGTGTGTGTGTGTGTGTGTGTGTGTGTGTGTGTGTGTGTGTGTGTGTGTGTGTGTGTGTGTGTGTGTGTGTGTGTGTGTGTGTGTGTGTGTGTGTGTGTGTGTGTGTGTGTGTGTGTGTGTGTGTGTGTGTGTGTGTGTTTTAACCTCCAGGAGCATCTCTCCAAGCAGTCCTCCGGCTGCTTCCCCAGAGTTACTTAACGCCAGACAGCTTTTCCTCATCAGAGACAGGAGACCAGCTAAACCTGGGACAGTCTGAGAGAGAGGAGAAGTTCATTCACATCATGTGGGTAAAAGCAAATATACAAATATTGACATATATTGTAGTCCCAGGTTCTAAAGTGGTCTGAGAGAGAGAGAGAGAGAGAGAGAGAGAGAGAGAGAGAGAGAGAGAGAGAGAGAGAGAGAGAGAGAGAGAGAAAAAAACAGAGAGAGAGAGAAAGAGAGAACAAGAGAGAACGAAAGAGAGAGAGAGAGAGAACATAGAGAGAGAGAGAAAGAAAGAGAGAACAAGAGAGAACGAAAGAGAGAACAGAGAGAGAGAGGGGGATTTTAAAACGTATTATAAGATGCAATAGTGAGTTGCAGTATTTGGAAATCAGAGTCCTATTGGATAATATACAGTACCTTCACATCTGCTTAATGCCATATTCTATAAATGTTCTGGTTATTTTACTGACTGCTCACTGCCATATTCTATAAATGTTCTGGTTATTTTACTGACTGCTCACAGCCATATTCCATAAATGTTCTGGTTATTTTACTGACTGCTTAATGTCATATTCTATAAATGTTCTGGATATTTTACTGACTGCTCACTGCCATATTCTATAAATGTTCTGGTTATTTTACAGGCTGCTTTGCGATATTCTATAAATGTTCTGGTTATTTTACTGACTGCTTAATGCCATATTCTATAAATGTTCTGGTTATATTCTATATAAATGTTCTGGTTATTTTACTGACTGCTCACTGCCATATTCTATAAATGTTCTGGTTATTTTACTGACTGCTCACAGCCATATTCCATAAATGTTCTGGTTATTTTACTGACTGCTTAATGTCATATTCTATTCTATAAATGTTCCATATTCTATAAATGTTCTGGTTATTTTACTGACTGCTCATGCTATTCATAAATGTTCTGGTTATTTTACTGACTGCTTAATGTCATTTCTATAAATGTTCTGGTTATTTTACTGACTGCTCACTGCCATATTCTATAAATGTTCTGGTTATTTTACTGACTGCTTGCCATATTCTATAAATGTTCTGGTTATTTTACTGACTGCTTAATGCCATATTCTATAAATGTTCTGGTTATTTTACTGACTGCTCACTGCCATATTCTATAAATGTTCTGGTTATTTTACTGACTGCTCACTGCCATATTCTATAAATGTTCTGGTTATTTTACTGACTGCTTAATGCCATATTCTATAAATGTTCTGGTTATTTTACTGACTGCTCACTGCCATATTCTATAAATGTTCTGGTTATTTTACTGACTGCTTAAGACCATATTCTATAACTGTTCTGGTTATTTTACTGACTGCTCACTGACATATTCTATAAATGTTCTGGTTATTTTACTGACTGCTCACTGCCATATTCTATAAATGTTCTGGTTATTTTACTGACTGCTCACTGCCATATTCTATAAATGTTCTGGTTATTTTACTTACTGCTCACTGCCATATTCTATAAATGTTCTGGTTATTTTACTGACTGCTCACTGCCATATTCTATAAATGTTCTGGTTATTTTACTGACTGCTTAATGGCATATTCTATAAATGTTCTGTTTATTTTACTGACTGCTCACTGCCATATTCTATAAATGTTCTGGTTATTTTACTGACTGCTTAATGCCATATTCTATAAATGTTCTGGTTATTTTACTGACTGCTCACTGCCATATTCTATAAATGTTCTCACTGCCATATTCTATAAATGTTCTGGTTATTTTACTGACTGCTCAATATTAAATGTTCTATAAATGTTCTGGTTATTTTACTGACTGCTTAATGGCATATTCTATAAATGTTCTGTTTATTTTACTGACTGCTCACTGCCATATTCTATAAATGTTCTGGTTATTTTACTGACTGCTTAATGCCATATTCTATAAATGTTCTGGTTATTTTACTGACTGCTCACAGCCATATTCTATAAATGTTCTGGTTATTTTACTGACTGCTTAATGCCATATTCTATAAATGTTCTGGTTATTTTACTGACTGCTCACTGCCATATTCTATAAATGTTCTGGTTATTTTACTGACTGCTCACTGCCATATTCTATAAATGTTCTGGTTATTTTACAGACTGCTTTGCGATATTCTATAAATGTTCTGGTTATTTTACTGACTGCTTAATCCCATATTCTATAAATGTTCTGGTTATTTTACTGACTGCTTAATGCCATATTCTATAAATGTTCTGGTTATTTTACTGACTGCTTAATGCCATATTCTATAAATGTTCAGGTTATTTTACTGACTGCTTAATTTTACTGACTGCATATATTCTATAAATGTTCTGGTTATTTTACTGACTGCTCACTGCCATATTCTATAAATGTTCTGGTTATTTTACTGACTTTAAGACCATATTCTATAACTGTTCTGGTTATTTTACTGACTGCTCACTGACATATTCTATAAATGTTCTGGTTATTTTACTGACTGCTCACTGCCATATTCTATAAATGTTCTGGTTATTTTACTGACTGCTCACTGCCATATTCTATAAATGTTCTGGTTATTTTACCTACTGCTCACTGCCATATTCTATAAATGTTCTGGTTATTTTACTGACTGCTCACTGCCATATTCTATAAATGTTCTGGTTATTTTACTGACTGCTCACTGCCATATTCTATAAATGTTCTGGTTATTTTACTGACTGCTTAATGGCATATTCTATAAATGTTCTGTTTATTTTACTGACTGCTCACTGCCATATTCTATAAATGTTCTGGTTATTTTACTGACTGCTTAATGCCATATTCTATAAATGTTCTGGTTATTTTACTGACTGCTCACTGCCATATTCTATAAATGTTCTGGTTATTTTACTGACTGCTTAATGCCATATTCTATAAATGTTCTGGTTATTTTACTGACTGCTCACTGCCATATTCTATAAATGTTCTTGTTATTTTACTGACTGCTTATTGCCATATTCCATGAATGTCACCCTAAAGTGTTTGTCATTATGAGTGACATCAGGTGTCAGGGTTTAGAACTCACCTGTCCAGGAGTCTGATCCGCTTTGACCTGGTCACAGGTCAGTACTGAAGGAAACACAACACACAACCATACCATCACACCGGGATTGACACTACACAGCACATACATATTACAAAACACAACCATCACACCGGGATTCACACTACACAGCACATACATATTACAAAACACAACCATCACACCGGGATTCACACTACACAGCACATACATATTACAAAACACAACCATCACACCGGGATCGACACTACACAGCACATACATATTACAAAACACAACCATCACACAGGGATCAACACTACACAGCACATACATATTACAAAACACAACCATCACACCGGGATCGACACTACACAGCACATACATATTACAAAACACAACCATCACACCGGGATCGACACTACACAGCACATACATATTACAAAACACAACCATCACACCGGGATCGACACTACACAGCACATACATATTACAAAACACAACCATCACACAGGGATCAACACTACACAGCACATACATATTACAAAACACAACCATCACACCGGGATCAACACTACACAGCACATACATATTACAAAACACAACCATCACACAGGGATCAACACTACACAGCACATACATATTACAAAACACAACCATCACACAGGGATCAACACTACACAGTGCAACACAACAGAACATAACACGACAGGACACAAGCACACCTGCACAACAAAACAACACAATCACACCTACACAACAAAACAACACAATCACACCTACACAACAAAACAACACAATCACACCTGCACAACAAAACAACACAATCCCACCTGCACATCAACACAACACTACACAACATAACACAATATAACATACCACCATCACACGTGCACAACAACAACAACCACACAACAGGACACAGAACAACACAACACAATGAGAACTAACAACCATCACACGTGCATGTTACCTGCACCACAACACCACACCACAACACACACCACAACACGCCACAACACAACACACACCACAACACCACACCACAACACCACACCACAACACACACCACAACACCACACCACAACACACACCACAACACACCACAACACCACACCACAACACCACACCACAACACCACACCACAACACACACCACAACACCACACACACACCACCCACAACACCACACCACACCACACACCACAACACCACACCACAACACCACACCACAACACACACCACAACACCACACCACAACACCACACCACAACACCACACCACAACACCACACCACAACACCACACCACAACACACACCACAACACCACAACACCACACCACAACACCACACCACAACACCACACCACACCACAACACACACCACAACACCACACCACAACACCACACCACAACACCACACCACAACACCACACCACAACACCACACCACAACACCACACCACAACACACACACACACACCACAACACAACACACACCACAACACACACCACAACACCACAACACCACACCACACCACAACACCACACCACAACACCACACCACAACACCACACCACAACACACACCACAACACCACAACACCACACCACACCACAACACCACACCACAACACCACACCACACCACACACCACAACACACACCACAACACCACACCACAACACCACACCACAACACACACCACAACACCACACCACAACACACACCACAACACCACACCACAACACCACACCACAACACCACACCACAACACCACACCACAACACACACCACCACACCACACCACACACCACAACACACACCACAACACCACACCACAACACCACACCACAACACCACACCACAACACCACAACACCACACCACAACACACACCACACCACAACACCACACCACAACACCACACCACAACACCACAACACAACACACACCACAACACACACCCACAACACCACAACACCACACCACACCACAACACCACACCACAACACCACACCACAACACCACACCACAACACACACCACAACACCACAACACCACACCACACCACAACACCACACCACCACACCACACCACACACCACAACACACACCACAACACCACACCACAACACCACACCACAACACCACAACACCACACCACACCACAACACCACACCACAACACCACACCACACCACAACACACACCACAACACCACACCACAACACACACCACAACACAACACCACACCACAACACCACACCACAACACCACACACCACAACACACACCACAACACCACACCACAACACACAGCACAACACACACCACAACACCACACCACAACACACACCACAACACACACCACAACACCACACCACAACACACACCACAACACCACACCACAACACCACACCACAACACACACCACAACACCACACCACAACACACACCACAACACACACCACAACACCACACCACAACACCACAACACACCACACCAACACAACACGCAAATGAAAACTGTCACATCCTTATCATGCTCATAGTAGATCCAAGTTGTTGCTATGGGTAACCAAGTTTACCATCAGATACCAACTAACTAAGATATAAATGAAGACATGAGACAGAGAGGAAGTTGAGCTGGAGATTAAAACCCTCAGAAACCCACAGCACACCAGTGATGAAATGTTTCCATGGTAACCATCCTAATACGCATCCCAATTGACACCCTATTGTATAGTGCTCTATGCGCCCTGGTCTAATCTAGTGCACTATACAGGGAATAGGGCCCTGGTCTAATGTAGTGCACTACATAGGGAATAGGGCCATGGTCTAATGTAGTGCACTATATAGGGAATAGGACCCTGGTCTAATGTAGTGCATTATACAGGGAATAGGGCCATGGTCTAATGTAGTGCACTATACAGGGAATAGGGTGTCATTTGGGCCTCAACACTAGAAAGAGGAAGCTGCCAGTGGAATAACGGTATCTACAGCAACAGAGGAAAGTCCCTACTGTAATATAAGCACCACACTCAGATCAGTTTACATAGTCCCTTACTGATCATCATTATCCAGGCTTACACAGTAAAACTGAACCTAGACCTGTCCTGACATGTCCTGTTTGCACAGCAGTGACCTCTGTTTGGGGAAGTAGTATTGGGAACAGTGAGGATAGTGACCTCTGTTTGGGGAAGTAGTATTGGGAACAGTGAGGGCAGTAACCTCTGTTTGGGGAAGTAGTATTGGGAACAGTGAGGGTAGTGACCTCTGTTTTGGGGAAGTAGTATTGGGAACAGTGAGGGCAGTAACCTCTGTTTGGGGAAGTAGTATTGGGAACAGTGAGGGCAGTAACCTCTGTTTGGGGAAGTAGTATTGGGAACAGTGAGGGTAGTGACCTCTGTTTGGGGAAGTAGTATTGGGAACAGTGAGGGCAGTAACCTCTGTTTGGGGAAGTAGTATTGGGAACAGTGAGGGCAGTGACCTCTGTTTGGGGAAGTAGTATTGGGAACAGTGAGGGTAGTGACCTCTGTTTGGGGAAGTAGTATTGGGAACAGTGAGGGTACTGACCTCTGTTTGGGGAAGTAGTATTGGGAACAGTGAGGGCAGTGACCTCTGTTTGGGGAAGTAGTATTGGGAACAGTGAGGGTAGTGATCTCTGTTTGGGGAAGTAGTATTGGGAACAGTGAGGGTAGTGACCTCTGTTTGGGGAAGTAGTATTGGGAACAGTGAGGGTAGTGACCTCTGTTTGGGGAAGTAGTATTGGGAACAGTGAGGGTAGTGATCTCTGTTTGGGGAAGTAGTATTGGGAACAGTGAGGGTAGTGACCTCTGTTTGGGGAAGTAGTATTGGGAACAGTGAGGGTAGTGACCTCTGTTTGGGGAAGTAGTATTGGGAACAGTGAGGGTAGTGACCTCTGTTTGGGGAAGTAGTATTGGGAACAGTGAGGGTAGTGACCTCTGTTTGGGGAAGTAGTATTGGGAACAGTGAGGGCAGTGACCTCTGTTTGGGGAAGTAGTATTGGGAACAGTGAGGGCAGTGACCTCTGTTTGGGGAAGTAGTATTGGGAACAGTGAGGGCAGTAACCTCTGTTTGGGGAAGTAGTATTGGGAACAGTGAGGGTAGTGACCTCTGTTTGGGGAAGTAGTATTGGGAACAGTGAGGGCAGTGACCTCTGTTTGGGGAAGTAGTATTGGGAACAGTGAGGGCAGTGACCTCTGTTTGGGGAAGTAGTATTGGGAACAGTGAGGGTAGTGACCTCTGTTTGGGGAAGTAGTATTGGGAACAGTGAGGGTAGTGACCTCTGTTTGGGGAAGTAGTATTGGGAACAGTGAGGGCAGTGACCTCTGTTTGGGGAAGTAGTATTGGGAACAGTGAGGGCAGTGACCTCTGTTTGGGGAAGTAGTATTGGGAACAGTGAGGGTAGTGACCTCTGTTTGGGGAAGTAGTATTGGGAACAGTGAGGGTAGTGACCTCTGTTTGGGGAAGTAGTATTGGGAACAGTGAGGGCAGTGACCTCTGTTTGGGGAAGTAGTATTGGGAACAGTGAGGGCAGTGACCTCTGTTTGGGGAAGTAGTATTGGGAACAGTGAGGGTAGTGACCTCTGTTTGGGGAAGTAGTATTGGGAACAGTGAGGGTAGTGACCTCTGTTTGGGGAAGTAGTATTGGGAACAGTGAGGGCAGTGACCTCTGTTTGGGGAAGTAGTATTGGGAACAGTGAGGGCAGTGACCTCTGTTTGGGAAGTAGTATTGGGAACAGTGAGGGTAGTGACCTCTGTTTGGGGAAGTAGTATTGGGAACAGTGAGGGTAGTGACCTCTGTTTGGGGAAGTAGTATTGGGAACAGTGAGGGTAGTGACCTCTGTTTGGGGAAGTAGTATTGGGAACAGTGAGGGTAGTGACCTCTGTTTGGGGAAGTAGTATTGGGAACAGTGTACAACATAAAACACCAAATAATTCATGCAGAGCAGAACTAGGCCGATACCCACTAATTATAAAAATCCAGAAAAGAGACGTTAAATTCCACAACCACATAAAATGAAGTGATTCCCAAACCTTCCATAAGAAAGCCATCACCTTCAGAGAAATTAACCTGGAGAAGAGTCCCTAAGCAAGCTGGTCCTGGGGCTCTGTTCACAAACACAAACACACCCCACAGAGCCCCAGGACAGCAACACAATTAGACCCAAACAAATCATGAGAAAACAAAAAGATAATTACTTGACACATTGGAAAGAATTTACAAAATAATTGCGCAAACTAGAATGCTATTTGGCCCTAAACAGACTGACACTAAAAATCTTTGACTATATGCAGACTCAGTGAGCATAGCCTTGCTATTGAGAAAGGCGGCCGTAGGCTGACCTGGCTCCCAAGAGAAGACAGGCTATGTGCACAATGCCCACAAAATGAGGTGGAAACTGAGCTGCACTTCCTAACTTATATATGACCATGAACTGAGACCCTCCCAACACACACACACACACACACACACACACACACACACACACACACACACACACACACACACACACACACACACACACACACACACACACACACACACACACACACACACACACACACACACACACACAAATACTCACCAGTACACTGTCCAGAAAAGGTGAAGTTGACAGTCGTTGTGGATTTGAACACAGGTAGACACTGACAGTAGAAGCTCCCTGGTGTGTTGTAACACGTGGCATTACTTCCACAGGTTGGGGTATTGTCCCACTCTTTACACTCATCTGTATCATCACATTGTTTTCTTGTTTTGAATATGAAGCCCAGGCCGCAATCTCTGGCCTCTAGGTTCCCCAGTAGAGTGAAATGAAGACCTGCAGAGAGAGAGAGAGAGAGAGAGAGAGAGAGAGAGAGAGAGAGAGAGAGAGAGAGAGAGAGAGAGAGAGAGAGAGAGAGGGAGAGGGAGAGGGAGAGAGAGGGAGAGGGAGAGAGAGAGAGAGAGAGAGAGAGAGAGAGGAGAGGAGAGGGAGAGAGAGAGAGAGTCAATTAACCAGACAACCACTTGTGTGTGTGTGTGTGTGTGTGTGTGTGTACATGTATATGTATGTGTGTGTGTATGTGAGTGTGTATGAGTGTGTTGCTAACCTTTGTAAAGACATCCACATTCACACAGTGATATGAATCATATAGGTCCATGATAGCAGGATGTGCAGGTCTAGTTGTGTCGAACCTGAATGTGTTGAGGCCTACTCAGACCAGGGTGAGTGTCCACCCTGAGATCCCTTCTCTAATGATTTCTGTCCTACTTCACTCTCTGTACAGTAGATCCCTTCACTAATGTCTTCTGTCCTACTTCACTCTCTGTACAGTAGATCCCTTCTCTAATGTCTTCTGTCCTACTTCACTCTCTATACAGTAGATCCCTTCCTAATGTCTTCTGTCCTACTTCACTCTCTGTACAGTAGATCCCTTCTCTAATGTCTTCTGTCCTACTTCACTTCTATACAGTAGATCCTTTCTCTAATGTTTTCTGTCTTCCCTCACTTTCTATACAGTAGATCCCTTCCCTAATGTCTTCTGTCCTACTTCACTCTCTATACAGTAGATCCCTTCTCTAATGTCTTCTGTCCTACTTCACTCTCTGTACAGTAGATCCCTTCCCTAATGTCTTCTGTCCTACTTCACATTCTATACAGTAGATCCCTTCCCTAATGTCTTCCGTCCTACTTCACTTTCTATACAGTAGATCCCTTCTCTAATGTCTTCTGTCCTACTTCACTCTCTGTACAGTAGATCCCTTCACTAATGTCTTCTGTCCTACTTCACTTTCTGTACAGTAGATCCCTTCTCTAATGTCTTCTGTCCTACTTCACTTTCTATACAGTAGATCCCTTCTCTAATGTCTTCTGTCCTACTTCACTTTCTATACAGTAGATCCCTTCTCTAATGTCTTCTGTCCTACTTCACTTTCTATACAGTAGATCCCTTCTCTAATGTCTTCTGTCCTACTTCACATTCTATACAGTAGATCCCTTCTCTAATGTCTTCTGTCCTACTTCACTTTCTATACAGTAGATCCCTTCTCTAATGTCTTCTGTCCTACTTCACTTTCTATACAGTAGATCCCTTCTCTAATGACTTCTGTCCTACTTCACTTTCTATACAGTAGATCCCTTCTCTAATGTCTTCTGTCCTACTTCACATTCTATACAGTAGATCCCTTCTCTAATGTATTCTGTCCTACTTCACTCTCTATACAGTAGATCCCTTCTCTAATGTCTTCTGTCCTACTTCACATTCTATACAGTAGATCCCTTCTCTAATGTCTTCTGTCCTACTTCACATTCTATACAGTAGATCCCTTCTCTAATGTCTTCTGTCCTACTTCACATTCTATACAGTAGATCCCTTCTCTAATGTCTTCTGTCCTACTTCACATTCTATACAGTAGATCCCTTCTCTAATGTCTTCTGTCCTACTTCACATTCTATACAGTAGATCCCTTCCCTAATGTCTTCTGTCCTACTTCACATTCTATACAGTAGATCCCGTCTCTAATGTCTTCTGTCCTACTTCACATTCTATACAGTAGATCCCGTCTCTAATGTCTTCTGTCCTACTTCACTCTCTGTACAGTAGATCCCTTCACTAATGTCTTCTGTCCTACTTCACTCTCTATACAGTAGATCCCTTCTCTAATGTATTCTGTCCTACTTCACTCTCTATACAGTAGATCCCTTCACTAATGTCTTCTGTCCTACTTCACTCTCTATACAGTAGATCCCTTCACTAATGTCTTCTGTCCTACTTCACTCTCTATACAGTAGATCCCTTCACTAATGTCTTCTGTCCTACTTCACTCTCTATACAGTAGATCCCTTCTCTAATGACTTCTGTCCTACTGTCACTGTCTGTACAGTAGATCCCAGTTTACTAATGTCTTCTGTCCTAAAGCTTCACCACTCTCTAAATACAGTAGATCAGATCCTAACAGTAGATCTCTCTCTAATGTATGTCTGTCCTAAATCACTCTCTGTACAGTAGATCCCCGTTCACGTCCGTGTCTTCCGTGTCCTACTTCACTCTCTCATACAGTAGAGTACACAGTCAATGTATTCTGTCCTACATTCAGAATGCTTGATAAAATGTCTTGGAAATGTCATTCTTTAAAAGTATAAAATACACAACTTGTCAAATTGCAACAGAATAGAATATAAAACACACAACATTGAATGTCTTGTGTCCTACTTTTAAGACTCTACTGAATCTCCATGGTTACTCTGAGACCAAGTTCTGGTGGAACCTTAAAGGGGCAGTCTGGGATTTATAAAGCAAAATATTAGACTCCCTTCACACAATGTCTTCACACCTACTTCACACACTATGCACAAAGATCACACAATCACACAAAACACTGTCACACAGGCATTCAAGTTCCAAAGATATAGAGTTAGACTCACCCAGAACAAGTAGAAGAGTTCTGGACTCCATCTCAATGTCTTCTGGTATTATATCACACCAGACAACTAGTAGGATCCTAATAAAACTAGTCCCACAAGAAGAATCAGTCTGAGATTAAATCTGTTTTACTGAATTCAGATTGAAGATAATCCCATTAACAAGGTTTTTATTCCGTATGATAAATGGTGAGAAAATAAATAAATATTCTCTCTCTCTTAGAGAGACACCTCTCAGTGTGAACCACATGGAGTTAGAAAATAACTATTTAGCTCTCCTCCCCACACCCCCTTTCTGTTAGAGCACGCCCCGTCTCTCTTCCCCCCTCTCTCTGTACTCTCAGAGTACAGTCAGAGACAGACACTAGAGTCTTCATTCAGAAACCACTTTAAGCATAAAATCTTTTAAGACAATGTGTACATCCCAAATGAATATAAAATCATTACTTGGGTGGACACCCTGGTCTAGGCCTCAACACATTAGGTATAAAAACACACTAGACCTTGAATCATGCGTATCATGGATCTATATGTTTTAAGACTGTGTGAATGAATGTCCAAAGGTTACACACAGACACAAGTTCTAACACAACACACACATACATAAATGGGCACACACACAGGCACATAAACAAAATATTAGACTCACACACACACACACACACACACACACACACAAACACACACACACAAACACACACACACACACAACACACACAATCACACACATTCACTATTCCAAAGATATAGAAGTTTTTCTAGTCCCAGAGGCTCCAGAACAAGTAGAAGAGTTCTGGACTCCATCTGAGTGTGTACATTATATCCACACGACAACTGTGTGTGTAATAAAACTAGTCATGTGAATCTGTGTGTGTTACATGTATATGTAGATCCTAATAAAACTAGTCCCATGTGTGTGTGTGAATTGAAGATAATCCCAGATTAACAAGGTTTTTATTCCGTGTGTAAATGCGTGAGAAAATAAATATGTATGTGTGTGTGTGTTTGCATGTGTCACCTGCTGTGTACATGTATATGTATGTGAACCATGTGTCATGGTGTGTAGAAAATATGTATGTGTGTGTGTGTTTGCATGTGTCTGTGTGTGTGTACATGTTAGTATGTGTGTGTGTGTGTGTTTGCATGTGTCTGTGTGTTGCTAACCTTTTGTACATCCACATTCACACAGTGATTTGAATCATATAGATCCATGATAGCAGGATGTGCAGATCTACTTGACTGTGTTCTCTGTAGTGTGTGTGCGTGTGTGTGTGTGTTTGTGTTTGCGTGTGTGTGTGTGTGTGTCTGTTTGCATGTGTGTGTGTGTAGTGTGTCTGTCTCTGTGTGTTTGTGTTTGCACTGTGTGTGTGTGTGTGTGTGTGTGTATGTTTCAAAACTAGACCTGTTTGTGTTCATGGATCTATATGATTCACATCACTGTGTGTGAATGTGGTGTCTTTGTGTGTTTGTGTGTGTGTGTGTGTGTTCAGATGTGTCTGTGTGTGTGTACATGTGTGTGTGTGTACACACACACATGTGTGTGTGTGTGTGTGTGTGTGTACATGTGTGTGTGTGTGTGTGTGTGTGTGTGTGTGTGTGTGTGTGACACTGTTTGCATGTGTGTGTGTGTGTGTCTGTCACACACACACACACACACACACACACACACACACACACACACACACAGTGTGGTAAGAAGACATCTACAGGTTATTTGTAACAACGTTTTATTGTGGCTAAAGCTACCGACATACCCACTCTCTCTCTCTCACACACACACACACACACACACACACACACACACACACACACACACACACACACACACACACACACACACACACACACACACACACACACACACACACTACAGAGTACACAGTCAAGTACAACACTAAGTGCTTACATTCAGAACGGTGTTGATAAAGGACATGAAAATGGTACGTTCTCTAAAAGTATAAAATACACAACGACAGCTGACCTGGTCACAAGGCAGTTTTAAGTTATATTCTACAATGTTCTGATGGGGAACGACAATGTTCTGATGGGGAACGACAGCTGACCTGGTCACAAGGCAGTTTTAAGTTATATTCTACAAGAACCAAGAGCAATAAATCAATAATTTAAAAGTAAAAAAACTGGATGTACCAATCCTGGATAGCCCTTTAAGTTATGTTTTGGGTTGGGTAAGCTGATCCTAGATCTGTGCCTAAGGACAACCTCTACTGAACTGTACAGTACATGTACTGTATTCTGATCCTAGATCTGTGCCTAAGGACCTCTACAATGGCAGAACTGTACAGTAATTTACTGTATTCTGATCCTAGATCTGTGCCTAAGGACCTCTACAATGGCAGAACTGTACAGTACATTGTTACTACTTTATTCCTAAATCTATACAACTATTGAAACCACTTTAACCCAACACCTAGCAACCTCTTGGCATGACGGCTAATTTGTTAGGTTTTAACAGGCTAATTTGTTAGGTTTCAACAGGCTAATTTGTTAGGTTTCAACAGGCTAATTTGTTAGGTTTTAACAGGCTAATTTGTTAGGTTTTAACAGGCTAATTTGTTAGGTTTTAACAGGCTAATTTGTTAGGTTTCAACAGGCTAATTTGTTAGGTTTCAACAGGCTAATTTGTTAGGTTTCAACAGGCTAATTTGTTAGGTTTTAACAGGCTAATTTGTTAGGTTTCAACAGGCTAATTTGTTAGGTTTCAACAGGCTAATTTGTTAGGTTTCAACAGGCTAATTTGTTAGGTTTTAACAGGCTAATTTGTTAGGTTTTAACAGGCTAATTTGTTAGGTTTTAACAGGCTAATTTGTTAGGTTTTAACAGGCTAATTTGTTAGGTTTTAACAGGCTAATTTGTTATTTTAACAGGCTAATTTGTTAGGTTTTAACAGGCTAATTTGTTAGGTTTTAACAGGCTAATTTGTTAGGTTTTAACAGGCTAATTTGTTAGGTTTTAACAGGCTAATTTGTTAGGTTTCAACAGGCTAATTTGTTAGGTTTTAACAGGCTAATTTGTTATTTTAACAGCCATTTGTTAGGTTTTAACAGGCTAATTTGTTAGGTTTTAACAGGCTAATTTGTTAGGTTTCAACAGGCTAATTTGTTAAACAGGCTAATTTGTTAGGTTTTAACAGGCTAATTTGTTAGGTTTCAACAGGCTAATTTGTTAGGTTTTAACAGGCTAATTTGTTAGGTTTCAACAGGCTAATTTGTTATTTATAACAGGCTAATTTGTTAGGTTTTAACAGGCTAATTTGTTAGGTTTTAACAGGCTAATTTGTTAGGTTTCAACAGGCTAATTTGTTAGGTTTTAACAGGCTAATTTGTTAGGTTTCAACAAATTTGTTAGGTTTCAACAGGCTAATTTGTTAGGTTTTAACAGGCTAATTTGTTAGGTTTTAACAGGCTAATTTGTTAGGTTTTCAGGCTAATTTGTTATTTTAACAGGCTAATTTGTTAGGTTTCAACAGGCTAATTTGTTAGGTTTCAACAGGCTAATTTGTTAGGTTTTAACAGGCTAATTTGTTAGGTTTCAACAGGCTAATTTGTTAGGTTTCAACAGGCTAATTTGTTAGGTTTTAACAGGCTAATTTGTTAGGTTTTAACAGGCTAATTTGTTAGGTTTTAACAGGCTAATTTGTTAGGTTTTAACAGGCTAATTTGTTAGGTTTCAACAGGCTAATTTGTTAGGTTTTAACAGGCTAATTTGTTAGGTTTTAACAGGCTAATTTGTTAGGTTTTAACAGGCTAATTTGTTAGGTTTTAACAGGCTAATTTGTTAGGTTTCAACAGGCTAATTTGTTAGGTTTTAACAGGCTAATTTGTTAGGTTTTAACAGTTGCTTTACCCAGGTTTATTTCCTCCTGATT
>NC_068430.1:81960840-81963340 GCF_023373465.1 Oncorhynchus keta
CGCCCTCACCTGGGGGTGGGAAAGAGAGAGAGAGAGAGAGAGAGAGAGAGAGAGAGAGAGAGAGAGAGAGAGAGAGAGAGAGAGAGAGAGAGAGAGAGAGAGAGAGAGAGAGAGAAGAGAGAGAGAGAGAGAGAGAGAGAGAGAGAGAGAGAGAGAAGAGAGAGAGAGAGAGAGAGAGAGAGCGAAAGAGAGAGAGAGAGAGAGAGAGAGAGAGAGAGAGAGACAGAGAGAAAGAGAGAGAGAGAGAGAGAGAGAGAGAGAGAGGAGACAAAAAGAGAGAGAGAGACAAAAAGGAGAGAGAGAGACAGGAGAGAGAGCGATGGAGACGGAGAGAGAGAGAGAGAGAGAGAGAGAGAGAGAGAGAGAGAGAGAGAGAGAGAGAAAGAGAGAGAGAGAGAGAGACAAAAAGTAGAGAGACAGGAGGATGAAACATTGGCTCAGTAATTCTTACTGTTTCTGATTTCAGAAGGCAGCAAGAGCAAAACAACATTTTTATCATGGTGCTCATCGTCTGTGAGCAGGTTTCCATCCAACATGTTTATCTGTTAGGACATCATGTTTATCATGGTGCTCATCGTCTGTGAGCAGGTCTCCATCCAACCTTGTTAGGTGAATAAAGTCCATGTGGGATAAAAATAATGTCTTGACAGGCCTGATGGAAACAGAACATTCGTTGGTAAACTTTCCAACTGTCGACCAAACTAAATACGTGGAAACACTTTTAGACACAAATATTGATATAATATCCATCAAATCAAAGTAAACTTGGAGTCACGCGATGGCATGTTGTGTGGTCCTCTGGGAGGAACCAAACACTGTGTTCTACAGTAGGAACCTCATACCAACGGTCAGGCTTGGTGGTGGTAGTGTGATGGTTTGGTGAGGCTTTGCTGCCTCGGAACCTGGACGACTTGCCTTATTAGAAGGAACCAGGAATTCTGCTCTGTATCAGAGAATTCTACAGGACAATGTCAGGCCTTCCGTCTGTGAGCTGAACCATGAATTCTGCTCTGTATCAGAGAATTCTACAGGAGAGTGTCAGGTCTTCCGTCTGTGAGCTGAACCATGAATTCTGTTCTGTATCAGAGAATTCTACAGGAGAATGTCAGGCCTTCCATCTGTGAGCTGAACCAGGAAGTCTGCTCTGTATCAGAGAATTCTACAGGAGAATGTCAGGCCTTCCATCTGTGAGCTGAACCATGAATTCTGCTCTGTATCAGAGAATTCTACAGGAGAATGTCAGGCCTTCCGTCTGTGAGCTGAACCATGAATTCTGCTCTGTATCAGAGAATTCTACAGGAGAATGTCAGGCCTTCCATCTGTGAGCTGAACCATGAATTCTGCTCTGTATCAGAGAATTCTACAGGAGAATGTCAGGCCTTCCGTCTGTGAGCTGAACCAGGAATTCTGTTCTGTATCAGAGAATTCTACAGGAGAATGTCAGGCCTTCCGTCTGTGAGCTGAACCAGGAATTCTGCTCTGTATCAGAGAATTCTACAGGAGAATGTCAGGCCTTCTGTCTGTGAGCTGAAGTGCAGAAAGACAATGATCCAAAACACAAAACCAAGTCTACCTGAAAATGGCTAAAGATGAGATGTTGTGGCAGGACTTGAAATGAGCAGTTCATGTTTGAAAACCCACAAATGTCGCTGAGTTAAAGCAGTTCTGCATGCAAGACTGATCCAGAATTCCTCCACAGCGATGTGAGAGACCGATCAACAACTACAGGAAGTGTTTGGTTGCAGTCATTGCAGCTAATTGTGGCACAGACAGTTATTGAGCGTAAGGGTCAATTACTTTTTCACACTGGGGCATTGAGTGTTAACTAATATTTGGCTTTGGTTGAAGAACTGATAACATTCAGTATCAAAAATACGCAAAAGTAGACTAAATTAAAATACTTTTTCACAGCTCTGTATAATCTAGCTCGTAATTGAAAATGTATATGAAACAAGTCCTAGCTGTAGATGTGCCATTATAATATTCTATAATATTTACATACATCAAATATTAACTTCAGGTATTATAGTATATTTAAATGATACCTGTAGATGTTTGAAGGTGAGGATGACAGGCTTGGTTAGGTGTTCTGTTGCTGGGTTACTGACAAAGGCTGTTACCACCTTGGAACTGATCTGGTAGCTAGGCTTTGATGCTGTGGCGGTTGCTGTGCCTCTGTTTGTGTCTGTGTCAGTGAGGTACTGGAAGGAGTTGTTGACAGATTTCTCCACTGTCTTGTAACACACCAACCCAGCCAGAGCGAAACCTGGGAAGCACAGAATAAAACAAGTTACCAGAATGTCTTGTAGTTGTCCCAGAATCCCCAGGTTTTTCAGGTTGGAAGACTTCTGGAATAAGCACGAAATCCAGAATCCAGGATGGAATATTTTTTTAAGTTACTGGTACTAAAATATATAGTACTTAGTTATAGAGATTATGATGATGATGATGATGATGATGATGATGATGATGATGATGATGATGATGATGATGATGATGA
>NC_068430.1:81965840-81970840 GCF_023373465.1 Oncorhynchus keta
ACAACACAACACAACACAACACAGCACAGCACAACACAACACAACACAACACAACACAACACAACACAACACAACATTACACAGCACAACACAACACAACACAACACAACAGCACAACACAACACAACAACACAGCACAACACAACACAACACAACACAACACAACACAACACAACACAACACAACACAACATTACACACAACACAACACAACACAACACAGCACAGCACAACACAACACAACACAACACAACACAACACAACATTACACAGCACAACACAACACAACACAACACAACACAACATTACACAGCACAACACAACACAACACAACACAACATTACACAGCAAAACACAACACAATACAGCACAACACAACACAACACAACACAACACAACACAACACAGCAAAACACAACACAACACAACACAACACAACACAACACAACACAACATTACACAGCACAACACAACACAACACAACACAACACAACATTACACAGCACAACACAAAACAACACAACACACCACCATCACACGTGCACAACAACACAACACGCTACTACACACCACTACACCACACACAACAACACAACACAACACTTAGTGAGTTGTGAAATCTATTGTGAATGTTTTGTAATGTTTTTAAACTGCCTTAAAACCTCTTTAGGATAGGGGGCAGCATTTTCACTTTTGGATAAATAGCATGCCCAATTTCAACTTCCTGCTACTCATGCCAAGAATATAAGATATGCATATTATTAGTAGATTTGGATAGAAAACACTCTGAAGTTTCTAAAACTGTTTGAATCATGTCTGTGAGTATACAGAACTTATGTAGCCGGAAAAACCCAGAGGACTAACCGTTCAGAATTATTATTTTTTGAGGTCACTGTCTGTTCAGTGAGTTCTCATTGGGAAACGATATTTCACTTGTTTGCAGTTCCTCTACCGCTTCCACTGGATGTCACCAGCCTTTGGTTGAGGTTTTTCCTTTGTGCAATGAAGAAGTACGGCCATCTTGGAACAGGGTAACGTTATGTGTACTGTTTCAGAGTTGCGCAAGACTTGAAAAGTAGCGTTGGTTTGTGATCCTCCTGTATTGAAAACAGATAGACCCGTCTTCAATTTGAGGGATTATTAACGTTTAAAAATACCTAAAGTTGTATTACAGAAGTTGTTTGAAATGTTTTGGCAAAGTTTACAGGTAACTTTTGAGATATTTTGTAGTGATGTTGCGCAAAGTGGAAGCTGTTTTTTTTTCTGGATCGAACACGCCAAATAAATTGACATTTTGTAAATATATCGACGGAATTAATCGAACAAAAGGACCATTTGTGATGTTTATGGGACATTATTGGAGTGCCAACAAAAGAAGCTCGTCAAAGGTAAGGCATGAATTATATTTTATTTCTGTTTTGTGTGGTGCCTGCAGGGTTGAAATATGCTATGCTCTCTTTGTTTACTGTTGTCATCAGATAATAGCTTCTTATGCTTTCGCCGAAAAGCCTTTTTGAAATCTGACATGTTGGCTGGATTCACAACACCTAGGGCGGGAGCGTAGCCTAGTGGTTAGATTGTTGGACTAGTAACCAGAAGGTTGCAAGTTCAAACCCCAGAGCTGACAGGGTACAAATCTGTCGTTCTGCCCCTGAACAGGCAGTTAACCCCACTGTTCCTAGGCCGTCATTGAAAATAAGAATTTGTTCTTAATTAACTGACTTGCCAAGGTAAATACACAGACGTGTGAATTAATGAAAGTTTGAATGTTATAGCATTTTTTTTATTTATTTGGCGCTCTGCATTTTTCCTGCCAATTGGCCAGGTGGGGACATTTGCATCCCGCCTATCCCAGAGAGGTTATTAATGTTGCTGGACCCCAGGAAGAGTAGCTGCTGCCTTGGCTGGAACTAATGGGGATCCTTAATAAACACAAATACAACACACCACAACACAACAACACTACACACCAACACAACACCACAATAGTAGATCATCAGATACCAACTAACTAAGATATAAATGAAGACATGAGACAGAGAGGAAGTTGAGGTGGAGATTAAAACACCCAGAAACCTGAAATGTTTCCATGGTAACCATCCTAGGACACATCCCAAATGACAACCTATTATAGAGTGCTCTATGGGCCCTGGTCTAATGTAATGCACTATATAGGGAATATGGTCCTAGTCTAATGTAGTATAGGGAATAGGGTGTCATTTGGGACATTATATTATGAAGAGGAAGCTGCCAGTGGAACAGAGAGTCTCTGTCGAGTGCTGAAGTGGAAGGCCACACAAACTCACAGAATGGGACTGTCGAGTGCTGAAGTGGAAGGCCACACAAACTCACAGAATGGGACTGTCGAGTGCTGAAGTGGTAGGCCACACAAACTCACAGAATGGGACTGTCGAGTGCTGAAGTGGAAGGCCACACAAACTCACAGAATGGGACTGTCGAGTGCTGAAGTGGAAGGCCACACAAACTCACAGAATGGGACTGTCGAGTGCTGAAGTGGTAGGCCACACAAACTCACAGAATGGGACTGTCGAGTGCTGAAGTGGAAGGCCACACAAACTCACAGAATGGGACTGTCGAGTGCTGAAGTGGAAGGCCACACAAACTCACAGAATGGGACTGTCGAGTGCTGAAGTGGTAGGCCACACAAACTCACAGCATGGGACTGTCGAGTGCTGAAGTGGTAGGCCACACAAACTCACAGAATGGGACTGGGAAGTGGTAGGCTCACAGCATGGGACTGTCGAGTGCTGAAGTGGAAGGCCACACAAACTCACAGAATGGGACTGTCACAGTGGATGGGACTGTCGAGTGCTGAAGTGGAAGGCCACACAAACTCACAGAATGGGACTGTCGAGTGCTGAAGTGGTAGGCCACACAAACTCACAGAATGGGACTGCATCACAGGGACTGTCGAGTGCTGAAGTGGTAGGCCACACAAACTCACAGCATGGGACTGTCGAGTGCTGAAGTGGTAGGCCACACAAACTCACAGCATGGGACTGTCGAGTGCTGAAGTGGTAGGCCACACAAACTCACAGAATGCGACTGTCGAGTGCTGAAGTGGTAGGCCACACAAACTCACAGCATGGGACTGTCGAGTGCTGAAGTGCATAGAGCGGAAAGGTTGTCTGTTCTCAGTTGCAGGACTCACTATGAGTTAAAAACGGCCTCTTGAAGCAACGTCAGCACAAGAACTGTTCATCGGGAACTTCATGAAATGGGTTTCCATGGCCGAGCAGCCGCACACAAGCCTAACATCACCATGTGCAATGCCAAGCGTCGGCTGGTGCGGTGGAAAGCTCACCGTGATTGGAGCAGTGGAAACACATTCTCTGGAGTGATGAATCATGCTTCACCATCTGGCAGTCCGACGGACTAATCTGTGTTTGGCAGATGACTGCTACATGCCAGAATGTATAATGCAAAGTGTAAGGTTTGGTTGAGGAGGACTAATGATCTGGAGCTGTTTTTCGTGATTCACGATAGGCCCCTTAGTTCCAGTGAAGGGAAAGCTGAAAGCTACAGCATATAATTACATTGTAGACAATTCTGTGCTTCCAACTTTGTGGCAACCGTCTGGGGAAGGCCATTTCCTGTTACAGCAAAGCGAGGTCCATACAGAAATGGTTTGTCGAGATCGGTGTGGAAGAACTTGACTGGCCTGCACAGAGCCCCGACCTCAACCCTATCATACACCTTTGGGATAAATTGGAATGCTGACTGTGAGCCAGGCCTAATCGCCCAACATCAGTGCCCGACCTCACTAATGCTCTTGTGACTGAATGATAGCAAGTCTCCACAGAAATGTTCCAACATCTAGTGAACAGCTTTCCCAGAAGAGTGGAGGCTGTTATAGCAGCAAAGGGGGGGGATCAACTCCATATTAATGCCCATGAATTGGAAAGAGATGTTAGACGAGAAGGTGTCCACATACTTTTGGTCATGTAGTGGTTGTTATGTTATGTTAGATAGAGCTGTAATTTAGGACTGTTAAAATAGGAGCCTAGTTATATTTCCAATCCAGGCCTTCCTCTTCTAAGAGACAAAGTGATCGTATTGTAATGTCTGGTGTCGTGGGAAGCAACGCGTCATAGTAACAGATTCTACAATCACCTGAGCACTGAGCCTGTTTGTTGTCGTAGTTACTGTATCCAGGGTGACAGAGGCAACTGTAGCTTCCTTTCTGGTTCTGGCAGTCCCCGCCCACTCCACAGATACCAGCGATCTCATTACACTCATCTATGTCTGAGGGAGAAAGAGATAAAAGAGAGATGAGTGTAGGGTGGGGGATAATGATGATTTTTTAATGATTTTTAAAATTTTATTTCACCTTTATTTAATCAGGTAGGCCAGTTGAGAACAAGTTCTAATTTACAACTGTGACCTGGCCAAGATAAAGCAAAGCAGTGTGACACATACAACAACACAGAGTTACACACAGAATAAACAAACGTACAGTCGATAACACAATAGAAAAAGTCTATATACAGTATGTGCAAATGGCGTGAGGAGGTAAGGCAATAAATAGGCCATTGCAGCGAAATAATTACAATTTAGCAAATGAACACTGGAGTGATAGATGAGCAGATGATGTGCAAATAGAAATACTGGTGTACAAAATAGCAAAAAAGTTCATTTAAACAATATGGGGATGAGGTAGGTAGATTGGATGGACTATTTACAGATGGGCTGTGTACAGCTGCAGCGATCGGCAAGCAGCTCAGACAGCTGATAATAAGGAGGAAGAGGAAAAATAGGAGGATAATGATGGTAAGAGACAGAGAGAATGAGAGGGAAATAGAGGGAGAGAAAAAGAAAGTGAGAGAAAGAGAAAGAGAGAGAGCGAGATTATCTAGAGGGAGTAAGCCATTCAGACAGTCTCAGATCTGCTGCATTTAAGTCAGTATGGGGGTCACAGTTCAATCAGGTTTAGGGGCATTAAAGTCAGTGTGGGGTCACAGTTCAATCAGGTTTAGGGGC
>NC_068430.1:81973340-81975840 GCF_023373465.1 Oncorhynchus keta
TATTCATCATTACTTTTATTTCCCGACCGCTAGTCACGATTTCTAATCCTGTAAATGCGATCAGGGATTTCTATTGGAGGAGCAGTTTCAGCCTCCACACTGTACTGTCAGGTTCAGCCTCCACACTGTACTGTCAGTTTCAGCCTCCACACTGTACTGTCAGTTTCAGCCTCCACACTGTACTGTCAGTTTCAGCCTGTACACACTGTACTGTCAGTTTCAGCCTTCACACTGTACTGTCAGTTTCAGCCTCCACACTGTACTGTCAGTTTCAGCCTTCACACTGTACTGTCAGTTTCAGCCTCCACACTGTGCTGTCAGTTTCAGCCTTCACACCGTACTGTCAGTTTCAGCCTCCACACTGTACTTTCAGGTTCAGCCTCCACACTGTACTGTCAGTTTCAGCCTCCACACTGTACTGTCAGTTTCAGCCTTCACACTGTACTGTCAGTTTCAGCCTCCACACTGTGCTGTCAGTTTCAGCCTTCACACTGTACTGTCAGTTTCAGCCTTCACACTGTACTGTCAGTTTCAGCCTCCACACTGTACTGTCAGTTTCAGCCTTCACACTGTACTGTCAGTTTCAGCCTCCACACTGTACTGTCAGTTTCAGCCTCCACACTGTACTGTCAGTTTCAGCCTCCACACTGTACTGTCAGTTTCAGCCTCCACACTGTACTGTCAGTTTCAGCCTCCACACTGTACTGTCAGTTTCAGCCTCCACACTGTACTGTCAGTTTCAGCCTTCACACTGTACTGTCAGTTTCAGCCTCCACACTGTACTGTCAGTTTCAGCCTCCACACTGTACTGTCAGTTTCAGCCTCCACACTGTACTGTCAGTTTCAGCCTCCACACTGTACTGTCAGTTTCAGCCTCCACACTGTACTGTCAGTTTCAGCCTCCACACTGTACTGTCAGTTTCAGCCTTCACACTGTACTGTCAGTTTCAGCCTCCACACTGTACTGTCAGTTTGAGGTTGTTGTACGTTAGCCAGTTTCAGCCTTCAAAACTGTACTGTCAAATTTCAATCACACTGTATTGTTAGTTTGATAGAAACATCAATACTGTTGTCAGTCAGCCTCAGTGGACTGGTCAATTATGAGTGACTTTGTTTAATATTTGCTAGGGTGGACTGGCAGTTTTGCCATCCAGAAAGTGTACTTAAAATGGACTGGCTGTCATTATGAGCCTACCCAAATTACTGTCACTTGTCAAGCTGCACACTGTACTGTCAGTATTGAGCCTTGGAACCAGACTGTAGAGTGTACCCATGCTAATGGAAGTTTCCCATTCCAAGGGTCAGCATGATGACTAATGGGTGGACTGGCAGCATTATGAGTGTACCCATGCTAATGGGTGGACTGGCAGCATTATGAGTGTACCCATGCTAATGGGTGGACTGGCAGCATTATGAGTGTACCCATGCTAATGGGTGGACTGGCAGCATTATGAGTGTACCCATGCCTACTGTAGGTAGAATAAATGCAGGTTATGACAACGTAATAATCCCATGCGGAGCTGTCGAAAATAAACACATTCATTGGACCAGCACCGGAGCAAAAATGACTGGAAGTGAATGTTAGCAGTACAGAAAGTTTGCCATCAAAGTAAAAATGTAACAATCATAGTGAATTGCAACTAACTACCGGTACTCACCGAACACCGAATGACTGGGAGTGAATGTTAGCAGCACAGAAAGTTCGCCATCAAAGTGAAAAAACGAACACAATCCTAGTGAACTTCAGCTAGCTACTTAGCGAACACATAGCATAACTGTTTTACTGTCACTCTATTCATTTAGATGTTTTTATTTACAGACACTTTATTAGTGGATTTCAGCCTCCACGTACTTCTAATCCTGTAGAATCCATCAATGAGTACCACAGTACGAGTCATAACCATTAGACTGCCAATTGAGGCAATGGTAAGAATCTCTGGATTAACTATCTAATGTTAGCTAAATAAAGTCATGAATTAAATGGATAAATGTACTTTAAATTGACAATTCCGTGAACTGTCTTGTGCAAGTTTTAAATTGACACATTAACTGTTAGTTAGCAAAGGTGTCAGCTAGAGATGAGTTGCAGGAGCTTGCAGGGATTGTAAATTATCATTTCAGTTTCCTGTTAAAGTGGTAGTAGTGTCAGTTAGTAGTAGTAGTAGTAGTAGTACTGTAGTAGTAGTAGTTCAGCCTCCACACTGTACTGTCAGTAGTCAGCCTCCACACTGTAGTGTCAGTTTCAGCCTCCACACTGTAGCTGTCAGTTTCAGCCTCCACACTGTAGTGTCAGTTTCAGCCTTCACACTGTACTGTCAGTTTCAGCCTCCACACTGTAGCTGTCAGTTTCAGCCTTCACACTGTACTGCCAGTTTCAGCCTTCAGCACTGTAGCAGCAGTCAGTTTCAGCCTCCACACTGTACTGTCAGTTTCAGCAGCACAGCAGTACTGTCAGTTTCAGCCTCCACACTGTAGTCAGTTTCAGCCTCCACACTGTACT
>NC_068430.1:81980840-81990840 GCF_023373465.1 Oncorhynchus keta
CTTTCTGTTAGAGCCCCGCCCCTTTCTGTTAGAGCCCGCCCTTTCTCTGTCTGTTAGAGCCCGCCCCTTTCTCTGTCTGTTAGAGCCCGCCCCTTTGTTAGAGCTCTGTCTGTTAGAGCCCGCCCCTTTCTCTGTCTGTTAGAGCCCAGCCCCTTTCTCTATCTGTTAGAGCCCGCCCCTTTATCTTTCTGTTAGAGCCCGCCCCTTTCTGTTAGAGCCCGCCCCTTTTCCCTGGTTTACACTCCCCTTATTTTTCACCCTTATCTCTCTTTGCTCCTTTCTGTTTCACTCTTATTTTCCAATTCAAATGGCTTTATTGGCATGGAAAACATATGTTATCATTCCCCAAGCAAGTGAAATAGATAATAAACAAAAAATAATCAGAAATTAACAGTAAACATTACACTCACAAAAGTTACAAAGTAATAAAGACATTTCAAATGTCATATTATACATTGTGCTGTAACGATGTGCAAATAGTTGAAGTACAAAAGAGAAAATAAATCAACGTAAATATAGGTTGTATTGACAATGGTGTTTGTTCTTCACAGGTTGCTCTTTTCTTGTGGCAACAGGTCACGTCTTGCTGCTGTGATGGCAGACTGTGATTTCACCCAGTAGATATGGGAGTTTATCATACTTAGATTTGTGTTCAAATTCCATGTGGGTCTGTTTAATCTGAGGGAATTATGTGTTTCTAATATGGTCATACATTTGGCAGGAGGTTAGGAAGTGCAGCTCAGTTTCCACCTCATTTTGTGGGCAGTAGCCTGTCTTCTCACGGCAGCCTTCTCAACAGCAAGGCTATGCTCACTGAGTCTCTACAGAGGCAAAGATTTCCTTCATTTTGGGTGTGTACAGTCACAGTGGTCAGGTATTCGGCCACTGTGTACTCTCTGTTTACGTCCAAATAGCATTCCAGTTTGCTCTGTTTTTTGGTTAATTCATTCTTTTTATTGTGTCAAGTAGTTACACTACGTGACCAAAAGTGTGTGGACACCTGCTTGTCGAACATCTCATTTCATTCCAAAATAATGATCATTAATATGAAGTTGGTTCCCCTTTGCTGCCATGACAGCCTCCACTGTTCTGGGAAGGCTTTCCACTAGATGTCGGAACATTGCTGATATAACAGCCTCCACTGTTCTGGGAAGGCTTTCCACTAGATGTTGGAACATTGCTGAGGGGACTTGCTTCCATTCAGCCACAAGAGTATAAGTGAGTTTGGGCACTGATGTTGGGCGATTAGGCCTGGCTCTCAGTCGGCATTCCAATTCATCCCAAAAGTGTTCTATCTGGTTGAGGTCAGAGCTCTTTGCGGGCCAGTCAAGTTCTTCCGCATTGATCGACGAACCATTTCTGTATGGACCTCACTTTGTGCATGGGGTCATTGTCATGCTGAAACAGGAAAGGGCCTTCCCCAAATTGTTGCCACAAAGTTGCAAGCACAGAATCTTTCAAGAATGACATTGCATGCTGTAACAGCGTTAAGATTTCCATTGCTTCAATGGAACTAAGGGGCCCAGCCCCACTGATAAACAGCCCCAGACCATTATTCCTCCTTCACCAAACTTTACAGTTGGAATTATGCATTGTGGGAGGTTCCCAAATTGTTGCCACAAAGTTGTCCTGGCATCCGCCAAACCCAGATTAGTCTGTCGGACGGCCAAATGGTGATGTGTGATTCAACACTCAAGAGAACCCGTTTCCACTGCTCCAGAGTCCAATGACGGCAAGCTTCACACCACTCCTGCCAATGCTTGCGCTTGTGTGCAGCTGCTCGGTCATAGAAACTCATTTCATGAAGCTCCTGACAAACAGTTCTTGTGCTGACGTTGCTTCCAGAAGCAGTTTGAAACCTGGTACTGAGTGTTGCAACCGAGGACATATGATTTTTACACACTTCAGCACTCGGCAATCCCGTTCTGTGAGATTGTATGGTCTACCACTTTGCGACTAAGCCTTTGTTGCTCCTAGATGTTTCCACTTCACAATAACAGCACTTACAGTTGACCAGCTCTAGCAGGGAAGACATTTTAAGCATCCTATGACGGTGCCACATTGAAAGTCACTGAGCTCTTCAGTAAGGCCATTCTACTACCAATGTTTGTCTATGGAGATTGCATGGCTGTGTGTTCGAGTTCATACACCTGTCAGTAACGGGTGTGGCTGAAATAGCCGAATCCACTCATTTGAAGGGGTGTCCACATACTTTTGCATATATAGTCTATGTTTTTGTTTTCTCATGATTTGGTTCGGTCTAATTATGTTGCTGTCCTGGGGCTCTGTTTGTGAACAGAGCCCCAGGAACAGCTTGCTTAGGGGGCTCTTCTCCAGGTTCATCTCTCTGTAGGAAACATGTCTTTTCCTGAATTTTGATCATTAGCAGGTATCGTCCTAATTCCTTAGTTGGTGCTGCTGTTGTACCTCCTTGGTTGGTGCTGCTGTAGGCCCTCATTGGTTGGTGCTGCTGTAGGCCCTCCTTGGTTGGTGCTGCTGTAGGCCCTCCTTGGTTGGTGCTGCTGTAGGTCCTCCTTGGTTGGTGCTGCTCCTCCTTGGTTGGTGCTGCTGTAGGCCCTCATTGGTTGGTGTTGCTGTAGGCCCTCCTTGGTTGGTGCTGCTCCTCCTTGGTTGGTGCTGCTCCTCCTTGGTTGGTGCTGCTGTAGGCCCTCATTGGTTGGTGCTGCTGTAGGCCTTCCTTGGTTGGTGCTGCTCCTCCTTGGTTGGTGCTGCTGTAGGCCCTCCTTGGTTGATGCTGCTCCTCCTTGGTTGGTGCTGATGTAGGCCCTCCTTGGTTGGTGCTGCTGTAGGCCTTCCTTGGTTGGTGCTGCTGTAGGCCCTCCTTGGTTGGTGTTGCTGTAGGCCCTCCTTGGTTGGTGTTGCTGTAGGCCCTCCTTGGTTGGTGCTGCTGTAGGCCCTCCTTGGTTGGTGTTGCTGTAGGCCCTCCTTGGTTGGTGCTGCTGTAGGCCCTCCTTGGTTGGTGCTGCTGTAGGCCCTCCTTGGTTGGTGCTGCTGTAGGCCCTCCTTGGTTGTTGCTGCTCCTCCTTGGTTGGTGCTGCTGTAGGCCCTCCTTGGTTGGTGCTGCTCCTCCTTGGTTGGTGCTGCTGTAGGCCTTCCTTGGTTGGTGCTGCTGTAGGCCCTCCTTGGTTGGTGCTGCTGTAGGCCCTCCTTGGTTGGTGCTGCTGTAGGCCTCCTTGGTTGGTGCTGCTGTAGGCCCTCCTTGGTTGGTGCTGCTGTAGGCCTTCCTTGGTTGGTGCTGCTGTAGGCCCTCCTTGGTTGGTGCTGCTGTAGGTCCTCCTTGGTTGGTGCTGCTCCTCCTTGGTTGGTGCTGCTGTAGGCCCTCCTTGGTTGGTGCTGCTGTAGGCCCTCCTTGGTTGGTGCTGCTGTAGGTCCCTCCTTGGTTGGTGCTGCTCCTCCTTGGTTGGTGCTGCTGTAGGTCCTCCTTGGTTGGTGCTGCTGTAGGTCCTCCTTGGTTGGTGCTGCTGTAGGCCTTCCTTGGTTGGTGCTGCTCCTCCTTGGTTGGTGCTGCTGTAGGTCCTCCTTGGTTGGTGCTGCTGTAGGTCCTCCTTGGTTGGTGCTGCTGTAGGTCTCCTTGGTTGGTGCTGCTCCTCCTTGGTTGGTGCTGCTCCTCCTTGGTTGGTGCTGCTCCTCCTTGGTTGGTGCTGCTGTAGGCCCTCCTTGGTTGGTGCTGCTGTAGGCCCTCCTTGGTTGGTGCTGCTGTAGGCCCTCCTTGGTTGGTGCTGCTGTAGGCCCTCCTTGGTTGGTGCTGCTGTAGGCCCTCCTTGGTTGGTGCTGCTCCTCCTTGGTTGGTGCTGCTGTAGGCCCTCCTTGGTTGGTGCTGCTGTAGGCCCTCCTTGGTTGGTGCTGCTGTAGGCCCTCCTTGGTTGGTGCTGCTGTAGGTCCTCCTTGGTTGGTGCTGCTGTAGGCCCTCCTTGGTTGGTGCTGCTGTAGGTCCTCCTTGGTTGGTGCTGCTGTAGGTCCTCCTTGGTTGGTGCTGCTGTAGGCCCTCCTTGGTTGGTGCTGCTGTAGGCCTTCCTTGGTTGGTGCTGCTGTAGGCCTCCTTGGTTGGTGCTGCTGTAGGCCCTCCTTGGTTGGTGCTGCTGTAGGCCCTCCTTGGTTGGTGCTGCTGTAGGCCTCCTGTTGGTGCTGTAGGCTCCTTGGTTGGTGCTGCTGTAGGTCCTCCTTGGTTGGTGCTGCTGTAGGTCCTCCTTGGTTGGTGCTGCTCCTCCTTGGTTGGTGCTGCTGTAGGCCCTCCTTGGTTGGTGCTGCTGTAGGCCCTCCTTGGTTGGTGCTGCTGTAGGCCCTCCTTGGTTGGTGCTGCTGTAGGTCCTCCTTGGTTGGTGCTGCTGTAGGCCCTCCTTGGTTGGTGCTGCTGTAGGCCCTCCTTGGTTGGTGCTGCTGTAGGTCCTCCTTGGTTGGTGCTGCTGTAGGCCCTCCTTGGTTGGTGCTGCTGTAGGCCCTCCTTGGTTGGTGCTGCTCCTCCTTGGTTGGTGCTGCTGTAGGCCCTCCTTGGTTGGTGCTGCTGTAGGTCCTCCTTGGTTGGTGCTGCTCCTCCTTGGTTGGTGCTGCTGTAGGTCCTCCTTGGTTGGTGCTGCTGTAGGTCCTCCTTGGTTGGTGCTGCTGTAGGTCCTCCTTGGTTGGTGCTGCTGTAGGTCCTCCTTGGTTGGTGCTGCTCCTCCTTGGTTGGTGCTGCTGTAGGCCCTCCTTGGTTGGTGCTGCTGTAGGTCCTCCTTGGTTGGTGCTGCTGTAGGTCCTCCTTGGTTGGTGCTGCTGTAGGCCCTCCTTGGTTGGTGCTGCTCCTCCTTGGTTGGTGCAGCTGTAGGTCCTCCTTGGTTGGTGGTGCTGTAGGCCCTCCTTGGTTGGTGCTGCTGTAGGCCTCCTTGGTTGGTGCTGCTGTAGGTCCTCCTTGGTTGGTGCTGCTGTAGGTCCTCCTTGGTTGGTGCTGCTCCCTTCCTTGGTTGGTGCTGCTGTAGGTCCTCCTTGGTTGGTGCTGCTCCTCCTTGGTTGGTGCTGCTGTAGGTCCTCCTCCTGGTTGGTGCTGGCTCCTCCTTGGTTGGTGCTGCTCCTCTGCTGTGGCCCTCCTTGGTTGGTGCTGCTGTAGGCCCTCCTTGGTTGGTGCTGCTGTAGGTCCTTCTTGGTTGGTGCTGCTGTAGGTCCTCCTTGGTTGGTGCTGCTGTAGGCCCTCCTTGGTTGGTGCTGCTGTAGGCCCTCCTTGGTTGGTGCTGCTGTAGGTCCTTCTTGGTTGGTGCTGCTGTAGGCCCTCCTTGGTTGGTGCTGCTGTAGGCCCTCCTTGGTTGGTGTTGCTGTAGGCCCTCCTTGGTTGGTGCTGCTGAAGGCCCTCCTTGGTTGGTGCTGCTGTAGGCCCTCCTTGGTTGGTGCTGCTGTAGGCCCTCCTTGGTTGGTGCTGCTGTAGGCCCTCCTTGGTTGGTGCTGCTGGTTGGTCCTCCTGGTTGGTGCTGCTGTAGGCCCTCCTTGGTTGGTGCTGCTGTAGGCCCTCCTTGGTTGGTGCTGCTGTAGGTCCTCCTTGGTTGGTGCTGCTGTAGGTCCTCCTTGGTGCTGTAGGTCCTCCTGGTTGGTGCTGCTGTAGGCCCTCCTTGGTTGGTGCTGCTGTAGGCCCTCCTTGGTTGGTGCTGCTGTGCTGTAGGCCCTCCTTGGTTGGTGCTGCTGTAGGCCCTCCTTGGTTGGTGCTGCTCCTCCTTGGTTGGTGCTGCTGTAGGTCTTCCTTGGTTGGTGCTGCTGTAGGTCCTCTTTGGTTGGTGCTGCTCCTCCTTGGTTGGTGCTGCTGTAGGCCCTCTTTGGTTGGTGCTGCTCCTCATTGGTTGGTGCTGCTGTAGGCCCTTCTTGGTTGGTGCTGCTGTAGGCCCTTCTTGGTTGGTGGGCAACGGTGCCAAGATAGAATTTGTATTTGTGAACACCATTATTTTAGTCTTACTGAGATTTACTTTAAGGGCCCAGGTCTGACAGAATCTGTGCAGAAGATTGAGGTGCTGCTGTAGGTCCTCCTTGGTTGGGGACAGAAGTACGAGATCATCAGCTAACAGTAGACATTTGACTTCAGATTCAAGTAGGGTGGATGCTGCAGACCTTACCCTTTGTTTATTGTCTATTCCATTTGCTTTGACAATGGAAATATATGTTTCCCATGCCAATAAAGCCCTTTGAATTGAAGAGACAGCGAGACAGCGAGACAGAGAGAGACACCCAAACATACAAACACCAAAACACAATAATGCTGACATTAGTTGGTTTTTCTGATGTGTTGTTGAGTGTGTATAGTTCTAGTTTTGCAGAACCCAGGACGCTGTGTGTGTTTGTGTGTGTGTGTGTGTGTGTAACTACCTGAACATAGTACTACATCTATAACATCCATAACATAACTACCTGAACATAGTACTACATCTATAACATCCATAACACAACTACCTGAACATAGTACTACATCCATAACATCCATAACACAACTACCTGAACATAGAACTACATCTATCACATCCATAACATAACTACCTGAACATAGTACTACATCTATCACATCCATAACACAACTACCTGAACATAGTACTACATCCATAACATAACTACCTGAACATAGTACTACATCCATAACATCCATAACACAACTACCTGAACATAGTACTACATCCATAACATCTATAACACAACTACCTGAACATAGTACTACATCCATAACATCCATAACACAACTACCTGAACATAGTACTACATCCATAACATCTATAACACAACTACCTGAACATAGTACTACATCCATAACATCCATAACACAACTACCTGAACATAGTACTACATCCATAACATCTATAACACAACTACCTGAACATAGTACTACATCCATAACATCCATAACACAACTACCTGAACATAGTACTACATCCATAACATCTATAACACAACTACCTGAACATAGTACTACATCCATAACATCTATAACACAACTACCTGAACATAGTACTACATCCATAACATCCATAACACAACTACCTGAACATAGTACTACATCCATAACATCCATAACACAACTACCTGAACATAAACTACATCCATAACATCTATAACACAACTACCTGAACATAGTACTACATCCATAACATCCATAACACAACTACCTCCATAACACAACTACTACATCCATAACATCCATAACACAACTACCTGAACATAGTACTACATCCATAACATAACTACCTGAACATAGTACTACATCCATAACATCCATAACATCAACTAACTACCTGAACATAGTACTACATCCATAACATCCATAACATAACTACCTGGACACAACTACCTAACAACTACATCCATAACATCCATAACACAACTACCTGAACATAGTACTACATCCATAACATAACTACCTGAACATAGTACTGCATCCATAACATAACTACCTGAACATAGTACTACATCCATAACACAACTACCTGAACATAGTACTACATCCATAACATAACTACCTGAACATAGTACTACATCCATAAACACAACTACCTGAACATAGTACTACATCCATAACATAACACAACTACCTGAACATAGTACTACATCCATAACATAACTACCTGAACATAGTACTACATCCATAACATAACTACCTGAACATAGTACTACATTCATAACACAACTACCTGAACATAGTACTACATCCATAACATCCATAACACAACTACCTGAACATAGTACTACATCCATAACATAACTACCTGAACATAGTACTACATCCATAACATAACTACCTGAACATAGTACTACATCCATAACATCCATAACACAACTACCTGAACATAGTACTACATCTATAACATAACTACCTGAACATAGTACTACATCCATAACATCCATAACACAACTACCTGAACATAGTACTACATCTATAACATAACTACCTGAACATAGTACTACATCCATAACATAACTACCTGAACATAGTACTACATCCATAACATCCATAACACAACTACCTGAACATAGTACTACATCCATAACACAACTCCTGAACATAGAACTACATCCATAACATAACTACCTGAACATAGTACTACATCCATAACATAACTACCTGAACATAGTACTACATCCATGACATAACTACCTGAACATAGTACTACATCCATGACATCCAAACATAATTACCTGAACATAGAACTACATCCATAACATAACTACCTGAACATAGTACTACATCCACAACATCATAACACAACTACCTGAACATAGTACTACATCCATAACATCCATAACACAACTACCTGAACATAGTACTACATCTATAACATAACTACCTGAACATAGTACTACATCCATAACATAACTACCTGAACATAGTACTACATCCATAACATCCATAACACAACTACCTGAACATAGTACTACATCCATAACATAACTACCTGAACATAGTACTACATCCATAACATAACTACCTGAACATAGTACTACATCCATAACATAACTACCTGAACATAGAACTACATCCATAACATCCATAACACAACTACCTGAACATAGTACTACATCCATAACATCCATAACATAACTACCTGAACATAGTACTACATCCATAACATAACTACCTGAACATAGTACTACATCCATAACATAACTACCTGAACATAGTACTACATCCATAACATAACTACCTGAACATAGAACTGTCTATCCATAACATCTATAACACAAACTGTCCTGAACATAGTACTACATCCATAAAACATAACTACCTGAACATAGTAATACATCCATAACATAAACCTGAACATAGTACTACATCCATAACATAACTAAAACTGAACATAGTACTACATCCATACCATAACTGTCTATACCTGAACATAAAACTGTACTATACATCCATACCATAAAACTACCTGAACATAGTACTACATCCATTACATACAACTAAAACTGAACATAGTACATTTAACATTTACATTTAAGTCATCCATAAAACATACCATAACCTGTCTAACTACCTGAACATAGTACACACTACATCCATAACACAAAACTGTCTATACACACTAAAACTGTCTATACACACTAAAACTGTCTACACACTAAAACTGTCTATACACACTAAAACTGTCTATACACACTAAACCTGTCTATACACACTAAAACTGTCTATACACACTAAAACTGTCTATACACACTAAACCTGTCTATACATATTAAACCTGTCTACACACTAAAACTGTCTATACACACTAAAACTGTCTATACACACTAAACCTGTCTACACACTAAAACTGTCTATACACACTAAAACTGTCTACACACTAAAACTGTCTATACACACTAAAACTGTCTATACACACTAAACCTGTCTATACACACTAAACCTGTCTATACACACTAAAACTGTCTATACACACTAAAACTGTCTATACACACTAAACCTGTCTATACACACTAACACTGTCTATACACACTAAACCTGTCTATACACACTAAAACTGTCTACATTTAACATTTACATTTAAGTCATTTAGCAGACGCTCTTATCTATACACACTAAAACTGTCTATACACACTAAAACTGTCTATACACACTAAAACTGTCTATACACACTAAAACTGTCTATACACACTAAACCTGTCTATACACTAAAACTGTCTATACACACTAAACTGTCTATACACACTCTAAAACTGTCTATACACACTAAACCTGTCTATACACACTAAAACTGTCTATACACACTAAAACTGTCTAAAAAACTGTCTATACATACTAACCTGTCTATACACACTAAAACTGTCTATACACACTAAAACTGTCTATACACACTAAACCTGTCTACACACTAAAACTGTCTATACACACTAAAACTGTCTACACACTAAAACTGTCTATACACACTAAAACTGTCTATACACACTAAACCTGTCTATACACACTAAACCTGTCTATACACACTAAAACTGTCTATACACACTAAAACAGACGCTGTCTATACACACTAAACCTGTCTATACA
>NC_068430.1:81995840-82023340 GCF_023373465.1 Oncorhynchus keta
AGACGAGGCCTGTCTGAGAGCTGAAGTAATGTTTTATCTAAACGAGGCTGCTGAGCATGATCTGGAAGAGAGACGAGGCCTCTGAGTTGACAGAGAGACGAGGCCTAGTATGATCTGGAAGAGAGACGAGGCCTCTGAGTATGATCTGAAGAGAGGCCTCCCTGAGTATGATCCCCCAGAATGATTGACTGCTGAATACTTGATGTCTGAGCCAGAGAACGATTCCTGAGGAGACAAAACAAATAAGGCCTGTCTGATATTGGAGAACGAGGCCTCACAGAATGGGCCTGTCTGAGTGATCTGAAGACAGACGTAGCCTGTCTGAGTATGATCTCAGGCCTGTCTGTATGATCTCTGTTCATTTGAAGAGAGACGAGGCCTGTCTGAGTATGATCTGAAGAGACGAGGCCTGTCTGAGTATGATCTGGAAGAGACGAGGCCTGTCTGATCTGAAGAGAGACGAGGCCTGTCTGGAGTATGATCTGGCCTGTCTGAGTATGATCTAAGAGAGGCGAGGCCTGTCTGGAGTATGATCTGGAAGAGCAAGGCCTGTCTGAGTATGATCTGAAGAGAGACGAGGCCTGTCTGAGTATGATCTGGAGAGACGAGGCCTGTCTGAGTATGATCTGAAGAGAGACGAGTCCTGTCTGAGTATGATCTGAAGAGAGACGAGGCCTGTCTGAGTATGATCCTGTCTGAGTATGATATGAGGAGGCGAGGCCTGTCTGAAGAGAGACGAGGCCTGTCTGAGTATGATCTGAAAGAGACGAGGCCTGTCTGAGTATGATCTGAAGGAGACAGGCCTGTCTGAGTATGATCTGAAGAGAGACGAGGCCTGTCTGAGTATGATCTGAAGAGAGACGCGAGACTGGAAGAGAGACGAGGCCTGTCTGAGTATGATCTGAAGACGAGAGTATGTGATCGAAGAGAGACGAGGCCTGTCTGAGTATGATCTGAAGAGAGACGAGGCTCTGTCTGAGTATGATCTGAAGAGAGACGAGGCCTGTCTGAGTATGATCTGAAGAGAGACGAGGCCTGTCTGAGTATGATCTGAAGAGAGACGAGGCCTGTCTGAGTATGATCTGAAGAGAGACGAGGCCTGTCTGAGTATGATCTGAAGAGAGACGAGGCCTGTCTGGTATGATCTGAAGAGAGACGAGGCCTGTCTGAGTATGATCTGGAAGAGAGACGCAGGCCTGTCTGAGTATGATCTGAAGAGAGACGAGGCCTGTCTGAGTATGATCTGAAGAGAGACGAGGCCTGTCTGAGTATGATCTGAAGAGAGACGAGGCCTGTCTGAGTATGATCTGAGGGAGACGAGGCCTGTCTGAGTATGATCTGAAGAGAGGGGCCTGGGTCTGAGTATGATCTGAAGAGAGACGAGGCCTGTCTGAGTATGATCTGAGGGAGACGAGGCCTGTCTGAGTATGATCTGAAGAGAGACGAGCCTGTCTGAGTATGATCTGAAGAGAGACGAGGCCTGTCTGAGTATGATCTGAAGAGACGAGGCCTGTCTGAGTATGATCTGAAGAGAGACGAGGCCTGTCTGAGTATGATCTGAAGAGAGACGAGGCCTGTCTGAGTATGATCTGGAAGAGAGACGAGGCCTGTCTGAGTATGATATGAAGGGAGACGAGGCCTGTCTGAGTATGATCTGAAGAGAGACGAGGCCTGTCTGAGGATCCGAGGCCTGTCTGAGTATGATCTGAGGAGACGAGGCCTGTCTGAGTATGATCTAAGAGAGACGAGGCCTGTCTGAGTATGATCTGGAAGAGAGACGAGGCCTGTCTGAGTATGATCTGAAGAGAGACGAGGCCTGTCTGAGTATGATCTGGAAGGAGACGAGGCCTGTCTGAGTATGATCTGAAGAGAGACGAGGCCTGTCTGAGTATGATCTGAAGAGAGACGAGGCCTGTCTGAGTATGATCTGAAGAGACGAGGCCTGTCTGAGTATGATCTGGAAGAGAGACCCTGTCTGAGTATGATCTGAGAGAGAGACGAGGCCTGTCTGAGTATGATCTGAAGAGACGAGGCCTGTCTGAGTGATGATCTGAAGAGAGACGAGGCCTGTCTGAGTATGATCTGAAGAGCCCTGTCTGAGTATGATCTGTAGAGACGGGCCTTAGTTGATGAATGACAAGGCCTGTCTGAGTATGAAAATGGTTTATGGTTTCACAAACACAGACGAGGCCTGTCAGTATGACCAAGAGAGACTCTTCACTTGATCAGAAGATTCTCCATTCCACGCTGTTCTGATCAAGAGACGAGGCCTGGGTTTGTGATATGAGGGAGCATGTCTTGAGTATGATCCCTAAGAGAGACTGTGGCTCTGAGTATGATCTGGAAGAGAGACGAGGCCAGTCAGATATGATCTGACGCTTGCTCTGAGTATGATCTGGAAGATAGACTAGGCGTTACATTTTGAATCGAAGAGAGACGTTGCCTGTCTGAACAGAGCTGTAGAAGATTCTGACACTTGGAAAGAGAGACACCTTCTGAGTGATGATCTGTGCACTGGCATCGTCTGATCTGAAGAGACGAGCTCATCTGGCTATAGCTGATCAGGCCTGTCTGAGTATGATCTGGCCGAGACTGAGGCCTGTCTGAGTTCTCATTGGCTAGACGAGGCCTGTCTTGAGTATGATCTCAAAACCTGGCCTGTCTGAGTATCATCTGAAGAGAGACGACTACAGATTTAATCTGATGAGACGAGGCCGAGTATGATTGAAAACATCGGCCGTCTGGGAATGATCCAAGAGAGACGGAGACCTCTGAGTATGATCTGAAGAGACACAAGGAAGTCTGAGTATGATCTGATGGAGACGAGTTTCTGAGTATGATCTCTGAAGAGAGACGGAATGTCTGAGTATGACAAAGAGTATAGTACAGGCCTGTCTAAGTATGATCTGGAGAGAGACGAGGCCTGTCTGAGCTGAAGAGGCCTGTCTGAGTATGATCTGGAAGAGAGACGACCGGCCTGTGATGACTGTGAGAGACGAGTGTCTGAGTGAGACCTGAGTATGATCTGTGTGATAACGAGGCCTGTCTGATATGAACGAGTGTGAGTATGATATGAGGGAGACGAAGCCTGTCTTGAGTATGATGACAGTGTGCCCATGTATGATCTGAAGAGAGTGATGACAGTGTGATGACAGTGTGATGAGGCCTGTCTGAGTGTGATGACAGTGTACGACAGTGTGATGACTGTGTGAGACGAGGCCTGTCTGAGTATGATCTGTGTGATGACGAGTGTGATGACTGTGTGAGAACGAGTGTCTGAGTGTGATGACAGTGTGATGATCTGTGTGAGACGAGTGTGATGACTGTGTGATGACGAGGCCTGTGATGACAGTGTGGAGACGAGTGTGATGACAGTGTGATGACGAGACGTGCCTGACAGTGTGATCTGGAAGAGAGACGAGGCCTGTCTGAGTGTGATGACAGAGTGATGACCTGTCTGAGTGATCTGATACAGTGTGAGGACAGTGTGATGACCTGTGATGACAGTGTGATAGTATGATCTGAGGGACAGTGTGAGTATGATCTGTGAGAGACGAGGCCTGTCTGAGTATGTGTGATGAGAGTGTGATAACTGAGTGTGATGAAGTGTGATGACGGTGTGATGACCGTATGATGTGATGACAGTGTGATCTGAGAGAGTGACGAGGCCTGTCTGAATCAGTGTGATGACAGTGTGATGACAGTGTGATAACAGTGTGATGATGACAGTGTGATGATCTGTGTGGATTAGTGTGATGAAGTGTGATAAAAGTGTTTATGACGGTGTGATGGGGTCACCCACCACGTGTGATGACCGTGTGTGACACGTGTGATGACCGTGTGATGACGGTGTACAACGAGCTGACTCAGTGTGATGATGCAGTGTGATAACTAGCCGTTACATTGAATCGATGACAGTGTGATGACACTGACAGTGTGGGTGATAACAGTGTGATGACAGTGTGATCACCGTGTGATGACCATGTGATGACATTGTGATAACAGTGTGATGACAGTGTGATGACAGTGTGATGACAGTGTGATGACAGTGTGATGACAGTGTGATGACAGTGTGATGACAGTGTGATGACAGTGTGATGACAGTGTGATGACCGTGAGATGACAGTGTGATGACCGTGTGATGACAGTGTGATGACCGTGTGATGACAGTGTGATGACAGTGTGATGACAGTGTGATGACAGTGTGATGACAGTGTGATGACAGTGTGATGACAGTGTGATGACAGTGTGATGACAGTGTGATGACAGTGTGATGACAGTGTGATGACAGTGTGATGACAGTGTGATGACAGTGTGATGACAGTGTGATAACAGTGTGATGACAGTGTGATGACAGTGTGATGACAGTGTGATGACAGTGTGATGACAGTGTGATGACAGTGTGATGACAGTGTGATAACAGTGTGATGACAGTGTGATGACAGTGTGATGACCGTGTGATGACAGTGTGATGACAGTGTGATGACAGTGTGATGACAGTGTGATGACAGTGTGATGACAGTGTGATGACAGTGTGATGACAGTGTGATGACAGTGTGATGACAGTGTGATGACAGTGTGATGACAGTGTGATGACAGTGTGATGACAGTGTGATGACAGTGTGATGACAGTGTGATGACCGTGTGATGACAGTGTGATGACAGTGTGATGACAGTGTGATGACAGATCTCAGGGATTTTCTCCAGGAAGATTTGATCATCTGACTCAACAGAAGTATAGAAGCAGCAATAAAGTGTTGAAAGGCTATTTGAAATCATTTTAAATGATTTAGGGGGTTTGATTGAGTTCGCAATGGACCAATAGATTAGTCAGAATGAGAGAAAGCCCAGCCCATCTAGCACTTCAAACAAGCCAAAGATAACAGTTAAAGTTTCTGAAAGAGTTCCTGATGAAAGTAGATACAGGTGATCTACACTATGATGTCAGACTTGACAGAGTACACACACACACATATATACACACACACACACACACGGACGCACACATACACTGGAACACACACACACACACACACACACACACACACACACACACACACACACACACACACACACACACACACACACACACACACACACAGAGACAACAGAATATTCCAGCTGGCTCCAGGACGCATTCTGTTGATGTCATATCCTCTAGAGGTCTGTATTTCATCACATTGTGTTTAGAGAAGAAACACACACAGTAATGAGTAATGAGAGGTGACTGGCCATTAATTATTGAGGTTAAATCAAACCAAATCTAATTGTATTGGTCACGTACACGTGGTTAGCAGATGTTAATGTGAGTGTAGCGAAATGCTTGTGCTTCTAGATCCGACAGTGCAGTAACATCTAACAGGTAATCTAACCTAACAATGTCATAACAACTACCTTATACACACAAGTGTAAAGGAATGAATAAGAATTTGTACATATAAATATATGGATGAGCGATGGCCGAACGGCATAGGCAAGGTGCAGTAGATGGTATAGAGTACAGTATATACATATGAGATGTAGGGTATGTAAACATTGTATAAAGTGGCATTGTTTAAAGTGACTAGTGATACATTTATTACATTCAATTTTGAATTATTAAAGTGGCTAGAGATTTGAGTCAGTATGTTGGCAGGAGCCACTCAATGTTAGTGATGGCTATTTAACAGTCTGAAGGCCTTGAGATAGAAGCTGTTTTTCAGTCTCTCGGTCCCTGCTTTGATGCACCTGTACTGACCTCGCCTTCTGGATGGTAGCGGGGTGAACAGGCAGTGGCTCAGGGGGATGTTGTCCTTGATGATCTTTTTGGCCTTCCTGTAACATCGGGTGGTGTAGGTGTCCTGGAGGGCAGGTAGTTTGACCCCGGTGATGCGTTGTGCAGACCTCAATACGCTCTGGAGAGCCCTGCGGTTGTAGGCAGAGCAGTTGCCATACCAGGTGGTGATACAGCCTGACAGGATGCTCTCGATTGTGAATCTGTAAATGTTTGTGAGTGTTTTTGGTGACAAGCCAAATTTCTTCAGCCTCCTGAGGTTGAAGAGGCGCTGTTGTGCCTTCTTCACCACGCTGTCTGTGTGGGTGGACCATTTCAGTTTGTCCCGTGATGCATACGCCGAGGAACTTAAAACTTTCCACCTTCTCCATTACTGTTTCCTGAAGTCCACGATCATCTCCTTTGTTTTGTTGACGTTGAGTGTGAGGTTATTTTCCTGACACCCACACTCCGAGGGCCCTCACCTCCTCCTGTAGGCTGTCTCGTCATTGATGGTAATCAAGCCTACCACTGTCGTGTCATCTGCAAACTTGATGATTGAGTTGGAGGTGTGCGTGGCCATGAAGTCATGGGTGAACAGGGAGTACAGGAGAGGGCTGAGAACGCACCCTTGTGGGGCCCCAGTGTTGAGGATCAGTGGGGTGGAGATGTTGTTTGCTACACTCACCACCTGGGGTGGCCTGTCAGAAAGTCCATGACCGGGCCTTCCCGGTGGCACAGTGGTCTAGGGCACTGGGTTCGAGCCCAGGCTCTGACGCGGCCGGGGGAGGTCCATGGGGCGGCGCACAATTGGCCTAGCGTCCGGGTTAGGGAGGCTTGGCCGGTTGGCATATCCTTGTCTCATTACGCACTAGCGACTCCTGTGGCGGGGCAATACATGCTAACCAGGTCACCATGCTTCCGGGTTGGATGCGCTGTGTTAAGAAGCAGTGCGGCTTGGTTTTGGTTGTGTTTCGGAGGACACATGGCTTTCGACCTTCGTCTCTCCCGAGCTCGTGCGGGAGTTGTAGCGAGCTGGTCTGCTTGGGATGCCACCTGGGCCATCAGCCTAGCGAGGGTTAACACGTTTAAATGTTTTAATCACGTTAGCTGCGGTGAAGGAGAAACACGCAGGTTTTGGTAGCGGGCTGTGTCAGTGGCACTGTATTGTCCTCAAAGAGAGCAAAGAAGTTGTTTAGTTGTCTGGGAGCAAGACATCGGTGTCCGTGACGGGGCTGGTTTCCTTTTTGTATTCCGTGATTGACTGTAGACCCTGCCACATACGTCTCGTGTCTGAGCCGTTGAATTGCGACTCTACTTTGTCTCTATACTGGCGCTTAGCTTGTTTGATTGCCGTGCGGAGGGAATAGCTACACTGTTTGTATTCGGTCATGTTTCCAGTCACCTTGCCCTGATTAAAAGCAGTGGTCCGTGCTTTCAGTTTTGCGCAAATGCTGCCATCAATCCACGGTTTCTGGTTGGGGAAGGTTTTAATAGTCACCGTGGGTACAACATCATTGATGCACTCGCTAATAAACCTGCTCACCGTATCAGCGTATACATCAATGTTGTTGTCTGAGGCTATCCGGAACATATCCCAGTCCACATGATCGATGCAATCTAAAAAAATGGAATCAGATTGGTCGGACCAGCATTGAAAAGACCTGAGCACGGCCGTTTCCTGTTTTTAGTTTCTGTCTATAGGCTGGGAGCAACAAAATGGAGTCGTGTCAGATTTGCGAAAGGAGGTGAAGGAGGGCTTTCTATGCGTCGCGGAAGTTATAGTAGCAATGATCCAGAATTTTGCCAGCCCGGGTAGCATTCGATATGCTGTTAAAATTTAGGGAGCCTTGTTTTCAGATTAGCCTTGTTAAAATCCCAAACTACAGTAAATGCAGCCTCCAGGATATGTGGTTTCCAGGTTACATCTACTCTGCTCAGTAAACAAGGAGTCCAATGAAGCTCTTTCAGGACCGTCAAAGTGTCTGCTTGGGGGGGATATACACTGCTGCGATTATAATCGCCGAGAATTCTCTTAGAAGTAGTGAGAGGAAACACACATCACAACTACACCAGCAGCATGCCACCCTGCATCCCACTACTGGCTTTCTTCTGAAGCTAAGCAGGGTTGGTCCTGGATGGGAGACCAGATGCTGCTGGAAATGGTGTTGGAGGGCCAGTAGGAGGCACCCTTTCTTCTTGTCTAAAAATAAATATCCCAATACCCCAGGGCAGTGATTGGGACATTGCCCTGTGTAGGGTGCTTGTCTTTCAGATGGATTAAACAGCTGTCCTGACTCTTTCCAGTCACTAAAGATCCCATGGCACTTAGTGTAAGACTAGGGGTGGTAACTCTGGTGTCCTGGCTAAATTCCCAATCTGGCCCTCATACCATCACGGTCACTAATCATCCCCAGTTTACAACTGGCTCATTCATCCCCTCCTCTCCCCTGTAACTATTCCCCAGGTAGTTTTGCTGTAAATGAGAACGTGTTCTCAGTCAACTTCCTGACTAAATTAATAAATACACGTCACACACACATGAGTAATGAGGTGACTGGCCATTAACTAGAGGTTAGCATAATGATTGTTCTCTCATAGCAATCCTTCATGTTCTTATTAAGGAGGGGAAAGAGAGAGAGAACTCTATTTTATGGCCTTCTCCATAACGATCCTCATCTACCTCACACACACACACACAGACACACACACACACACCCTTATTCAGCTCACTGACTTATTAGGAGAGAGAAGCCAGAGGAGAGGAGCCAGAGGAAAGACCCACATGGAACTACCTGAGACGTAGGCCACAAAATACATTCTCTCAATTCAATTCTATGGGCCTTATTGGCATGGAAACATATGTTTAAATTGTTCTCTCTCTCCTCTTTCTCTCGCTCCCTCTCTCGCTCTCTTTCAATTTCAATACAATTCCAAGGGCCTTTACTTGCATGGGACCGTATGTTTACGTTGCTAAAGTTTAACATCTCTTTCTCTCTCTCTCCTCTCTCTCTCCTCTCTCCCCCTTACTCTCTCTCTCTAACTCTCTCTCCTCTCTCTCTCCTCTCTCTCTCCCTTACTCTCTCTCTCTCTAACTCTCTCTCCTCTCTCTCTCCTCTCTCTCCCTTACTCTCTCTCTCTCTCTAACTCTCTCTCTCCTCTCTCTCCTCTCTCCCCTTACTCTCTCTCTCTAACTCTCTCTCCCTCTCTCTCTCCTCTCTCTCCTCTCTCTCTCCTCTCTCTCCCCTTACTCTCTCTCTCTAACTCTCTCTCCTCTCTCTCTCCTCTCTCACTTACTCTCTCTAAACGCTCTTTCCCATCTCGTACCTGCATCTCTCATTGTCTCAAACAAGCATACAAACACTTACTCACATACACACACAGAACACGGACACGGAAACACACACAGAAACACAGACACGGAAACATACTACAGAAACACAGAACACACACACAGAAAACACGGACACGGAAACACACACAGAAACACAGAAACACACACAGAAACACACACGCAGAAACACACACACAGAAACAGCAACACGGAAACACACACACAGAAACACAGAAACACACACACAGAAACACACAGAAACACAGAAACACAGAAACACACACACAGAAACACACACAGAAACACACACACAGAAACAGAAACACGGAAACACAGAAACACGAGAAACACACACACACAGAAACAGAAACACGGAAACACACACAGAAACACAGAAACACACACACGGAAACACACACACAGAAACACACACAGAAACAGAAACACGGAAACACACACAGAAACACCCAGAAGCACACACAGAAACACACACAGAAACACACACACAGAAACACACAGAAACAGAGCAAACACACACAAACACAGAGCACACACACAGAACACAGACACGGAAACACACACACAGATACACAGACACAGAAACAAATACACACAGGAACACAGACACAAAAACACAGACAAAGAAACACAGACACAGAAACACACACAGAACACACACAGAAACACAGACGCAAACTCTCACAGGAAGCTGCGGCAAGCGGAAGAGAACGTCACAGTCTGCTCAGTAAACAGAGGCCCCAACTAACAGCAGGCCACATACGACAACGGCCCTGTGTGTGTGTGTGTGTGTGTGTGTGTGTGTGTGTGTGTGTGTGTGTGTGTGTGTGTGTGTATGTGTGTGTGTGTGTGTGTGTGTGTGTGTGTGTCTGGAGGATTCTGAGTTCTCCAGAAGGAACTGGCTGAATCACTACAACACTGATACTAAACATTCTTTCAAAATTGAAAAATAACCTAGAATGTCCCAGAGAGAGTGAAACATCCCAGCTTTGTAGAACTGGTTGACATAGGAGCTCTGGTCAAATCCCATCTTTGTAGAATTGGTTGCTCTGAATTCAAATCCCATCTTTGTAGAACTGGATTTGACATAGGGCTCTGGTCAAATCCATGCTCTTTGTAGAATTGGTTGCTCTGGTCAAATCCCATTTTTGTAGAACTGGTTGACATAGGGCTCTGGTCAAAATCCCATCTTTGTAGAATTGGTTGCTCTGGTCAAATCCCAGCTTTGTAGAACTGGTTGACATAGGGCTCTGGTCAAATCCATCTTTGTAGAACTGGTTGACATAGGGCTCTGGTCCAAATCCCATCTTTGTAGAACTAGTTGACATAGAGCTCTGGTCAAATCCCATCTTTGTAGAGGTGGTTGGTCTGGTCAAATCCCATCTTTGTGGAACTGGTTACTCTGGTCAAATTCCATCTTTGTAGAACTGGTTGACATAGGGCTCTGGTCAAATCCCATCTTTGTAGAATTGGTTGGTTGGTCAAATCCCATCTTTGTGGAACTGGTTACTCTGGTCAAATCCCATCTTTGTGGAACTGGTTGACATAGGGCTCTGATCAAATCCCATCTTTGTATAACTGGTTGACATAGAGCTCTGGTCAAATCCATCTTTGTATAACTGGTTGCCATAGAGCTCTGGTCAAATCCCCATCTTTGTATAACTGGTTGACATAGGGCTCTTGTCAAATCCCCATCTTTGTATAACTGGTTGACATAGAGCTCTTGTCAAATCCCATCTTTGTAGAACTGGTTGACATAGAGCTCTGGTCCAAATCCCATCTTTGTAGAACTGGTTGACATAGGGCTCTGGTCAAATCCCATCTTTGTATAACTGGTTGCTCTGGTCAGGTTGCCATTTCAGACGCATCCATAATGTCCCATCTTTGTATAACTGTGTGTGTGTGGTGTGTGTGTGTGTGTGTGTTGCCATTTCAGTGTGTGTGTGTGTCCATAATCTGTGTGTCTACTGTGTGTTCATTTTGTGTGTGTGTGTGTGTGTGTGTGTGTGTGTGTGTGTGTGTGTGTGTGTGTATGTGTGTGCTGTGTCATGTGGCATTTTCTGGTGTGTATGTGTGTGTGTGTGTGTGTGTGTGTGTGTGTGTGTGAGTGTGTGTGTGTGTGTGTGTGTGTGTGTGTGTGTGTGTGTGTGTGTGTGTGTGTGTGTGTGTGTGTGTGTGTGTGTGTGTGTGTGTGTGTGTGTGTGTGTGTGTGTGTGTGTTCAATATGATATTACAGCTGTGTCATAACCAGCATATTTTCTATGTTGTACTATTGCTATTCCAATGGGGGTGTGTGTGTTTATTAGCCAAACCACACACACGTGTGTGTGTGTGTGTGTGTGTGTGTGTGTGTGTGTGTGTGTGTGTGTGTGTGTCTGTGTGTGTGTTCAATCACATGATTATGGTCATGGAAGGTCCCATCGTCTTCATCATTCCCTGCTATGTTTAGTAGATAAACCAAATACATTATTTATAAATGTGTTTCTAGAACAAATTCTTCATCTGTTTTCATTTCTGGTGTAATTGACATAATATGGATATACACACACTCTCTTAATCACAGTCGTTATTATCAGACGGGGTCAGTCTTCATCATTCTGTCCAGGATATGAAATACACCCCAATGTGTTTCTAGAACAAATTCTTCATCTGTTTTCATTTCTGGTGTAATTGAATAATATGGATAGTTTACACTTCTTAATCTGGTATTCAAACACACACACACAAACCTCACACACACACACACACACGCACACACACACACACACACACACACACACACGCACACACACGCACACACACACACACACACACACACACACACACACACAAAAACACACACACACGCACACACACGCACACAACACACACACACAAACACACTCTGACCACTGGTAAAACCAGCTGGACCATAATCATAAAAGGGTTGAAAGAGTTTCAAACAAATCGTCCTAGTTCATGTAGAGACAGACTGGAAGGATACAGTTCAGTCTCAACATACTGTAGGACACACACACAGGTTCGCCCCCACACACTCATACCTCACTCCTTTCAGTGAGAAACAGAAAGTGCATTTCCCTGCAGTGGTAGTGCATGCGTGTGCGTGAGTCCTCTAACTGTAATCACATGGGACAGAGAATAAGCCTGACAGTAAACTGCATCTGTTATGAAGTGAATGACCTGATTTAAAGTGTCTATCTTAGTGACCACATCTCTGTGTTGGATCGTCCTATAAGGAGACAACAGGAACCAGCACTAGATCCCCAGGTTCTGAGTAGTATTAACTTTACAGTGTGATGAGCAGAGGCTCTACAGTAGTCTGGGTAGTCCTACAGTAGTCTGGGTAGTCCTACAGTAGTCTGGGTGGTCCTACAGTAGTCTGGGTAGTCCTACAATAGTCTGGGTAGTCCTATAGTATTCTGGGTAGTCCTACAATAGTCTGGGTAGTCCTACAGTAGTCTGGGTGGTCCTACAGTAGTCTGGGTAGTCCTAGTCAGTCCTACAGTCTGGTAGTATAACATTCTGTTAGTCCTACAGTAGTCTGGGTGGTCCTACAGTAGTCTGGGTAGTTCTACAGTAGTAGTCTACAGTAGTTTGGGTGGTCCTACAGTAGTCTGGGTAGTTCTACAGTAGTCCTGGGTAGTCCTAGGGTAGTCCTACAGTAGTCTGGGTAGTCTACAGTAGTCTGGGTAGTCCTACAGTAGTCTGGTGGTCCTACAGTAGTCTGGGTAGTCCAGTAGTCTGGGTAGTCTACAGTAGTCTGGGTGGTCTGGGTAGGTCTACACAGTAGTCTGGGTAGTTCTGCAACAGTCTGGGTAGTCCTACAGTAGTCTGGGTGGTCCAAGTAGTCTGGGTAATCCTACAGTAGTCTGGGTAGTCCTACAGTAGTCTGGGTGGTCCTCACTGGGTAGTCCTACAATAGTCTGGGTAGTCCTACAGTAGTCTGGGTGGGTCCTACAGTAGTCTGGGTAGTCCTACAGTAGTCTGGGTGGTCCTACAGTAGTCTGGGTAGTCCTACAGTAGTCTGGGTGGTCCTACAGTAGTCTGGGTAGGTAGTCCTACAGTAGTCTGGGTGGTCAGTAGTCTGGGTAGTTCTACAGTAGTCTGGGTACGTCTACAGTAGTTTGGGTTGGTCGACAGTAGTCTGGGTAGGTCTACAGTAGTCTGGGTAGTTCTACAGTAGTCTGGGTACGTCTGCAGTAGTCTGGTAGGTCTACAGTAGTCTGGGTAGGTCTACAGTAGTCTGGGTATTTCTACAGTAGTCTGGGTAGTCCTACAGTAGTCTGGGTAGTCCTACAGTAGTCTCGGTAGGTCTACAGTAGTCTGGGTAGTTCTACACTAGTCTAGGTAGTCCTATAACAGTCTGGGTAGTCCTACAGTATGTAGAGACTGATCTGTCTCCTGTAGGTCTGGGTAGATCTACAGTAGTCTGGATAGGTCTACAGTAGGCTGGGTAAGTCTACCATAGTCTGGGTAGATCTTCCATAGTCTATACTGTAGGACTACCCAACATATAGACTATGTGTAACAGTATCTTTCCATGTGAAAACTGTAGTATCCACTAGCTGGACTACAACCACAGTGCTGTTGATCTTGGAGTGGGTCTGCTGTTTAGCATGCCTACACACACACACACACACACACACACACACACACACACACACACACACACACACACACACACACACACACACACACACATGCACACACACACACGCACACACGTACATGCACACACGCACACGCACACGCACACACACACACATAGGCACACACACGCACACACATGCAGGCACACACACTTTGGAGTTCAAGTGGGGCTTTTGGGAAAGGGCCCCTCTTGAGTTTTCCTGAGACTGAAGCGATTTCTGGGTAGTCTTTAATCTGAGGACTACTGGGTTGATGGATGAACTGAGGGTGTTCTATTATTTCTTTACCTCCTTCCATCTCTCTCTCTCTCCTTTCACTCTCTGTCTCTCTCTCTCTGTCTCTCTCTGTCTCTCTTCTCCTTCCATCTCTCTCTCTTCCTTTCCTCTCTGTCTCTCTCTCTCTGTCTCTCTCTCCCCCTTCCATCTCTCTCTCTCTCCTTTCCTCTCTGTCTCTCTCTCTCTGTCTCTCTCTGTCCCTTCCATCTCTCTCTCTCTCTCTTTCCTCTGTCTCTCTCTCTCTCTGTCTCTCTCTCCTTTCTCTCTCTCTCTCTCTCTCTCTCTCTCTCTCTCTCTCTCTCTCTCTCTCTCTCTCTCGTTCTCTCTCTCTCGTTTTTACCAAACGTGAAACACTATCTACTTCAATTTACTATGGTGGTTCAACGTGACTCAACACACCAGCTAAACAACACACACACACACGTCTTTTAGTGTGGTTTGTGGTTGTAGTTGCTGAGAGATCACATTTCTCTCTAGCATCCTGAACCCTTGACACCATTATACCAGAGCAGCAGAGAACTACTGTAAACCAGGAGGAGTGGGTGTGAGAGATTGACAGTTGGGTGAAATACCATATTGTCCAATCACAGCAGCAAGATTTATGACCTGTTGCTACAAGAAAGGGCAACCAGTGAAGAACAAACACCATTGTAAATACAACCCAAATTTAAGTTTATTTTTGCACATCGTTAAAACACTGTGTACATGATATGACATCTCTTTTCTTTGGAACTTTTGTGAGTGTCACTTTTGTTTATTATCTATAGTCTCTGATTAGAGGTGAAGACTGACAAAAGCAGTGGAACTGTCTTCAAGGTCCAACATTGACAAGAGGAGATTTGATTGGAACGCACCCTCTGCTTGTCCCTCAGTGCTGGGACCTTTGACCCCACAGCCCAGGGAATACTACTTCCTGTTTTAGTGATGAACTGTCCTGACTCACAGATGGCAGGGTTTGCGGCAACATGGGTCATTGACTGTGCGCGCGCGCGTGTGTGTGTGTGTGTGTGTGTGTGTGTGTGTGTGTGTGTGTGTGTGTGTGTGTGTGTGTGTGTGTGTGTGTGTGTGTGTGTGTGTGTGTGTGTGTGTGTGTGTGTGTGTGTGTGTGTGTGTGTGTGTGTGTGTGTGTGTGCGTGTGCGTGTGTGTGTGTGTGTGTAGTGTGTGTGTGTGTGTGGGGGAAGCAGTTCAGGCCATCAGACTGTTAAACAGTCTCCAATATTCATCCTCCTCCCAATACCCTGCCCTGAACTTTAGTCACAGTCACTAGCCGGATACCAGCCAGTACTCTGCCTGACCTTTAGTCACAGTCACTAGCCGGATACCAGCCAGAACTCTACCCTGACCTTTAGTCACAGTCACTAGCCGGATACCAGCCAGTACTCTACCCTGACCTTTAGTCACAGTCACTAGCCGGCTACCAGCCAGTACTCTACTCTGAACTTTAGTTAAACTTCACCCTTAACCCTTGATCATTCAGATGTAATGTCTAACCTTTACCATTCAGATGTAATGTCTAACCTTTACCATTCAGATGTAATGTCTAACCTTAACCATTCAGATTGAATGTCTAACCTTAACCATTCAGATGTAGTTCCTAACCTTAACCATTGAGATTTAGTTCTAACCTTAACCATTCAGATGTAGTTCTAACCTTAACCATTCAGATTGAATGCCTAACCTTAACCATTCGGATGTAATGTCTAACCTTAACCATTCAGATGTAGTTCCTAACCTTAACCATTCAGATGTAGTTCTAACCTTAACCATTCAGATTGAATGTCTAACCTTAACCATTCAGATGTAGTTCCTAACCTTAACCATTCAGATTGAATGTCTAACCTTAACCATTCAGATGTAGTTCCTAACCTTAACCATTCAGATTGAATGTCTAACCTTAACCATTTAGATTTAGTTCCCAACCTTAACCATTCAGATTGAATGCCTAACCTTAACCATTTAGATGTAATTCTAACCTTAACCATTCAGGTTGAATGCCTAACCTTAACCATTCAGGTTTAGTTCCTAACCTTAACCATTTAGATGTAAAATGTCTAACCTTAACCATTCAGGTTGAATGTCTAACCTTAACCATTCAGATTAAATGTTCCTAACCTTAACCATTCAGATGTTAGTTCCTAACCTTAACCATTCAGATGTAGTTCCTAACCTTAACCATTCAGATTGAATGTCTAACCTTAACCATTTAGATGTAGTTCCTAACCTAACCATTGAGATTTGAATTCCTAACCTTAAGCATTCAGATGTAGTTCCTAACCTTAACCATTCAGTTTGAATGTCTAACCTTAACCATTTAGATGTAGTTCCTAACCTTAACCATTCAGGTTTGAATGTCTAACCTTAACCATTCAGATTGAATGTCTAACCTAACCATTCAGATTGAATGCCTAACCTTAACCATTCAGATGTAGTTCCTAACCTTAACCATTCAGGTTGAATGTCTAACCTTAACCATTCAGATGTAATGTCTAACCTTAACCATTCAGATGTAATGTCTAACCTTAACCATTCAGATTTAGTTCCTAACCTTAACCATTCAGATTTAGTTCCTAACATTAACCATTCAGATTTAATTCTAACATTAACCATTCAGATTAAATGTCTAACCTTAACCATTCAGGTTTAATGTCTAACCTTAACCATTCAGATGTAATGTCTAACATTAACCATTCAGATTAAATGTCTAACCTTAACCATTCAGGTTGAATGTCTAACCTTAACCATTCAGATGTAATGTCTAACATTAACCATTCAGATTTAGTTCCTAACCTTAACCATTCAGATTGAATGCCTAACCTTAACCATTCAGATTGAATGTCTAACCTTAACCATTCAGATGTAGTTCCTAACCTTAACCATTCAGATGTAGTTCTAACCTTAACCATTCAGATTGAGTTCCCTAACCTTAACATTTCAGATGTAGTTCTAACCTTAACCATTCAGATGTAGTTCCTAACCTTAACCATTCAGATGTAGTTTCCTAACCTTTAACCATTCAGATGTAGTTCCTAACCTTAACCATTCATTCTCTTTTCTCCTTACCCATCTCTAGCCTCCTTTGAATTTCATGCTGTCACAGTTACCAGCCCTTTCAACCATCACTTATCATTTATCGCCCTCCAGGTCCCCTCGGAGAGTTCATCAATGAGCTTGATGTCTTGATAGTCCTTTCGGGAGTTCACTAACTGGGCTTAACCATTCACTATTTAGTTCCTAACCTTTCCCTCCTTTCCTCTTGACCTCACCCTCTCACCTTCCCCCATTCAGATTGAATGTCTAACCTCATCTTTCAGATGCTGTTCTTCCCACTAACCTCATTGCAACTCCCTCATTCAGACCACTACCTCACTACCTGTATCCTTTTCCCTCTCGCTCTCATCAACCATTCAGATGTAGTTCCTAACCTTCGCCTTTCTCCCCGTACTGTTCCTCTTCCACCTATCATCTCTTCCCTCTAGTTCAACCTTCTCCAACCTATCTCAGATGCCTAGTTCTCCCTCCTAACCTTAACCATTCATATTTAGTTCCTAACTCATTAGCTCACCATTCAGGTTGGAATGTCTAACCTTTCGCCATTCAGATTAAATGTCTAACTGCTAAAGCCATTCAGGTCTGAATGTCTAACCTAGGAAGCTCTTTGCCAGATTCTCCTCCCCTCCTGAATGCCCTCCCTCCCCTCCCCCCTTCAGATTGCAATGTCTAACCTTTGAACCACATTCAGATGTAGTTCCTAACCTTAACCATTCTGCTCACACTGCCCTACCCGGTGCTCTGACCTTTTCCATTCAGATGAAATCGTCTTGTGACGGCCGGCCGTAACAACCTGCCCGCTCGGCCATTCAGACTATTTAGACCTTCCTAACCTCACCATTCATATTCCCTAGTTCTAACCCTTCCGTTCAAAGTTGGCGAATTGTTCTAACCTAACTATCCCTCAGATTAAAACTGTCTAACCCTTCTTTCCTTCAGGTCTGAACGTGCCGTAACCTAACCAGCTCTCCCGATCTGAATGCCTAACCAAATCAGTCATTTCAGACTAGTCATTCAGCACAGAATGCTCTTCTCTGTAACACGGATTCAGATGTAGTTCCTCTCCTCTGCTCATTCAGATGTAGTTGCCTTCGATACTGTGAACCATCAGATGTCCTTCCACCCTCTAAGTTGGGCATCTCAGATGTATTGCGTTCAACCTCCTAACCATTCGAGATGTAGTTCCTCAACGCTCTAACCATTCAGATCTGTAGTCTCCTATTCCGCTATACCATTCACCCAGAAGTCACTTGGCTCTGTCATAACCTCACATGATCATTGTGAGAAACATTAATCTTCTCCTTTCCTCCTTCTGAAGGTGTAATTCTCTGCATGTCTCAGACAGTGAGAGCTGGATGACGGATCACCACCAGAATCGGGAAGTCCCTCTCCCTAAGGACTGCCCGTTCCATGATCTCGCCATCAGTCAACTCCCATTGTTCCAGAGCGCTAAGAACCTTGGCGTGATCCTGGACAACACCCTGTGGGTCACATCTAACATCAAGGCGGTGCCCTGTAGCTTCATGCTCCTACAACATCCATGAAGTCGACCCTGCCTCACAGGTGGAAATCCAGGCACTTGTCATCTCTCCCCGTGGATTACTGCAACTCGCTGTTGGCTGGGCTCCTGCCTGTGCCATTAAACCCCTACAACTCATCCCAGAACCAGCCCGGGTGTTCAACCTTCCCAAGTTCTCCCTCACCCCGCTCCTCCTCTCAGGCTGGGGTCATCCCAGCTCAAGACCATGGTGCTTGCCTACGGAGCTGTGAGGGAATGGCACCTCAGTACCTCCAGGCTCAAGGCCCTACCCCAAACAAGGATTGGTTCATCCTACCTCTGGCCTGCCCTACCTCCACTGAGGAAGTACAGTTCCGCTCATCAAAACTGTTCACTGCACTGGCTCCACAGGTGGGGGACACACTCCACACGACGCCAGGACAGCACAATCACCACCTTCAGACACCTGGAAACCCCACACACAATACCTAGGATAGGATAAAGTAACCTTCTCACCCACCTTAAAAGACATAGATGCACTATTGTAAAAGTGGCTGTTCACTGGATGTCACACAATGCACAATTTGTAAGTGGCACACAAGACGTCTGCTAAATGACTTACATGTAAATGTAAATGTTACACACACAATGTCTAACCTTAACCATTCAGATTGGATACACACACAACCATTCAGACATTCCCAACCTTAACCATTCAGATGTAGTTCCCACACCACAGACATAGTTCACCTTAACCATTCACATGTACAACCTTAACCATTCAGATGTAGTTCACAACCTTAACCATTCAGATGTAATGTCTAACCACAGACATGGATGAAGGTGTAATTTTGCCACAGACAGTGAGCTTGTTGGTCAAGCCACAGAATGGGAAGTCCCTCTCAAGTCTCCATCGACCAGTCCTTCTGTTTCCAGGCTGCAGCAGATACATACCACATCCTAATGCCCAGCTTACACACACCATGGACAGACGTTGTCACACCTCCACCTCTCACTTCCTGCCAGGGGAAACCCTACACACCTATTGTTCCCTTCACAGGCCATCAGTTGCATGGGAATGTCTCGTGTTGCACACTACTTTAACACAGACACAGACATACACACACACACACACACCACAGACATACACACACACACACACACACACACACCACAGACATACACAGACATACACAGACATACACACACACACACCACATACACACACACAGACATACACACACCACATACACACCACAGACACACACACACCACACACACCACAGACATACACACACACACCACATACACACCACAGACACACACACACACACACACCACACAGACATACACACACACACACACCACAGACAGACACACACCACAGACATACACACACACACACACACATACACACAGACACACACACACACACACACCACACACACACACACACACCACACACCACACACACACCACAGACACACACACACACACACCATACACCACAGACACACACACAGACACACACACACACCACAGACATACACACACACACACCACACACACACACACACACACTACAGACATACACACACACACACCACACACACACACACATACACACACAGTTTACATACAGTGAACAGATGTTTCTAATGGAATGTTACAGTAAACAGATGTTTCTACATGGAGATGTTTTCAGTAAACAGATGGTTCTAATGTAATGTTGCAGTAAACAGATGGTTCTAATGGAATGTTACAGTAAACAGATGTTTCTAATGGAATGCTACAGTAAACAGATGTTTCTAATGGAGAATGTTGCAGTAAACGATGGTTCTAATGTAATGTTGCAGTAAACAGATGGTTCTAATGGAATGTTACAGTAAACAGATGTTTTCTAATGGAGATGCTACAGTAAACAGATGTTTCTAATGGAATGCTACAGTAAACAGATGGTTCTAATGTAATGTTGCAGTAAACAGATGTTTCTAATGGAATGCTACAGTAAACAGATGTTTCTAATGGAATGCTACAGTAAACAGATGTTTCTAATGGAATGATACAGTAAACAGATGTTTCTAATGTAATGTTGCAGTAAACAGATGTTTCTAATGGAATGCTACAGTAAACAGATGTTTCTAATGGAATGCTACAGTAAACAGATATTTCTAATGGAATGTTACAGTAAACAGATGTTTCTAATGGAATGTTACAGTAAACAGAGATGTTTCTGATGGAATGCTACAGTAAACAGATGTTTCACAATGGACAAAGCAAACAGATGTTTCCCTAATGGAATGCTACAGTAAACAGAGATGTTTCTGATGGAATGCTACAGTAAACAGATGTTTCTAATGGAATGCTACAGTAAAAGATGTTTCTAATGGAATGTTACAGTAAACAGATGTTTCACAATGGAATGCTACAGTAAACAGAGATGTTTCTAATGGAATGCACAGTAAACATATGTTTCTCATGGAATGTCACAGTAAACAGAGATGTTTCTAATGGAATGTTACAGTAAACAGATTTTGTAATGGAATGTTACAGTAAACAGGTGTTTCTAATGGAATGCTCATTAAACAGATGTTTCAATGACACGCACATTAAACAGGGATGTTTCTAATGGAATGCTACAGTAAACAGATGTTTCTAATTTAATGCTACAGTAAACATGGTTCTAATGTAATTTTGCAGTAAACAGATGGTTTCTAATGGAATGCTACAGTAAACAGATGTTTCTCATGGAATGTTACAGTAAACAGAGATGTTTCTAATGGAATGTTACAGTAAAACAGTTTTTCTAATGGAATGTTACAGTAAACAGATGTTTCTAATGGAATGCTCATTAAACAGATGTTTCTAATGGAATGCTACAGTAAACAGATGTTTCTAATGGAATGATACAGTAAACAGATGTTTCTAATGTAATGTTGCAGTAAACAGATGTTTCTAATGGAATGCTACAGTAAACAGATGTTTCTAATGGAATGCTACAGTAAACAGATATTTCTAATGGAATGTTACAGTAAACAGATGTTTCTAATGGAATGATACAGTAAACATAGATGTGTCTAATGGAATGTTACAGTAAACAGATGTTTCTAATGGAATGCTACAGTAAACAGAGATGTTTCTAATGGAATGCTACAGCCAACAGATGTTTCTAATGGAATGCTACAGCAAACAGATGTTTCTAATGGAATGTTACAGTAAACAGATGTTTTTAATGGAATGTTACAATAAACAGAGATGTTTCTAATGGAATGCTACAGCAAACAGATGTTTCTAATGGAATGTTACAATAATCAGAGATGTTTCTAATGGAATGCAATGGTAAACAGGGATGTTTCTAATGGAATGCTACAGTAAACAGGGATGTTTCTAATGGAATGCTACAATAAACAGAGATGTTTCTAATGGAATGTTACAATAAACAGAGATGTTTCTAATGGAATGGTACATTAAACAGATGTTTCTAATGGAATGGTACATTAAACGATGTTTCTAATGGAATGGTACAGTAAACAGATGGTTCTAATGGAATGGTACAGTAAACAGATGTTTCTAATGGAATGGTACAGTAAACAGGGATGTTTCTAATGGAATGCTACAGTAAACAGGGATGTTTCTAATGTTACAGAAAACAGAGATGGAATGTTACAGTAAACAGGGATGTTTCTAATGGAATGCTACAGTAAACAGGGATGTTTCTAATGGAATGGTACATTAAACAGATGTTTCTAATGGAATGCTACAATAATCAGAGATGTTTCTAATGGAATGGTACATTAAACAGAAATGGAATGATACAATAATGGAATGGTACAGATGTTTCTAATGGAGATGCAAACAGTAAACAGGGATGTTTCTGATGGAATGCTACAGTAAACATGATGCTACAGTAAACTAATGGAATGCTTAAACAGATGTTTCTAATGGAATGTTACAGTAAACAGATGTTTCTAATGGAATGCTGCAGTAAACAGAGATGTTTCTAATGGAATGCTACAGTAAACAGATATGTTTCTAATGGAATGCTACAGTAAACAGATGTTTCTCATGGAATTTACAGTAAACAGATGTTTCTAATGGAATGCTACATTAAGCAGATGTTTCTAATGGAATGCTACATTAAACAGGGATGTTTCTAATGGAATGCTACAGTAAACAGAGATGTTTCTAATGGAATGCTACAGTAAACAGGGATGTTTCTAATGGAATGCTACAGTAAAAGAGATGTTTCTAATGGAATGTTACATTAAACAGATGTTTCTAATGGAATGCTACATTAAACAGATGTTTCTAAACAGTAAACATAGATATTTCTAATGGAATGTTACAGTAAACCCGATGTTTCTAATGGAATGCTACAGTAAACAGGGATGTTTCTAATGGAATGCTACAGTAAACAGATGTTTCTAACTACAGTAATCAGATGTTTCTAATGGAATGCTACAGCAAACAGATGTTTCTAATGGAATTTTACAGTAAACAGAGATGTTTCTAATGGAATGCAGTAAACAGAGATGTTTTGAATGGAATGCTACAGTAAACAGAGATGTTTCTAATGGAATGTTACAGTAAACAGGGATGTTTCTAATGGAATGCAGTAAACAGTTAAACAGATGTTTCTAATGGAATGGTACATTACAGATAATGGAATGCAGAATAATCAGAATGCTTCTAATGGAATGTTACAGTAAACAGGGATGTTTGTAATGGAATGCTACAGTAAACAGGGATGTTTCTAATGGAATGGTACATTAAACAGATGTTTCTAATGGAATGGTACATTAAACAGATGTTTCTAATGGAATGATGTTTCTAATGGAATGCTACAATAAACAGATGTTTCTAATGGAATGCTACAGTAAACAGATGTTTCTAATGGAATGCTACAGTAAACAGATGTTTCTAATGGAATGCTACAGTAAACAGATGTTTCTAATGGAATGCTACAGTAAACAGATGTTTCTAATGGAATGTTACAGTAAACAGATGTTTCTAATGGATGTTTTCTAATGGAATGGTAAACAGTAAAATGTTACAGTAAACAGGGATGTTTCTAATGTACAATAATCATAGATGTTTCTAATGTGCTACAGTAAACAGATGTTTCTAAAATGCTACAGTAAACAGATGTTTCTAATGGAATGCTACAATAATCATAGATGTTTCTAATGGAATGCAATGGTAAACAGGGCTGTTTCTAATGGAATGTTACAATAATCAATGTTTCTAATGGAATGCAATAGGGCTGTTTCTAATGGAATGTTAAACAGTAAGCAGGGATGTTTTCTAATGGAATGCTACAATAATCAGAGATGTTTCTAATGGAATGGTACATTAAACAGATGTTTCTAATGAAATGGTACATTAAACAGATGTTTCTAATGAAATGGTACATTAAACGATGTTTCTAATGGAATGTTACAGTAAACAGGGATGTTTCTAATGGAATGCTACAATAATCAGAAATGTTTCTAATGGAATGCTACAATAATCAGAGATGTTTCTAATGGAATGGTACAGTAAACAGATGTTTCTAATGGAATGGTACATTAATCAGAGATGTTTCTAATGGAATGCTACAATAATCAGAGATGTTTCTAATGGAATGCTACAATAATCAGAGATGTTTCTAATGGAATGCTACAGTAAACAGATGTTTCTAATGGAATGCTACAATAATCAGAGATGTTTCTAATGGAATGCTACAGTAAACAGAGATGTTTCTATTGGAATTCTATGGTAAACAGAGATGTTTATGAAAGCAGTGTAGTAAAGCATGTGCTGTTTACAGGACCCCTAATATAAACTAATGCACTAATGCACACATACAAACTGTTGTATGTGTTCTGGGTTTCAAGCCCCTCAAAGATGCTCCCAAACTTCTTCCTCATGCCGACTTGTGTTTGGACTTTCAGATCAACATGTAGAAAGAAGGGAGTGTTTGGGCTTTAGAAATGATCTTTACTTCAGTATTCTGTGTTATTTACTTAAGGAATGAACACAAAACTCAGAGCCGTGTTATCAGTATAAGTTACTGGTTTCAAAGTCCATTCTTCTACCTGGGTGTGTTGGATGAGAGAGATTGTTTATGTGCTTCTGCATGGGTGCATGTGTGTGTGTGTGTGTGCGTCTGTCTGTCTGCAGATATGTGTGTGTGTGTGTGTGTGTGTGTGTGTGTGTGTGTGTGTGTGTGTGTGTGTGTGTGTGTGTGTGTGTGTGTGTGTGTGTGTGTGTGTGTGTGTGTGTGTGTGTGTGTGTGTGTGTGTGTGTGTGTGTGTGTGCGTGTGCGTGCGTGCGTGTGCGTGCGTGCGTCTGTCGTGTCTGTCTGTGTGTCGTGTGTCTGTGTGTCTGTCTGTCTGTCTGTCTGTCTGTCTGTCTGTCTGTCTGTCTGTCTGTCTGTCTGTCTGTCTGTCTGTCTGTCTGTCTGTCTGTGTGTGTATGTGTATGTGTATGTGTATGTGTTGAGTAACTACCGGCTGGTAAAGACAGATGTAATCTCTCTAATGGACTGTGAGGTAAACACTGAAATACCTCCCAGATGGCACCCTATTCCTATTTAGTGCAGTACTTTTGTGGTAGGGAATAGGGTGCCCTTTGGAACGAAATCAGAGCCTCTGATGACGTCCTGCTGGGAAGTCGTACGACAGAGAAACACACACGTACACACACACACACACACACACACACACACACACACACACACACACACACACACACACACACACACACACACACACACACACACACACACACACACACACACACACACACACACACATATATATACACATATACACACACATATATACACATATATATACACACACACACACACACACATAGACTCTCTCTCTTCCTGAACTTTCCTCCCAGACACCCTTTACCCCTATTCCTCTCCCTCCCCAACTCCCTCCCCACCTCCCTCCCTCCCCCTCCCTCCCTCCCTCCTCCTTTCCTCCCTCTCTATCCCCTCCCCACCTCTCTCCCTCCCTCCTCTTTTCCTCCCTCCCTCCTCCTTTCCTTCCTCCCTCTCCCCTCCCCACCTCTCTCCCTTCCTCCTCTTTTCTTCCCTCCGTCCCCACCTCCCTCCCTCCTCCTTTCCTCCCTCCCTCCCTCCCCCTCCCTCCCTCCCTCCTCCCTCCTCCCCTTCCTCCCTCCCTCTCCCCTCCCTCCCTCTCCCCTCCTTTCCTCCCTGCCTCCCTCCTCCTTTCCTCCCTCCCTCCCTCTCCCCTCCCCACCTCCGTTCCTCCTCGTTTCCTCCCTCTCCCCTCCCCACCTCCCTCCCCTCCTCCTCTTTTCCTCCCACCCTCCCCACCGCCCTCCCTCCTCCTTTCCTCCCTCCCCCCATCTCTCTCTCTGTGTGAAGTGAGGGGGTGGTGAGAGGTGATAGAGGGCAGATGTTTCCTCTCTTCCTCTTTTAAAGACTTGAAACATCCCTTTAAAGAGGGGGGTGATGAAAGGAAATAAAGAGGTAGAGAAAGAGAGAAACCTTTAAACAGCGTGTGTATAAAACCCAGGAACAGGTACTGGTTGGCCCATTAGGTGTATAAAACCCAGGAACAGGTACTGGTTGGCCCATTAGGTGTATAAAACCCAGGAAAAGGTACTGGTTGGCCCATTAGGTGTACAAAACCCAGGAAAAGGTACTGGTTGGCCCATTAGGTGTATAAAACCCAGGAAAAGGTACTGGTTGGCCCATTAGGCAAAACCCAGGAAAAGGTACTGGTTAGCCCATTAGTGTATAAAACCCAGGAAAAGGTACTGGTTGGCCCATTAGGTGTACAAAACCCAGGAAAAGGTACTGGTTGGCCCATTAGGTGTATAAAACCCAGGAAAAGGTACTGGTTGGCCCATTAGGTGTACAAAACCCAGGAAAAGGTACTGGTTGGCCCATTAGGTGTACAAAACCCAGGAAAAGGTACTGGTTGGCCCATTAGGTGTATAAAACCCAGGAACAGGTACTGGTTGGCCCAGTAGGTGTATAAAACCCAGGAAAAGGTACTGGTTGGCCGATTAGGTGTATAAAACCCAGGAATAAGTACTGGTTGGCCGATCAGGTGCCAGTGATCTTTTTCTACTCTAGTCCAGCCTACCATGATATATTTGCCTAGTTAAATAAAGGTTAAATAAAATAAATAAATACGCATCAAAATATGTGTCATGTAGTTGAATGAAATCAACAGAATTTGTCCTGATAGTTTGAGTGTATTATAGGTCAATGTCTGCTTACTTGCATGACGCTAACTCAATATCCCCATCATGTGGCGGAAAGCAGAACATTAAAGGGACGTCAAAATTGTGACCACTTATTTATTTATTCATTTATTTAACTTTTATTTAACTTTTATTTAACTTTTATTTAACTAGGCAAGTCAGTTAAGAACAAATTCTTATTTTCAATGACGGCCTAGGAACAGTGGGTTAACTGCCTTGTTCAGGGGCAGAACGACAGATTTGTACCTTGTCAGCTCAGGGATTTGAACTTGCAACCTTCCGGTTAGTAGGAGAAGGGTTGCAAAATTCAGAGAACTTTCAATAAATTCCGTGGTTTTCCCAAATCTCGGTTGGACATTTCCCAGAATCAGGAGGGAATAAATTGGACATTTGGAATATTCCAAACAGGATTTTTGTATGTGAAGGCTGTAATTGTAAATAACTGAGCTGAACATGAAATCAGGGATTCACATACGGAGAACATCTCAAAATATTTACCATTATTGATTTTATCAACATTTATTTCATAAACATTTTTTTCCCCACTATATATGCATATCTTGGGGGGTTGTGGGGTTCGTGACATCAACATTAGACGTATGACGAGCCGCAGGGGAGATGAGATGGCTTAGGCTGTGGACAGGGAGAGAAAGAGAGTGAGAGAGAGAGAAAGAGAGAGATTGAAAGAGGGA
>NC_068430.1:82028340-82156939 GCF_023373465.1 Oncorhynchus keta
GCTCTATCTCTGGGCCTCTTCTCCCCTCAGCCCTGTCCCTCCCTGGAGCTCTATCTCTGGGCCTCTTCTCCCCTCAGCCCTGTCTCTCCCTGGAGCTCTATCTCTGGGCCTCTTCTCCCCTCAGCCCTGTCTCTCCCTGGAGCTATATCTCTAGGTTAGGGATGGTCACTCACGTTTGATGGTCAGTGAGGCCATCATGGTGCTTCGGCCCGCAGAGTTAGTTGCCACGCAACGGTACTGCCCCTGGTTACCATTCCTGGTGTTAGCGATGGTGAGCACGGAACCATCCGGACCAATCTTCACGTTATCTAAGGACAGAGTAGATAGGATCGGTTAGAATGAGTTAGAACCATCTAACCACTTATGACCGGTTAGGACCAGTTAAAACCAGTTCAATCATCACATTTTTATAAACTGTCCATTTAACATTGTGTCACAGCTATTGTGTAGTTGAGTACCATTCAAGGGCTGTGTGTGTCTGTCTGCCTGTGTGCATATGTGTGGTCAGAGCCCTACCTGCCAGTGGATGGTTGTTGGTTCTCTTCCACTCCAGATGGACGGGCTGTGACCCACTAACCACCCGGCAGCGAAAACTGACCGACTCCCCCTGCCGGACCCCTGCTGACCTGGGCTCAACTGACACTACTGGGGCCTGGGCACATACTGTATAGGAGGGAGAGATAAGTAAGTAACACACACACTGCCATACACTCTATAGGTGTCCCCCAGGGCTCAGATCTAGGCCCTCTCCTCTTTTCTCTTTATGCCAAGTCACATGGCTCTGTCATATCCTCTCATGGTCTCTCCTATCATTGCTATGCGGATGACACTCAACTACTTTTCTCCTTCCCTCCTTCTGACACCCAGGTGGTGACACACATCTCTGCGTGCCTGGCAGATATCTCAGCTTGGATGTCGGCCCACAATCTCAAGCTCAACGTCGACAAGATGGAGCTGCATTTTGTCCTGGGGGAAGGCCTGCCCACTCAAAGACCTCTCCATCACGGTTGACAACTCCAAGGTGTCTCCCGCCCAGTGTGTAAAGAATTTTTGCGTGACCCTGGACAACACCCTGGCGTGACCCTGGACAACACCCTGGCGTGACCCTGGACAACACCCTGGCGTGACCCTGGACAACACCCTGGCGTGACCCTGGACAACACCCTGGCGTGACCCTGGACAACACACCTGGCGTGACCCTGGACAACACCCTGGCGTGACCCTGGACAACACCCTGGCATGACCCTGGGCAACACCGTCGTGACCCTGGACAACACCCTGGCGTGACCCTGGACAACACCCTGTCGTGACCCTGGACAACACCCTGGCGTGACCCTGGACAACACCCTGGCGTGACCCTGGACAACACCCTGGCGTGACCCTGGACAACACCCTGGCGTGACCCAACACCCTGGACCCTGGACAACACCCTGTTGACCCTGACCCCCTGGCGTGACAACACCCTGGCGTGACCCTGGACGTGACCCTGGACAACACCCTGACCCTGGACAACACCCTGTGACCCTGGACAACACCCTGGCGTGACCCTGGACAACACCCTGGCGTGACCCTGGACAACACCCTGGCGTGACCCTGGACAACACCCTGGCCCTGGACAACACCCTGACCCTGGACAACACCCTGGCGTGACCCTGGACAACACCCTGGCGTGACCCTGGACAACACCCTGGCGTGACCCTGGACAACACCCTGGCGTGACCCTGGACAACACCCTGGCGTGACCCTGGACAACACCCTGTCGTGACCCTGGACAACACCCTGGCGTGACCCTGGACAACACCCTGGCGTGACCCTGGACAACACCCTGGCGTGACCCTGGACAACACCCTGGCGTGACCCTGGACAACACCCTGGCGTGACCCTGGACAACACCCTGGCGTGACCCTGGACAACACCCTGGACCCTGGACAACACCCTGACCCTGGACAACACCCTGGAATGACCCTGGACAACACCCTGGCGTGACCCTGGACAACACCCTGGCATGACCCTGGACAACACCCTGGCGTGACCCTGGACAACACCCTGGACAACACCCTGAACCCTGGACAACACCCTGACGTGACCTGGACAACACCCTGGCGTGACCCTGGACAACACCCTGTCGTGACCCTGGACAACACCCTGGCGTGACCCTGCACAACACCCTGTCGTGACCCTGGACAACACCCTGGCGTGACCCTGGACAACACCCTGGAATGACCCTGGACAACACCCTGTCGTGACAACACCCCTGGCGTGACCCTGGACAACACCCTGGCGTGACCCTGGACAACACCCTGGCGTGACCCTGGACAACACCCTGTGTGACCCTGGACAACACCCTGGCATGACCCTGGACAACACCCTGTCGTGACCCTGGACAACACCCTGTTGTGACACTGGACAACACCCTGTTGTGACACTGGACAACACCCTGTTGTGACACTGGACAACACCCTGGCGTGACACTGGACAACACCCTGTTGTGACACTGGCATGACCCTGGAACACCGTCCTGGCATGACACTGGACAACACCCTGTCGTTCTCTGCAAACATCAAAGCAGTGCCTTGCTCCTGCAGGTTCATGCTCTACAACATCTGCAGAGTACGACCTTTCCTCACACAGGAAGTGGCGCAGGTCCTACTCCAGGGACTTGTTCTCTCCCGTCTGGACTACTGCAACTCATTGTTAGCTGGGCTCCCTGCTTGTGCCATCAAACCCCTGCAACTTACCCAGAATGCTGCAGCCCGCCTGGTTCGACCTTCTCATGTTCTCCCACATCACCCCGCTCCTCTGCCTTCTAGTCGAAGCTCGCATCCAAAACAAGACCATGGTACTTGCCTACAGAGCAGCAAGAGAAACTGTCCCTCCCTACCTTCAGGCTATGCTCAAACCCAAGCTCTCTGTTCTACCACCTCTGGTCTCTCACTCAGCCCATTCCAAGCTATTCTCTGTCCTGGTACCCCAATGGTGGAACCAGCTTCCCCCTGAAGCTAGGACAGCATCTTCTGAAAACATCTGAGACTCTACCTCTTCGAACAGTATCTTAAATAATCACACAGCACCCCCCCCCCCCCCCACTAGCTCTGACTCTGCTATCAGCTTCTTTATTGAAGAAAATGTCATGACTATGACTGTGATATGTGGTTGTCCTAACTAACCAGATTGGCCATTTGAGAACAAGTTCTCTTTTACGACCTGCACAAGATAAAGCAAAGCAGTGCGACAAAAACAACATCACAGAGTTACACATGGAATAAACAATCATGCAGTCAATGACTCAATAGAAAAGTGTACGCACAGTGTGTGCAAATGTAGAAGAGTAGAGATGTAGGCAATAAATAGGCCATAGGCCATAGACAGTATATACATATGCATATGAGATGGCAAAATAATTACAATTTAGTATTAACACAGGAGTGACAGATGTGCAGATGATGATGTGCAAGTAGAGATACTGGGGTGCAAAAGAGCAAGAGGGTAAGTAATAATATGGGGATGAGGTAGTTGGGTACTATTTACAGATTGACTGTGTACAGGTATAGTGATCGGTAAGCTGCTCTGACAGCTGATGCTTAAAGTTAGAGAGGGAGATATAAGAGAGTGATTTTTGTCATTCGTTCCAGTCATTGGCAGCAGAGAACTGGAAGGAAAGGCGGCCAAAGGAAGTGTTGGCTTTGGGGTTGACCAGTGAAATATACCTGCTGGAGCGCGTGCTACGGGTGAGTGTTCCTATGGTGACCATTGAACTGAGATAAGGCTTGGCTTTACCTAGCAAAGACTCATAGATGAACTGGAGCCAATGGGTTTGGCGACGAATATGTAGTGAGAGCCAGCCAACGAGAGCATACAGGTCGCAGTGGTGGGTAGTATATGGGGCTTTGGGGACAAAACGGATGGCACTATGATAGACTACATTCACTTTGCTGAGTAAAGTGTTGGAGGCTAATTTATAAATGACATCGCCGAAGTCAAGTATCGGTAGGATAATCAGTTTTACGAGGGTATGTTTGGCAGCATGAGTAAAGGAGGCTTTGTTGTGAAATAGGAAGCTGATTCTAGATTTAATTTTGGATTGGAGATGCTTAATGTGAGTCTGTAAGGAGAGTTTGCCGTCTAAACAGACACCTAGGTATTTGTAGTTATCCACATATTCTAGGTCAGAATCGTCCAGAGTAGTGATGCTAGTCGGGTGTGGACAGCAATCGGTTGAAGAACATGCACTTAGTTTTACTAGCATAAAAGCAGTTGGAGGCCACGGAAGGAGTGTTGTATGACGTTGAAGCTCGTTTAGAGGTTTGTTAGCACAGTGTCCAAAGAAGGGCCAGATGTATACAGAATGGTGTCGTCTGCGTTGAGGTGGATCAGGGAATCACCAGCAGCTAGAGCAACATCATTGATATATACAGAGAAAAGAGTCGGCCCGAGAATTGAACCCTGGGGCACCCTCATATAGACTGCCAGATGTCCGGACAACAGGCCCTCCGATTTCACACACTGAACTCTATCAGAGAAGTAGTTGGTGAACCAGGTGAGGCAGTCATTTGAGAAGCCAAGGCTATTGAGTCTGCCAATAAGAATGCAGTGATTGACAGAGTTGAAAGCCTTGGCCAGGTCGATGAAGACAGCTGCACAGTAATGTCTCTTATCGATTGTGGTTATGATATCGTTTTGGACCTTGAACGTAGCTGAGGTGCACCCATGACCATCTCGAAACCAGATTGCATAGCAGAGAAGGTACGTTGGGATTCGAAATGGTTGGTAATCTGTTTGTTAACTTGGCTTTCGAAGATTTTAGAAAGGCAGGGCAGGATGGATATAGGTCTATAACAGTTTGGGTCTAGAGTGTCTCCCGCTTTGAAGATGGGGATGACCCCGGCAGCTTTCAATCTTTGGGGATCTCAGACAATAGGAAAGAGAGGTTGAATAGGCTAGTAATAGGGGTTGCAACAATTTCGATGGATAATTTTAGAAAGAGAGGGTCCAGATTGTCTAGCCCAGCTGATTTGTAGGGATCCAGATTTTGCAGTTCTTTCCGAACATCAGCTGCCTGGATTTGGATGAAGGAGAACTGGGGGGCGTGGGCAAGTTGCTGCAGGGGGTGCTGAAATGTTGGCCGGGGTAAGGGTAGCCAGGTGGAAAGCATGGCCAAAGCATGGCCAGCCATGGAAAAATGCTTACTGAAATTGTTGATTATTGTAGATTTATCGGTGGTGACAGTGTTTCCTAGCCTCAGTGCAGTGGGCTGCTGGGGGGAGGTGGTCTTGTTCTCCATGGACTTTACAGTGTCCCAGAAATTTTTGGAATTAGTGCTACAGGAAGCAAGTTTCTGTTTGAAAAAGCTAGCCTTAGCTTTCCTAACTGGCTGAGAATATTGGTTACTGAGTTCCCTGAAAATGTGTAAATTGCCGGGGCTATTCGATGCTAATGCAGAACGCCACAGGATGCTTTTGTGCTGGTCAAGGGCAGTCAAGTTTGGGATGAACCAAGGGCTATATCTGTTCTTAGTTCTAAATGTTTTGAATGGGGCATGCTTATTTAAGATGGTGAGGAAAGCACTTTTTAAGAGCAACCAGACATCCTCTACTGATGGGATGAGGCCAATATCCTTCCAGGATACCCGGGCCAGGTTGATTAGAAAGGCCTACCCCCTAAGTGTTTTAGGGAGCGTTTGACAGTGATGAGGGGTGGTCGTTTGACCGCGGACCCATTACACACGCAGGCAATGAGGCAATGATTGCTGAGATAGTGGTTGAAGACAGCAGAGGCGTATTTAGAGGGCAAGTTGGTCAGGATGATATCTAAGAGGGTGCCCATGGTTACGGATTTAGGGTTGTACCTGGTAGGTTCCTTGATCATTTGTGTGAGATTGAGGGCATTATGCATGTCCCAGTTTAGGTCACCTAACAGTACGAACTCTGAAGACAGATGGGGGCGATCAATTCACATATGATGTCCAGGGCACAGCTGAGGGCTGAAGGGGGTGTATAACAAGCGGCAACGATGAGAGACTTGTTTCTGGAAAGGTGGATTTTTAGAAGTAATAGCTCGAATTGATAGGGCACAGTCTTGGATAGTGTGACAGAACTCTACAGGCTATCTCAGCAGTAGATTGCAACTCCGCCCCTTTGGCAGATCTATCTTGTGGGGAAATGTTATAGTTATGGATGGAAATTTCAGGATATTTGATGGCCTTCCTAAGCCAGGATTCAGACACGGCTAGGACATCCGGGTTGGCAGAGTATGCTAAAGCAGTGAGTAAAACAAACCTAGGGAGGAGGCTTTTAATGTTAACATGCATGAAACCAAAGCTTTTACGGTTACAGAATTCAACAAATGAGAGTGCCTGGGGAGTGATGCTGGGGGCTGCAGGGCCTGGGTTAATTTCTACATCACCAGAGGAAAAGAGGAGGAGTGGGATAATGGTAGGATAAGATTTCTGGGCGCGGAAAAATAGATTCAAGGCCTAATGTACAGACAAGGGTATGGTAGGATGTGAGTACAGTGGAGGTAAACCTAGGCATTTAGTGACGATGAGAGATGTTTTGTCTCTAGAGGCACCATTTAAGACAGGTGAGGTCACCGCATGTGTGGGGGGTGGAACAAAGGGGCTAGCCAAGGCATATTGAGCTGGGCTGGAGGCTCTACAGTGAAATAAGACAATCACTAACCAAAACAGCACTAGACAAGGTATATTGACATTAGGGAGTGGCATGTGTTGCAGAGGAATCATAGGGTCCAGTGAGCAGCCAGACGAGCTGGAGACACGACGATTCAGACAGCTGTCAGACCAGGGCGAGCAGGCTAGCAGATGGGCCTCAGGGGGACATCGCAATGGAAGAGCCTGTTGAAACCCCTTGGACGGTCACGTCGGCAGACCAGGGCTAGCAGGCTAGCAGATGGGCCTCAGGGGATGTCGCAATGGAAGAGCCTATTGAAACCCCTTGGTCACGTCGGCAGACCAGACGTGATGGATCGGCAGGGCTCCATTTCGGCAGCGAAGGGTCCAGGCCAATTAGCAAAAGAGGTATTGAAGCCCAGGAATTGTCTGATGGATCTCTTGGGCTAGCCTGAACATGGGCCTAGCTCAAGGCTATCTCCAGGCTAACTGGTGCTTTCTTCAGGACAGAGACGTTAGCCATGAGTAGACACTTGGATAGCAGCTAGCTAGCTGCGATGATCCGGTGTAAAGGTTCAGAGCTTGCGGTAGGAGTCCGGAGATGTGGTAGAGAAAAAGCAGTCCGATATGCTCTGGGTTGACATCACGCTGTGCAGACCGGCAGGACCGAGGCCGGCTGATGCCTGGGTTACCGGTAAGGTCCGCTAGCAGTGGCTAACTGACTACTAGCTAGTAGCTAGTTAGCTGGCTAGCGTCTGATGGGGGTTCCGGTTCTAAAGTATAAAAATAGCAGATCCACATTGGGTGAGGCGGGATGCAGGAGAGTATGTTCAGTCCGTAGATGGATATTGAGATTAAATATATTTTTTTTTTAAATATACAAAGAAAACGATATATACGACAAGACAAAGACAAAACAGACTTCTGACTGCTACGCCATCTTGGAATGCATGAATGCTAGCTATCTTCAGGCGAATGCTCTGTCAGGCACTCTGCTAAATGACTCAATGTAAAATGTAAAAATGAGGAGAGATCGGTTAGTAAGACACACACACACACACACACTGTAGGAGAGATAGGTTAGTAACACACACACATATAACACAAACACACACTGTAGGAGAGAAGAGACAAGGTTATAGCACACACACACACACACACAGAGCGAGAGAGAGACACGCACACACACACACACACACACACACACACACACACACACACACACACACACACACACACACACACACACACACACACACACACACACACACACACACACACACACACACACAGAAATAGACACTAAGAGAGACACACACTAGTTATTGACATCCTCCGATGCAAGAGAGAGTTCAGGGTTCCACCCAAAGGGGGGGTTCAATGAGTTGACTCACACTCACTCACACACTCACACACACAAGCACGTACACACACTCACACACAGAGAGAGACACACACACACACACTCACACTCACACTCACACACAAGCACGTACACACACACACACTCACACTCACACACAAGCACGTACACACACACACTCACACGCTATTCTTGCATATACAGGATTCACATGTAGAGAGTAATATAGACCATGTCCAAATTTAATTGTATACATCTAAAGGCATGCAGGCACGCACGTACACTCACACACACAAACACGTACACTCACACACAAACACACACACACACACACACACACATACACACACTCACATAAAACACACACACAGGGGCAGACTGTGAGCTTTCAGTCTGGTCTGTGGGGAGAACAGCAAACAAATGCCACCCCAGAGCAAACATCCAATAGGACCATGACTCAGCAAGACTAGACCATTGGGACATGATATTAACACGGTATTATAAATTCACATCTACAGTAAAAAAAAAAGGAAATGTATCACCGTGTATTTACATTTCTGAGAAAGATTTTATGATAAGATTAAGAATTCTAAACCATCGCAACATTCGTTTATTAGTTTATTCATAATCCCAAAACTTTTTTTAGAAAGTAGAATGTTTAAAGCAGTTTAGAGCTAATAATATCTACTTAAAAGGGATAGTGCAGCAATTTAACATATGTAGATATGTATTTCCTGGCCTTGTCTGTAGACTGCTTTCAAGATTGGGAAACAAAAATGAAAAATTTAAAAAATCTCTGAACTATCCCCGTAAATGATTTAATAACGTGTTCTGTATTGTAGTGTAGAGAGAAGCAGCAGTAGTAGTTTACCTGTCCAGAGTAGAGAACAGAGGAGCAGTGCTGTTGTGGAGGAATCCATGGTGCATAGAGCAAAGATATCCCTCTCTCCTGTCCTACAGCCTCTCTCTCTCTATGCCACTCTCTCTCTCTCTCTTTCTCTTTCTCTCTCTCTGCCACTCTCTCTCTCTCTCTTTCTCTCTCTCTGCCTCTATCTCTCTATCTCACTGCCTCTCTCTCTCCTGTCCCACAACCTCTCTCTCTCTCTGCCCCTCTCTCTCTCTCTCTTTCTCTCTCTCTGCCTCTATCTCTCTCTGCCTCTATCTCTCTCTCTCTCCTGTCCTACAACCTCTCTCTCTCTCTCTCTCTCTCTCTCTCTCTCTCTCTCTCTCTCTCTCTCTCTCTCTGTCTCTCTCTCTCTGTCTCTCTCTCTGTCTCTCTCTGTCTGTATCTCTCTCTCTGTATCTCTCTCTCTCTCTCTCTCTTTCTCTCCTCCCCCTCTCTCCCTCCTTACTTATTTGTGTGTTCAGCTTACCCAGATAGGCAGGCAGACAGACAGTTAGACAGACAGACTGGCAGTCAGTTGCAGGAGTATTAGCTCAGAAACAGAGAAGAAATGTCTGCCCCCCCCCCAACATAGAACCAGCATAGAAAAATCATCCTAGAACCAGACAATAAATGTAATTCTAGAACCAGACAATAAATGTCATTCTAGAACCAGGCCATGAATATCATTGTAGAACCATCCCTGAAATATCATTCTAGAACCAGCCCATAAATATCATTCTAAAACCAGCTGATGAATATTATCCTAGAACCAGCCCATAAATATAATCCTGAACCAGCCCATAAATATAATCCTGAACCAGCCCAGAAATATCATCCTAGAACCAGCCCAGAAATATCACCTTAGAACCAGCCCATAAATATCATCCTAGAACCAGCCCAGAAATATCACCTTAGATCCAGCCCATAAATATCATCCTAGAACTAGCCCAGAAATTTCATTCTAGAACCAGCCCAGAAATATCATCCTAGAACCAGCCTAGAAGTGTCATCCTATAACCAGTCCATAAATATCATTCTAGGACCAGTCCATAAATATCATTATAAAACCAGCCCATGAACATCATCCTAGAACCAGCCCAGAAATATCATCCTAGAACCAACCCAGAAATATCACCCTTTAACCAGCCCAGAAATGTCATTCTAGAGCCAGCCAATAAATATCACCCGAGAACCAGCCCAGAAATGTAATTCTAGAGCCAGCCAATAAATATCACCCGAGAACCAGCCCAGAAATGTCATCCTAGAACCATCCCAGAAATGTCATCCTAGAACCAGCCCAGAAATTACATCCTAGAACCATCCCAGAAATGTCATCCTGGAACCATCCCAGAAATGACATCCTAGAACCATCCCAGAAATACCCCTAGAACCAGCCCAGAAATATCACCCTAGAACCAGCCCAGAAATGTCATCCTAGAACCAGCCCAGAATTGTCATCCTAGAACCAGCCCAGAAATGTCATCCTAGAACCAGCCCAGAAATGTCATCCTAGAACCAGCCCAGAAATGTCATCCTAGAACCAGCCCAGAAACATCATCATAGAACCAGCCCAGAAATGTCATCCTAGAACCAGCCCATAAATGTCATCTTAAAACCAGCCCTGCTGTTTGATATATACTCAGAAAGGTCACATTATAATGTAATGGATTGGAGCCTAGAACATTTACATTTACATTTAAGTCATTTAGCAGACGCTCTTATCCAGAGCGACTTACAAATGGTGCATTCACCTTATGACATCCAGTAGAATAGTCACTTTAAAATAGTGCATCTAAATCTTAAAGGGGGGGTGAGAAGGATTACTTATCCTATCCTAGGTATTCCTTAAAGAGGTGGGGTTTCAGGTGTCTCCGGAAGGTGGTGATTGACTCCGAAGTTATCACTTGTTACTTTATTATGAATTAATAACATATATTTGTAAGTATTCTTCACATGTTAAATGAATTCAATAACCCCACTTAAGGAGTCTGAATTTTGTATCATTACAAATACAACCTGTGAGTCAACTGGAAAGATAAAGAACAAGATCATATCAGAGATGTTGTATCGACTTCATCGCTAGATAAGAAGGGCTTCTCTCTCACACCTATTTTGTTTTGGTGTCAGTTTGTCCGCAAGAGGGTGATGTACTACTAGAGACCTCTAGGGAGAGAAGCATGTGACTGCAGTGTGCAGTTCGGGGCCGGGCTCAATGTGGGCGGAGTCAGAAGTTGGGGCCGACCTCAATGTGGGCGGAGTCAAACGCGTTTAACCCGAACCCTTCCCGTCGCCTTCAAGGTCACCCAAGTTGAGGTTCACGTCGAAGGTATCAACGCGCCAATGAAAGCGAATCTCAATCAAGCCTAACCTACATAGATAAAACTATAAACCATGGAAGAAAGTGAGACTGTCATTATCCATAATGTACTTTTTTTAATGTAATATTCACGTTATACCAGTGCAGTGGTATATTTCTATATGACCAACTACCGCACCAATTAATAGCATAGCATTAATTAGCACCCATTTGCACGTGAGCAAAGCTAATCGCTCACAATGAGGGAATCTTAGTTGGACAAATTTGAGCAGTATGCCTAGGTTTACATGTACAGTTATGTAATCGATTTGATCGTTGAATTTCTGTGTTTCTTCAATGTCTGCCTTGTTGTGTTTGGCTCTAAATGTGTATCGTTGATGCCGACGGCCATCCTCTAAGTTGCACATAGCGAGTCTACACAGCCTCACATAGTATATACAACAATGAAATCCCCTGGTCCCAACATGCATGACAAGTCAAGAAAAGTCATTGTAACATGTTCACACTGCAAACAAGTTAACTTGTTATGGCTGCAATCATAGTTCAATAACAATAATACTACAGAGAACTACAACATGTAACAGTACTACTATCAGAGAACTACAACATGTAACAGTACTACTATCAGAGAACTACAACATGTAACAGTACTACTATCAGAGAACTACAACATGTAACAGTACTACTATCAGAGAACTACAACATGTAACAGTACTACTATCAGAGAACTACAACATGTAACAGTACTACTATCAGAGAACTACAACATGTAACAGTACTACTATCAGATAAGTACTACTATCAGAGAACTACAACATGTAACAGTACTACTATCAGAGAACTACAACATGTAACAGTACTACTATCAGAGAACTACAACATGTAACAGTACTACTATCAGAGAACTACAACATGTAACAGTACTACTATCAGAGAACTACAACATGTAACAGTACTACTATCAGAGAACTACAACATGTAACAGTACTACTATCAGAGAACTACAACATGTAACACTACTATCAGATAACTACAACATGTAACAGTACTACTATCAGAGAACTACAACATGTAACAGTACTACTATCAGAGAACTACAACATGTAACAGTACTACTATCAGAGAACTACAACATGTAACAGTACTACTATCAGAGAACTACAACATGTAACAGTACTACTATCAGAGAACTACAACATGTAACAGTACTACTATCAGAGAACTACAACATGTAACAGTACTACTATCAGAGAACTACAACATGTAACAGTACTACTATCAGAGAACTACAACATGTAACAGTACTACTATCTACAACATGTAACAGTACTACTATCAGATAACTACAACATGTAACAGTACTACTATCAGAGAACTACAACATGTAACAGTACTACTATCAGAGAACTACAACATGTAACAGTACTACTATCAGAGAACTACAACATGTAACAGTACTACTATCAGAGAACTACAACATGTAACAGTACTACTATCAGAGAACTACAACATGTAACAGTACTACTATCAGAGAACTACAACATGTAACAGTACTACTATCAGAGAACTACAACATGTAACAGTACTACTATCAGAGAACTACAACATGTAACAGTACTACTATCAGAGAACTACAACATGTAACAGTACTACTATCAGAGAACTACAACATGTAACAGTACCCCAGTTCTACTATCAGAGAACTACAACATGTAACAGTACTACTATCAGAGAACTACAACATGTAACAGTACTACTATCAGAGAACTACAACATGTAACAGTACTACTATCAGAGAACTACAACATGTACAGTACTACTATCAGAGAACTACAACATGTAACAGTACTACTATCAGAGAACTACAACATGTAACAATAATACTATCAGAGAACTACAACATGTAACAGTACTACTATCAGAGAACTACAACATGTACAGTACTACTATCAGAGAACTACAACATGTAACAGTACTACTATCAGAGAACTACAACATGTAACAATACTACTATCAGAGAACTACAACATGTAACAGTGATACTATCATAGAACTACAACATGTAACAGTGATACTATCAGAGAACTACAACATGTACAGTACTACTATCAGAGAACTACAACATGTAACAGTACTACTATCAGAGAACTACAACATGTAACAATACTACTATCAGAGAACTACAACATGTAACAGTACTACTATCAGAGAACTACAACATGTAACAGTGATACTATCAGAGAACTAAAACATGTAACAGTACTACAACATGTAACAGTACTACTATCAGAGAACTACAACATGTAACAGTGATACTATCAGAGAACTACAACATGTAACAGTACTACAACATGTAACAGTACTACTATCAGAGAACTACAACATGTAACAGTACTACTATCAGAGAACTACAACATGTAACAGTGATACTATCATAGAACTACAACATGTAACAGTGATACTATTAGAGAACTACAACATTTACATTACATTTAAGTCATTTAGCAGACGCTCTTATCCAGAGCGACTTACAAATTGGTGCATACACCTTATGACAACCAGTGGAACAGCCACTTGCATCTAAATCTTGTTGGGGGGGATGAGAAGGATTACTTACCCTTACTTACCCTATCCTAGGTATTCCTTGAAGAGGTGGGGTTTCAGGTGTCTCCGGAAGGTGGTGATTGACTCCGCTGTCCTGGCGTCGTGAGGGAGTTTGTTCCACCATTGGGGGCCAGAGCAGCGAACAGTTTTGACTGGGCTGAGCGGGAACTGTACTTCCTCAGTGGTAGGGAGGCGAGCAGGCCAGAGGTGGATGAACGCAGTGCCCTTGTTTGGGTGTAGGGCCTGATCAGAGCCTGGAGGTACTGAGGTGCCGTTCCCCTCACAGCTCCGTGGCGAGCACCATGGTCTTGTAGCGGATGCGAGCTTCAACTGGAAGCCAGTGGAGAGAGCGGAGGAGCGGGGTGACGTGAGAGAACTTGGGAAGGTTGAACACCAGACGGGCTGCGGCGTTCTGGATGAGTTGTAGGGGTTTAATGGCACAGGCAGGGAGCCCAACCAACAGCGAGTTGCAATAATCAAGACGGGAGATGACAAGTGCCTGGATTAGGACCTGCGCCGCTTCCTGTGTGAGGCAGGGTCGTACTCTGCGGATGTTGTAGAGCATGAACCTACAGGAACGGGACACCGCCTTGATGTTAGTTGAGAACGTCAGGGTGTTGTCCAGGATCACGCCAAGGTTCTTAGCGCTCTGGGAGGAGGACACAATGGAGTTGTCAACCGTGATGGCGAGATCATGGAACGGGCAGTCCTTCCCCCGGGAGGAAGAGGAGCTCCGTCTTGCTGAGGTTCAGCTTGAGGTGGTGATCCGTCATCCACACTGATATGTCTGCCAGACATGCAGAGATGCGATTCGCCACCTGGTCATCAGAAGGGGGAAAGGAGAAGATTAATTGTGTGTCGTCTGCATAGCAATGATAGGAGAGACCATGTGAGGTTATGACAGAGCCAAGTGACTTGGTGTATAGCGAGAATAAGAGAGGGCCTAGAACAGAGCCCTGGGGGACACCAGTGGTGAGAGCGCGTGGTGAGGAGACAGATTCTCGCCACGCCACCTGGTAGGAGCGACCTGTCAGGTAGGACGCAATCCAAGCGTGGGCCGCGCCGGAGATGCCCAACTCGGAGAGGGTGGAGAGGAGGATCTGATGGTTCACAGTATCGAAGGCAGCCGATAGGTCTAGAAGGATGAGAGCAGAGGAGAGAGAGTTAGCTTTAGCAGTGCGGAGCGCCTCCGTGATACAGAGAAGAGCAGTCTCAGTTGAATGACTAGTCTTGAAACCTGACTGATTTGGATCAAGAAGGTCATTCTGAGAGAGATAGCGGTAGAGCTGGCCAAGGACGGCACGCTCAAGAGTTTTGGAGAGAAAAGAGAGAAGGGATACTGGTCTGTAGTTGTTGACATCGGAGGGATCGAGTGTAGGTTTTTTCAGAAGGGGTGCAACTCTCGCTCTCTTGAAGACGGGAGGGACGTAGCCAGCGGTCAGGGATGAGTTGATGAGCGAGGTGAGGTAAGGGAGAAGGTCTCCGGAAATGGTCTGGAGAAGAGAGGAGGGGATAGGGTCAAGCGGGCAGGTTGTTGGGCGGCCGGCCGTCACAAGACGCGAGATTTCATCTGGAGAGAGAGGGAGAAAGAGGTCAGAGCATAGGGTAGGGCAGTGTGAGCAGAACCAGCGGTGTCGTTTGACTTAGCAAACGAGGATCGGATGTCATCGACCTTCTTTTCAAAATGGTTGACGAAGTCATCTGCAGAGAGGGAGGAGGGAGGGGGGAGGATTCAGGAGGGAGGAGAAGGTGGCAAAGAGCTTCCTAGGGTTAGAGGCAGATGCTTGGAATTTAGAATGGTAGAAAGTGGCTTTAGCAGCAGAGACAGAGGAGGAAAATGTAGAGAGGAGGGAGTGAAAGGATGCCAGGTCCGCAGGGAGGCGAGTTTTCCTCCATTTCCGCTCGGCTGCCCGGAGCCCTGTTCTGTGAGCTCGCAATGAGTCGTCGAGCCACGGAGCGGGAGGGGAGGACCGAGCCGGCCTGGAGGATAGGGGACATAGGGAGTCAAAGGATGCAGTAAGGGAGGAGAGGAGGGTTGAGGAGGCAGAATCAGGAGATAGGTTGGAGAAAGTTTGAGCAGAGGGAAGAGATGATAGGATGGAAGAGGAGAGAGTAGCGGGGGAGAGAGAGCGAAGGTTGGGACGGCGCGATACCATCCGAGTAGGGGCAGTGTGGGAAGTGTTGGATGAGAGCGAGAGGGAAAAGGATACAAGGTAGTGGTCGGAGACTTGGAGGGGAGTTGCAATGAGGTTAGTGGAAGAACAGCATCTAGTAAAGATGAGGTCAAGCGTATTGCCTGCCTTGTGAGTAGGGGGGAAGGTGAGAGGGTGAGGTCAAAAGAGGAGAGGAGTGGAAAGAAGGAGGCAGAGAGGAATGAGTCAAAGGTAGACGTGGGGAGGTTAAAGTCGCCCAGAACTGTGAGAGGTGAGCCGTCCTCAGGAAAGGAGCTTATCAAGGCATCAAGCTCATTGATGAACTCTCCGAGGAACCTGGAGGGCGATAAATGATAAGGATGTTAAGCTTGAAAGGGCTGGTAACTGTGACAGCATGGAATTCAAAGGAGGCAATAGACAGATGGGTAAGGGGAGAAAGAGAGAAAGACCACTTGGGAGAGATGAGGATCCCGGTGCCACCACCCCGCTGACCAGAAGCTCTCGGGGTGTGCGAGAACACGTGGGCGGACGAGGAGAGAGCAGTAGGAGTAGCAGTGTTATCTGTGGTGATCCATGTTTCCGTCAGTGCCAAGAAGTCAAGGGACTGGAGGGAGGCATAGGCTGAGATGAACTCTGCCTTGTTGGCCGCAGATCGGCAGTTCCAGAGGCTACCGGAGACCTGGAACTCCACGTGGGTCGTACGCGCTGGGACCACCAGGTTAGGGTGGTCGCGGCCATGCGGTGTGGAGCGTTTGTATGGTCTGTGCAGAGAGGAGAGAACAGGGATAGACAGACACATAGTTGACAGGCTACAGAAAAGGCTACGCTAATGCAAGGAAATTGGAATGACAAGTGGACTACACGTCTCGAATGTTCAGAAAGTTAAACTTACGTAGCAAGAATCTTATTGACTAAAATGATTAAAATGATACAGTACTGCTGAAGTAGGCTAGCTGGCAGTAGCTGCGTTGTTGGCACTACACTAATCAAGTCGTTCCGTTGAGTGTAATAATTTCTACAGTAGAATGTATGCACACATGACTGTAAGTCGCTTTGGATAAAAGCGTCTGCTAAATGGCATATATTATTATATTATTACAGTGCTGCTATTCGGGGGCTAGCTGGCTAGCTAGCAGTGTTGTTTACGTTACGTTGAGTTAAATGAACGACAATAGCTGGCTAGCTAACCTAGGAAATCGGTCTAGACTACACAATTATCTTTGAAACAAAGACGGCTATGTAGCTAGCTATGTAGCTAGCTACGATCAAACAAATCAAACCGTTGTACTGTAATGAAGTGAAAATGTGATACTCCCTGACCGGTGATTGAATTCGAATCAGTAGACGTGTGGTGACGTTGGCTAGCTGTTAGCTGTTAGCTGTTGGCTAGCTAGCAGAGTCTCCTACGTTAAGGACGACAAATAGCTGGCTAGCGAACCTCAGTGAATTAAGATAATCACTCCAAGGCTACACACACTAAACTACACAATTATCTTGGAAACAAAGACAGCTATGTAGCTAGCTAACACTGAACTAATCAAGTCGTACAGTTGAGTGAATAGCACTACAGTGATGCTAATCTGTGTGCGTTAGCTAGCGTTGCTAGCTCCTGGGCGAATAGCAGTGAAGGCTACGTTAGGGCGACGAAATACGAAATACGATAATTATGCAATTATCTCTGATACAAGGACGGCTATGTAGCTAGCTAAGAAGAATGGCTAAGATTATGTAGCTAGCTAACAGTAAACTAATCAAGTCGTACAGTTGAGTGAATAGCACTACAGTGATGCTAATCTGTGTGCGTTAGCTAGCGTTAGCTAGCTCCTGAGCGAATAGCAGTGAAGGCTACGTTAGGGCGACGAAATACGATAATTATGCAATTATCTCTGATACAAGGACGGCTATGTAGCTAGCTAAGAAGAATTGCTAAGATTAGACAAATCAACCGTTGTACTATAATGAAATGTAATGAAAAAGTTATACAACCTGCAGAGCGAAGTACAACATGTAACAGTACTGCTATCAGAGAACTACAACATGTAACAGTGATACTATCAGAGAACTACAAATTGTAACAGTACTACTATCAGAGAACTACAACATGTAACAGTAATACTATCAGAGAACTACAACATGTAACAGTGATACTATCAGAGAACTACAACGTGTAACAGTGATACTATCATAGAACTACAACATGTAACAGTGATACTATTAGAGAACTACAACATGTAACAGTACTGCTATCAGAGAACTACAACATGTAACAGTGATACTATCAGAGAACTACAAATTGTAACAGTACTACAACATGTAACAGTACTACTATCAGAGAACTACAACATGTAACAGTAATACTATCAGAGAACTACAACATGTAACAGTGATACTATCAGAGAACTACAACATGTAACAGTAATACTATCAGAGAACTACAACATGTAACAGTGATACTATCAGAGAACTACAACATGTAACAGTACTACTATCAGAGAACTACAACATGTAACAGTAATACTATCAGAGAACTACAACATGTAACAGTGATACTATCAGAGAACTACAACATGTAACAGTAATACTATCAGAGAACTACAACATGTAACAGTACTACTATCAGAGAACTACAACATGTAACAGTACTACTATCAGAGAACTACAACATGTAACAGTACTACTATCAGAGAACTACAACATGTAACAGTGATACTATCAGAGAACTACAACATGTAACAGTACTACTATCAGAGAACTACAACATGTAACAGTAATACTATCAGAGAACTACAACATGTACTAGTTCTGCTGCTCCTGGTCTGACTTCATTTGATTTGATCTCTGAATGTCTGTTACCTGGCAGCCAGACAAGTCTGTTCCATACAAGTTCATCACCTTCCTTTTCTTTCAGAAGCAGATCAACTTCTTTAACTATAGTTTGTAAGAACAACTGAAATGTGGGGTAGTAGTAGTTTTCATAGGAATCACATTTCACAAACTCTGCTTCCTGAAATCAAGAGACCTTTGTTGTCAGTGAAATGATAAGTGAGAATGAAATTCAAAGTTACATAGGAATATAAAAAATTGTTATTGAAAAATATCCCAGATTTACTTTTGGTTGTATTCGATGTCCATCTGCAGAATAAGTGGAGAGGGTGTATTCTTTTTTCAGGGTTAGTTTACACTGAGAAGTTGTTAGAATTTCTCTAATTCCATCCCTTTCAATCACCTCCCGCACCTTGAAAGGACCAACTATAAACAGGTTAGTTGTGCTTCAAAATGACTTTTTTTAAATATTTAATTTATATGGGTAAAAAAATACATAAAGTTTGAGAATAAAGCAATATGATGAAAAAGGTCAGCAGATGGAATTCAGTCAAACCTGATACTTGTTCATTGCTACTCTCCATAATGGTTTGATTGCATGTTTAGCCGTTATGCTAGCATTACATTCCCCATTGTGTGTTTGATTACATGTTTAGCCGTTATGCTAGCATTACATTCCCCATTGTGTGTTTGATTACATGTTTAGCCGTTATGCTAGCATTACATTCCCCATTGTGTGTTTGATTACATGTTTAGCCGTTATGCTAGCATTACATTCCCCATTGTGTGTTTGATTACATGTTTAGCCGTTATGCTAGCATTACATTCCCCATTGTGTGTTTGACTACATGTTTAGCCGTTATGCTAGCATTACATTCCCCATTGTGTGTTTGATTACATGTTTAGCCGTTATGCTAGCATTACATTCCCCATTGTGTGTTTGATTACATGTTTAGCCGTTATGCTAGCATTACATTCCCCATTGTGTGTTTGATTACATGTTTAGCCGTTATGCTAGCATTACATTCCCCATTGTGTGTTTGATTGAATTCCAGCCAGATAGAAGTGGTTTCCTCTACATTGCACAAGCCATCTATGTGGTTATGCTCCAGCTGTTGCAAGAGTGTGCTTGCATGTCAGGTCTGAGTCAAACTGAAACTAGATAAAGAGAAGTTACCACTGTCTGGTGTTGACATTTTGTGTAACAGTGGACAATGCTAATGAATTCAGAGAAACTATTGTACTAGGTTGCCTTATAAGGTAACGTCAGCTTTTTGATACACACATACATTGATGTAGGTGATCACACCACTAGGGAGTGATCACATGTATATAATCAGCTGTGCCCTTAGGTGGGCTGCATACAACCTGTGTTTCCATTGTCAACTTCTGTCTGCAGTTGCATTAATAAAGGTGTGACTGGTTCACTTAAAGATGATATTGGTGAAATCAGCAGTCAGACACTAAGCCAATGATTGACAAGGAACAAGGAACCTACCGAGACAGAATCCAGTGATGTATATTATGACATGTGTGTCTGTTGTCTCAAGAGGAGGGAGAAACTCAATGATGTCATCAGTCACATGGGCTACAGACAGGAAGTCACATCCACCACCTGGGAAAGAAAGAGAACATTTAGAGATTTCTCAGATATACAATATAACATTTGGCTTAGTGACGCCATTTCATAGTTGTAAACTGGTTTTCTAGTTCTATACTAGTTCTGTTCGGGCGGTGCTCGGCGGTCGTCGTCACCGGCCTACTAGCCTTTTTCGTTTTTTGCTTGTTTTGTCTTATTAGTTGCACCTGTGTCTTTTGTGTTTACTTGATGGGCTTCCTTATTTATAACTAGGCTCCCCGCCCTTGTTTTGTGCGGGATTATTCTTATGTTACGTGTGTATGATTTTGGTGTTTGTGCTCCGGACCTGGTACCCTGTGTGTTGGGTTGGTCCACATTTCCGCGCCCTGTGTTGTGGGCATTGTGTTCGGTGCGTTATTAAAGTGCACTTCTTCCTGTGGAACTCTATGCTCTCTGCGTCTGATTCTTCCCTCACTCACCTAGTTTCCTGTGACACGCCTGGCCAAACTGAGCAATCAGGGGAGAAGGGCCTTGGTCAGGAGGTGACCAAGAACCCGATGGTCACTCTGAAAGAGCTCCAGAGTTTCTCTGTGGAGATGGGAGAACCTTCCAGAAAGACAACCATCTCTGCAGCACAGGCCTTTATGGTAGAGTGGCCAGACGGAAGCCACACCTCAGTAAAAGGCACATGACAGCCTGCTTGAGTTTGCCAAAGGCTCGAAAGGACCATGAGAAACAAGATTCTCTGGTCGGATGAAACCAAGATTGAACTCTTTGGCCTGAATGCCAAGCATCACGTCTGGAGGAAACCTGGCACCATCCCTACCGTGAAACATGGTGGTGGCAGAATCATGATGTGGGGATGTTTTTCAGCGGCAGGGACTGGGAGACTAGTCAGGATCGAGGGAAAGATGAATGGAGCAAAGTACTGAGAGATCCTTGATGAAAACCTGCTCCAGAGCACTCAGGAATTCAGACCGGGGCGAAAGTTCACCTTCCGACAGGACAATGACCCTAAGCACACAGCTAAGATAACACAGGAGTGGCTTCAATCTCTGAATGTCCTTCAGTGGCCCAACTTGAACCCGATCGAACATCTCTGGAGAGACCTGAAAGTAGCTGTGCAGCGACTCTGCCCATCCAACCTGGCAGAACTTGAGAGGATCTGCAGAGAAGAATGGGAGAAGCTCCGTAAATGCAGGTGTGACAAGCTTGTAGTGTCATACCTAAGAAGACTCAAGGCTGTAATCGCTGCCAAAGGTCTGTCAACAAAGCACTGACTAAAGGTGCTTTTATTTTTAATACAGTTGCAAAATATTCTAAAAACCTATTTTTGCTTTGTCATTATGGCTTACTGTGTTTAGATTGATGAGGGGAAAAAATAAATTTAATCATTTTTAGAATAAGACTGTAACTAAAAAGTCAAGGGGTCTGAATACTTTCAGAATACACTGAACTACAATTGAAATGAAAATGAAGACAATGTTGCATATTTGAAGAGTAATCTTTTTTTAGAGCGGTTTTGAAATTGAAATGACTCTTTCACTCCTGAATGTTTCTTGATATGAATACTTACCAGAATGCATCTGACAGTGTGGGAGGTGTAGTTGACAGACAGACCCCTTAAGGCATGTAAACATGAACAGAGGTCCTGCAGGTCTCTTGCCTCTCTGGAATAGAAGATTCCTGTCCCAGGGGACTGTCCTATAGAGCACCTCTCCCTCTCCCTCCATCCTGAACACCAGGCCTGTTATACTGCACTGGAACAGACCTGCACTGGGGCACTGGAACCTAGAGGAAACAGTATGATGAATATAATGTAGTAATATTTCCTATCTCCGATAAATATATGTTACCGGTAAGTTCCCATGATCCAAGATGTCTGGAGTAAATTAATTTAAAAGATCCTAAAATATCAAAACAGCAGCTCTTAAACCAACAGTTTCAAGAAGTGAATAGAGAATAGAACTGCTACAGTGCACTGTAGTTATGTTTCGGTTCCCTTCCTCAGATCTGTGCTTTTACACAATCCTGTCTCGGAGCTCTACGGACAATTCCTTCCATAGCAAAAGGTCGGAATACTTATGTAAATAAGGCATTTTGGGGTTTTATTTTTGATACATTTGCAAACATTTACAAAAACCTGTTATGCTTTGTCATTATAGATATTGTGTGTAGATTGATGAGGCGGGAAAGTATTTAATCCATTTTAGAATAAGGCTGTAACGTAACAAAATGTGGAAAAAGTCAAGGGGTCTGAATACTTTCTGAATACACTGTAATTACCTGTTATGACTGTTTCTATTTGATTTCTCTGCATTGTTGGGAGGAGCCGTTAGTAAGCATTTCCCTGTTAGTCTATACTTGTTGTTTACCAAGCATGTGACAAATAACATTTCATTTGAATCGTTTTCAGACACCAATACCTTTTAGCATCTTCAAACTGAACGTTGTCATGTTTTAAAGAAGCCTCGGTAAGGCCAATTTTAGCAACCTTAACCCGACCACTAGCGACCTCGTCAAGGTGGTCGGGAACTCTTAGCATAACGGTTTTGGCTTGACAGTCGCTGGACCCAAATGGGAGCACCGCATAGGTTTTAAAAGAAGAATATTACTGAAAAATGCTTCATGATCATAGTTCAACTGTCACACCCCATCGTAACCCAAAACATAAGCGGATTTTACCACATTGTTTCAAAATAATGTAATTGTAAACAAACACCATAAAGCCTCCAATACATACGACGTTGAACTCATGGATGGTTAGTCGTTGCATCCATCTCTCTGTTTATGAATGTGAGTGTTTACATTTCTCCACCCTGTTTAACAAAACAGAGGTGGGTAACTGCTTTGTGGTTGTAGTTTGAACGTCAGATTGGCCATCGAAGCTCAACTCCATGAACTAAAACTGGTAGGACCTAGAGGAGTCCTCTAGCTTTAAGCTCAACTCCATGAACTAAAACTGGTAGGACCTAGAGGAGTCCTCTAGCTCGAAGCTCAACTCCATGAACTAAAACTGGTAGGACCTAGAGGAGTCCTCTAGCTTTAAGCTCAACTCCATGAACTAAAACTGGTAGGACCTAGAGGAGTCCTCTAGCTCAAAGCTCAACTCCATGAACTAAAACTGGTAGGACCTAGGGGAGTCCTCTAGCTTTAAGCTCAACTCCATGAACTAAACCTGCAAAGAACTAGAGGAGTCCTCTAGCTCGAAGCTCAACTCCATGAACTAAAACTGGTAGGACCTAGAGGAGTCCTCTAGCTTTAAGCTCAACTCCATGAACTAAAACTGGTAGGACCTAGAGGAGTCCTCTAGCTTTAAGCTCAACTCCATGAACTAAAACTGGTAGGACCTAGAGGAGTCCTCTAGCTCGAAGCTCAACTCCATGAACTAAAACTGGTAGGACCTAGAGGAGTCCTCTAGCTTTAAGCTCAACTCCATGAACTAAACCTGCAAGGACCTAGAGGAGTCCTCTAGCTCGAAGCTCAACTCCATGAACTAAAACTGGTAGGACCTAGTGGAGTCCTCTAGCTTTAAGCTCAACTCCATGAACTAAAACTGGTAGGACCTAGAGGAGTCCTCTAGCTCGAAGCTCAACTCCATGAACTAAACCTGCAAGGACCTAGAGGAGTCCTCTAGCTCGAAGCTCAACTCCATGAACTAAAACTGGTAGGACCTAGAGGAGTCCTCTAGCTTTAAGCTCAACTCCATGAACTACAACTGCAAGGACATAGAGGAGTCCTCTAGCTTTAAGCTCAACTCCATGAACTACAACTGCAAGGACCTAGAGGAGTCCTCTAGCTCGAAGCTCAACTCCATGAACTAAAACTGCAAGGACCTAGAGGAGTCCTCTAGCTTTAAGCTCAACTCCATGAACTACAACTGCAAGGACATAGAGGAGTCCTCTAGCTTTAAGCTCAACTCCATGAACTACAACTACAAGGACCTAGAGGAGTCCTCTAGCTCGAAGCTCAACTCTATGAACTAAAACTGGTAGGACCTAGAGGAGTCCTCTAGCTCAGCTGGTAGAGCATGGTGCTTAGTGCTTACAATGCCATGATGAAGGAAACCATGTCTTAACACTCTGCTGCAGACAAAAATACATTATTAACACTCTGATGACACCCAGTGGACAAAACACAGGACCAGCACCACTACTAACATAATGAAAACAGAACCAGCACCACTACTAACATAATGAAAACAGTACCAGCACCACTACTAACAATGAAAACAGTACCAGCACCACTACTAACATAATGAAAACAGTACCAGCACCACTACTAACATAATGAAAACAGGACCAGCACCACTACTAACAATGAAAACAGTACCAGCACCACTACTAACAATGAAAACAGTACCAGCACCACTACTAACATAATGAAAACAGTACCAGCACCACTACTAACAATGAAAACAGTACCAGCACCACTACTAACATAATGAACAGTACCAGCACCACTACTACCATAATGAAAACAGTACCAGCACCCCTACTAACATACTGAAAACAGTACCAGCACCACTACTAACATAATGAAAACAGTACCAGCACCACTACTAACATAATGAAAACAGTACCAGCACCTCTACTAACATAATGAAAACAGTACCAGCACCACTACTAACATAATGAAAACAGTACCAGCACCTCTACTAACATAATGAAAACAGTACCAGCACCACTACTAACATAATGAAAACAGAACCAGCACCACTACTAACATAATGAAAACAGGACCAGCACCACTACTAACATAATGAAAACAGTACCAGCACCACTACTAGCATAATGAAAACAGTACCAGCACCACTACTAACATAATGAAAACAGAACCAGCACCACTACTAACATAATGAAAACAGTACCAGCACCACTACTAGCATAATGAAAACAGTACCAGCACCACTACTAACATAATGAAAACAGGACCAGCACCACTACTAACATAATGAAAACAGTACCAGCACCTCTACTAACAGAATGAACACAGTCTGAAGATATAAACTATTCCGTTCCTATTTTACAGATATGCCTAATATGAACAAAACGTCACAATCTCTAGCAGGCCTACGGTCAGTTATGTCAATAGCCAAAGTGTAATAACAGGTTATAACACATCACCCCTAGTGCTCTACGTGTGGTGATTTGGCAGTTCAACAATTCCATTGGAATTGTCCTGCAACCAGGCAATTCATTAACTAATTTCCCTTGGGGGGACAAAATCTTAGTTGGCAGCGGGAAGAGGTCAGAAATGGCTGCGAGTAGTGAGGACGAAATGGAGGAAACAGGGGGAAAGTTGGTGAAGCAACAGCTGAATGAGAACAATATGGGTGTCAGTTGAGATGGTGTGGAGCAGGAGGATGAGGGTCAAGGACAGGAACGGTCTGTAGTGGAAAGACAGGAAGAAGAGAGACGATACAGAAAGCAGTGGAGCGTCTAGTAAAGAAAGAAGAAGAAGAGAGATGATACAGAAAGCAGTGGAGCGTCTAGTAAAGAAAGAAGAAGAAGAGAGTTGATACAGAAAGCAGTGGAGCGTCTAGTAAAGAAAGCATAAAGAGGGCCGAGGTAGGAAGCAAGAGCAGTGATGTGTTGGAGTAGAAAGTGGTGATGGTGTTTAATGAGACCACAGGGCCTCACTTACACCTTATCTGACTAACTAATGCTGAAAAATAGATTGAGTTGTAGAGAATGAAAGGACCATGAATGTAAAAATAAATCGGTAGTCACCACTACAGAATATCCAGTCAGAACAAGGATGAGATGGATGTCAAAGGCTTTGAAGGTTTTCCTGGGAAATGTACGTCTAGGATTCCTTAGTTTCAATGTTAGAGAATTGGTCCCATATGCACTGCAGTGTTTTAAATACCAAAGAATGAGACATGTAGCTGCTCAGTGTAAAGAAAAGATGTGCCAAGTGTGGAGAAGAACATGATGACGGTGGATGTGGAAGCAATGTGAAGGTTAAGTGCTGTAATTGTGGGGGAGAACACAGTGGATGCCAGGTACAGAGAGAGGATAGAGAGGCTCAGAGATACAGGATCAGTCATGATGTATCATATGCAGAGGCTGTAAAACAGATTGGTAGAACTACAGTGAGGACTGATGGAGCTGACATGGATGTATCTGTAGTAAGTGGACCTACTGTCAGACTGATGGAGCTGAGATGGATGTATCTGTAGTAAGTGGACCTACTGTCAGACTGGTGGAGCTGAGATGGATGTATCTGTAGTAAGTGGACCTACTGTCAGACTGATGGAGCTGAGATGGATGTATCTGTAGTAAGTGGACCTACTGTCAGACTGATGGAGCTGAGATGGATGTTCCTGTAGTAAGTAGACCTACTGTCAGACTGATGGAGCTGAGATGGATGTATCTGTAGTAAGTGGACCTACTGTCAGACTGATGGAGCTGAGATGGATGTATCTGTAGTAAGTGGACCTACTGTCAGACTGATGGAGCTGAGATGGATGTATCTGTAGTAAGTGGACCTACTGTCAGACTGATGGAGCTGAGATGGATGTACCTGTAGTAAGTGGACCTACTGTCAGACTGATGGAGCTGAGATGGATGTATCTGTAGTAAGTGGACCTACTGTCAGACTGATGGAGCTGAGATGGATGTATCTGTAGTAAGTGGACCTACTGTCAGACTGATGGAGCTGAGATGGATGTACCTGTAGTAAGTGGACCTACTGTCAGACTGATGGAGCTGAGATGGATGTATCTGTAGTAAGTGGACCTACTGTCAGACTGATGGAGCTGAGATGGATGTATCTGTAGTACGTGGACCTACTGTCAGACTGATGGAGCTGAGATGGATGTATCTGTAGTAAGTGGACCTACTGTCAGACTGATGGAGCTGAGATGGATGTTCCTGTAGTAAGTGGACCTACTGTCAGACTGATGGAGCTGAGATGGATGTATCTGTAGTAAGTGGACCTACTGTCAGACTGATGGAGCTGAGATGGATGTATCTGTAGTAAGTGGACCTACTGTCAGACTGATGGAGCTGAGATGGATGTATCTGTAGTAAGTGGACCTACTGTCAGACTGATGGAGCTGAGATGGATGTATCTGTAGTAAGTGGACCTACTGTCAGACTGATGGAGCTGAGATGGATGTTCCTGTAGTAAGTGGACCTACTGTCAGACTGATGGAGCTGAGATGGATGTATCTGTAGTAAGTGGACCTACTGTCAGACTGATGGAGCTGAGATGGATGTTCCTGTAGTAAGTGGACCTACTGTCAGACTGATGGAGCTGAGATGGATGTATCTGTAGTAAGTGGACCTACTGTCAGACTGATGGAGCTGAGATGGATGTATCTGTAGTAAGTGGACCTACTGTCAGACTGATGGAGCTGAGATGGATGTATCTGTAGTAAGTGGACCTACTGTCAGACTGATGGAGCTGAGATGGATGTATCTGTATTAAGTTGACCTACTGTCAGACTGATGGAGCTGAGATGGATGTATCTGTAGTAAGTGGACCTACTGTCAGACTGATGGAGCTGAGATGGATGTATCTGTAGTAAGTGGACCTACTGTCAGACTGATGGAGCTGAGATGGATGTATCTGTATTAAGTTGACCTACTGTCAGACTGATGGAGCTGAGATGGATGTACCTGTAGTAAGTGGACCTACTGTCTGTCGGGTCTTGTGTTTCTGCTGGTCCTGGCATGGTTTGGAGGTCTGTTCAGAAATATTGTGCTCATAAATGGACACTTTGATAATGAATAAAGTTGACTTCATAGTTTTTATCAATACGACTCTGGATGTGGAAAGAAAATGACAGGTTGAAGGTTATTGTGAACATGGAAAAATATATATTGGTGGTAACAAACCGTTGTTGACATGCTGAACAATCCTAAAGCAGGAGTTTTAAAGATAAAGCTTAATAGGGTTGGGGAGAGGGGGAGGGTGTGGTAGAAGTTAAGGATTTATTCGGTTTTGAATTGTATTTTCGTGGTAGTACAGAATTGGTCAGATATTGATTGTATCCAGGACAGGAGTTGGCGGCTCTTTAAACGTTTGTTTGCGGACCGCCATGAAGAAGAAGAAAACGTCGCCAACAACACAACGTCAATACCGGAAATACGACACGAACAAAGAGAAAACATGAGACTCAGTCGTATCGATTGTGCTGTGGACAAACGTTTTTAAGGATAAACTACGCGGTGAGTTGATGCCTATTCCGCAGCTAGTTAGCTAGATTAATTGATCAAACCACTTTGTATGCGTTGTTCGTTGTCAACCTTGAACTTTATTAAGTTTTTGGAACAGATTCCTGTTGGAACGTTCCACAGTAGAGCATTGGACCAGTAACCGGAAGGTTGCTATATCGAATCCCCGACCTGATAAGGTACAAATCTGTCGTTCTGCCCCTGAACAAGGCAGCTAACCCGCTGTTCATAGGCCGTCGTAAATAAACATGTGTATTTAACAGATTTGCCTAGTTAAATAAAGGAGAAATAATAACATTATACAGACAAATGTCACAATGTGACGGGGGTCCATGTGCGCCCCCCGCGGAAGTCTAATTAGCATAACATATATATTTTTTAACAAAAAAATCCGTCCGTTTAACCCAAAGATACAGTATCTGTTTTTTTGCATTAGATGCGTCTCCATCCACCGCATCGGCCTGTTGAAAGGTGACAGAGCGGTATTTGTCATGACATCCTGAAAATCTGTCTTCTCACAAAATTGTCTGTGGCGTCTTTCCCTCTATGGAAATGGCGTCTTTCCCTCTATGGAAAGACGAGACTGACAAATATGGTGTCTCCTTTTTCCTCTACAAGCGTCTTGGGACTTGTTTGAGGTCGGTACAGCCGATCTGCTAACTTCTGTCTGTAGTGCCTGAACAGTTTGAGCTACACACGAATATGACCCCTATGGAAAGGTGAGACTCATGAACAAGTATATGTCGGTTGTTTTGATCTTGGACGCCCACAGGCCTCACAAGACTCGTTTGAAGGTCTCCCGGGACCAGTCCAAAACACTTTTGTATATATAGTGTACTTCCATAAACATGTGGACACCCCGACTGGGCTCAGACTCTTATGGGTTTTAACAGTTGGTTGAAAAAAAAATACGTAATTTCCTTATGTTGTCTTTTAGCAAACTCAATACCTTTTCTACTTTGAGCATCACATGGATTTGTTTGGTTGAAATGTAATGGAAATGATGTTGATTCAACCAGTTTTTGCCTGGTTTTAATGTCTATGGTTGTTGCCTAGCGGGTTGCCTGATGCAATGCAATAATATGTGACGTTATAGTTCTTAGGCCTACATTAAAATGTATAAATTATAATATTACTATGAATTCATAGCGTATTAATATCCTATTAATTCATCGGCGTCACTTTGCATGTCGTTCTAAGGAGAGAAAAAGGCTGAACTTGGTTAATCTACATTGTAGCTGGTCAACTTTAGCGATTTCAATCACATAACATTTCTCCATCGAGAGACAAAATTGTATTTTCAACAATGATGATGTCATCCATAACGCTTTATTACGTTCCCAGACCCTAGCCTACTGTGATATCAACCAGTTATAGTGACGTGTGTGTGTGTGGTGGGGGTTTAAAAATCACTTTCTAATGTGATCCTAAACGGAAAAGACAGGACACAGACTGTGTGTGTTTTTGTTCGTAGGAGGTAGCTGCTTCAGAGATGGAACAGAAGCAGCGGCAGAGAGGTACGAGCCGGCCATCATCCCCTCTGGAATGTGAGTGGACATTGACCATACACTATATATACAAAATTATGTGGACACCTCTTTACATTATTCGGCTATTTCAGCCACACTTGTTGCAGACGGGTCGAGCACACAGCCATGCAATCTCCATAAACAAACATTGGCAGTAGAATGGCCTTATTGAAGATATCAGTGACTTTCAATGTGCCACTATCATAGGATGTCACCTTTCCTACAAGTCAGTTCATCTGTCCTCAATTGCAACACTCATTACCGAGTTCCAAACTGCCTCTGGAAGCAACGTCAGCACAAGAACTGTTGGTCGTGAGCTTCATGGAATGGGTTTCACGGCCGAGCAGCCGCACACAAGCCCAACATCACCATGCTCAATGCCACGCGTCGGCTGGAGTGGTGTAAAGCTAGCTGCCATTGTACTCTGGAGCAGTGGAAACGCGTTCTCTGTAGTGATGAATTAACCTTCACCATCTGGCAGTCCGACGGACAAATCTGGCTTTGGCGGATGCCAGGGGAACGCTACCTGCCCCTCTGCGGGGGGACCAACTCCAAACTAGGTAGTCACTGGTGAGATTGATTATATGAGTCTACTGGTGTGGTGGTGGAGAGATAATCAACTTTAAAAGCAGTGGATTTCCCCTTTAACCACTCTATTAGAATGTAAAACATCATCCTCATGAACTGATGGAAATTAATTTAGAACAGTGTAGTGACCACAGCATGTAGTGGTGGTGTAGGGGAACAGAACAGTGTAGTGACCACAGCATGTAGTGGTGGTGTAGGGGAACAGAACAGTGTAGTGACCACAGCATGTAGTGGTGGTGTAGGAGAACAGTGTAGTGACCACAGCATGTAGTGGTGGTGTAGGGGAACAGAACAGTGTAGTGACCACAGCATGTAGTGGTGGTGTAGGGGAACAGAACAGTGTAGTGACCACAGCATGTAGTGGTGGTGTAGGGGAACAGAACAGTGTAGTGACCACAGCATGTAGTGGTGGTGGTGTAGGGGAACAGAACAGTGTAGTGACCACAGCATGTAGTGGTGGTGGTGTAGGGAACAGAACAGTGTAGTGACCACAGCATGTAGTGGTGGTGTAGGGGAACAGAACAGTGTAGTGACCACAGCATGTAGTGGTGGTGGTGTAGGGGAACAGAACAGTGTAGTGACCACAGCATGTAGTGGTGGTGGTGTAGGGGAACAGAACAGTGTAGTGACCACAGCATGTAGTGGTGGTGGTGTAGGGGAACAGAACAGTGTAGTGACCACAGCATGTAGTGGTGGTGTAGGGGAACAGAACAGTGTAGTGACCACAGCATGTAGTGGTGGTGTAGGAGAACAGAACAGTGTAGTGACCACAGCATGTAGTGGTGGTGGTGGTGGTGTGACCAGGGGAACAGAACAGTGTAGTGACCACAGCATGTAGTGGTGGTGTAGGGGAACAGAACAGTGTAGTGACCACAGCATGTAGTGGTGGTGTAGGGGAACAGAACAGTGTAGTGACCACAGCATGTAGTGGTGATGGTGTGAGGGTGGTGGTGTACAGAACAGTGTAGTGACCACAGCATGTAGTGGTGGTGTAGGGGAACAGAACAGTGTAGTGACCACAGCATGTAGTGGTGGTGGTGTAGGGGAACAGAACAGTGTAGTGACCACAGCATGTAGTGGTGGTGGTGTAGGGGAACAGAACAGTGTAGTGACCACAGCATGTAGTGGTGGTGTAGGGGAACAGAACAGTGTAGTGACCACAGCATGTAGTGGTGGTGTAGGGGAACAGAACAGTGTAGTGACCACAGCATGTAGTGGTGGTGTAGGGGAACAGAACAGTGTAGTGACCACAGCATGTAGTGGTGGTGTAGGGGAACAGAACAGTGTAGTGACCACAGCATGTAGTGGTGGTGTAGGGGAACAGAACAGTGTAGTGACCACAGCATGTAGTGGTGGTGTAGGGAACAGAACAGTGTAGTGACCACAGCATGTAGTGATGGTGTAGGGAACAGAACAGTGTAGTGACCACAGCATGTAGTGGTGGTGGTGTAGGGGAACAGAACAGTGTAGTGACCACAGCATGTAGTGGTGGTGTAGGGAACAGAACAGTGTAGTGACCACAGCATGGTAGTGGTGGTGTGGTGTAGGGAACAGAACAGTGTAGTGACCACAGCATGTAGTGGTGGTGGTGTAGGGAACAGAACAGTGTAGTGACCACAGCATGTGGTGGTGGTGGTGGTGTGGTGTAGGGAACAGAACAGTGTAGTGACCACAGCATGTAGTGGTGGTGTAGGGAACAGAACAGTGTAGTGACCACAGCATGTAGTGGTGGTGTAGGGGAACAGAACAGTGTAGTGACCACAGCATGTAGTGGTGGTGTAGGGAACAGAACAGTGTAGTGACCACAGCATGTAGTGGTGGTGGAGGGGAACAGAACAGTGTAGTGACCACAGCATGTAGTGGTGGTGGAGTAGGGGAACAGAACAGTGTAGTGACCACAGCATGTAGTGGTGGTGGTGTAGGGAACAGAACAGTGTAGTGACCACAGCATGTAGTGGTGGTGTAGGGGAACAGAACAGTGTAGTGACCACAGCATGTAGTGGTGGTGTAGGGGAACAGAACAGTGTAGTGACCACAGCATGTGGTGGTGGTGGTGTAGGGGAACAGAACCAGCATGTAGTGACCACAGCATGTAGTGGTGGTGTAGGGGAACAGAACAGTGTAGTGACCACAGCATGTAGTGGTGGTGGTGTAGGGGAACAGAACAGTGTAGTGACCACAGCATGTAGTGGTGGTGTAGGGGAACAGAACAGTGTAGTGACCACAGCATGTAGTGGTGGTGTAGGGAACAGAACAGTGTAGTGACCACAGCATGTAGTGGTGGTGTAGGGGAACAGAACAGTGTAGTGACCACAGCATGTGTGGTGGTGTAGGGGAACAGAACAGTGTAGTGACCACAGCATGTAGTGGTGGTGTAGGGGAACAGAACAGTGTAGTGACCACAGCATGTAGTGGTGGTGGTGTAGGGGAACAGAACAGTGTAGTGACCACAGCATGTAGTGGTGGTGGTGTAGGGGAACAGAACAGTGTAGTGACCACAGCATGTAGTGGTGGTGTAGGGGAACAGAACAGTGTAGTGACCACAGCATGTAGTGGTGGTGTAGGGAACAGAACAGTGTAGTGACCACAGCATGTAGTGGTGGTGGTGGGTGTAGTGACCACAGCATGTAGTGGTGGGTGTAGGGAACAGAACAGTGTAGTGACCACAGCATGTAGTGGTGGTGTAGGGGAACAGAACAGTGTAGTGACCACAGCATGTAGTGGTGGTGTAGGGGAACAGAACAGTGTAGTGACCACAGCATGTAGTGGTGGTGTAGGGGAACAGAACAGTGTAGTGACCACAGCATGTAGTGGTGGTGGTGTAGGGGAACAGAACAGTGTAGTGACCACAGCATGTAGTGGTGGTGTAGGGAACAGAACAGTGTAGTGACCACAGCATGTGTAGTGACCACAGCATGGTGGTGGTGTAGGGGAACAGAACAGTGTAGTGACCACAGCATGTAGTGGTGGTGTAGGGAACAGAACAGTGTAGTGACCACAGCATGTAGTGACCACAGCATGGTGGTGTAGGGAACAGAACAGTGTAGTGACCACAGCATGTAGTGGTGGTGTAGGGGAACAGAACAGTGTAGTGACCACAGCATGTAGTGGTGGTGTAGGGGAACAGAACAGTGTAGTGACCACAGCATGTAGTGGTGGTGTAGGGGAACAGTGTAGTGACCACAGCATGTAGTGGTGGTGGTGTAGGGGAACAGAACAGTGTAGTGACCACAGCATGTGGTGGTGGTGGTGACCACAGCATGTAGGGGAACAGAACAGTGTAGTGACCACAGCATGTAGTGGTGGTGTAGGGGAACAGAACAGTGTAGTGACCACAGCATGTAGTGGTGGTGGTGTAGGGGAACAGAACAGTGTAGTGACCACAGCATGTAGTGGTGGTGTAGGGGAACAGAACAGTGTAGTGACCACAGCATGTAGTGGTGGTGGTGTAGGGGAACAGAACAGTGTAGTGACCACAGCATGTAGTGGTGGTGTAGGGGAACAGAACAGTGTAGTGACCACAGCATGTAGTGGTGGTGTAGGGGAACAGAACAGTGTAGTGACCACAGCATGTAGTGGTGGTGTAGGGGAACAGAACAGTGTAGTGACCACAGCATGTAGTGGTGGTGTAGGGAACAGAACAGTGTAGTGACCACAGCATGTAGTGGTGGTGTAGGGGAACAGAACAGTGTAGTGACCACAGCATGTAGTGGTGGTGTAGGGGAACAGAACAGTGTAGTGACCACAGCATGTAGTGGTGGTGTAGGGGAACAGAACAGTGTAGTGACCACAGCATGTAGTGGTGGTGGTGTAGGGGAACAGAACAGTGTAGTGACCACAGCATGTAGTGGTGGTGTAGGGAACAGAACAGTGTAGTGACCACAGCATGTAGTGGTGGTGGTGTAGGGGAACAGAACAGCATGTGTGGTGGTGTAGGGGAGTGACCACAGCATGTAGTGGTGGTGTAGGGGAACAGAACAGTGTAGTGACCACAGCATGTAGTGGTGGTGTGGGGAACAGAACAGTGTAGTGACCACAGCATGTAGTGGTGGTGTAGGGGAACAGAACAGTGTAGTGACCACAGCATGTAGTGGTGGTGTAGGGGAACAGAACAGTGTAGTGACCACAGCATGTAGTGGTGGTGTAGAACAGAACAGTGTAGTGACCACAGCATGTAGTGGTGGTGTAGGGAACAGAACAGTGTAGTGACCACAGCATGTAGTGGTGGTGGTGGTGTAGAACAGAACAGTGTAGTGACCACAGCATGTAGTGGTGGTGTAGGGAACAGAACAGTGTAGTGACCACAGCATGTAGTGGTGGTGTAGGGAACAGTGTACAGAACAGTGTAGTGACCACAGCATGTGTGGTAGTGGTGGTGTAGGGGAACAGAACAGTGTAGTGACCACAGCATGTAGTGGTGGTGTAGGGTAACAGAACAGTGTAGTGACCACAGCATGTGGTGGTGGTGGTGTAGGGGAACAGAACAGTGTAGTGACCACAGCATGTAGTGGTGGTGTAGGGAACAGAACAGTGTAGTGACCACAGCATGTAGTGGTGGTGTAGGGAACAGAACAGTGTAGTGACCACAGCATGTAGTGGTGGTGTAGGGGAACAGAACAGTGTAGTGACCACAGCATGTAGTGATGGTGTAGGGAACAGAACAGTGTAGTGACCACAGCATGTAGTGATGGTGTAGGGAACAGAACAATGTAGTGACCACAGCATGTAGTGATGGTGTAGGGAACAGAACAGTGTAGTGACCACAGCATGTGGTGGTGGTGGTGTAGGGGAACAGAACAGTGTAGTGACCACAGCATGTAGTGGTGGTGTAGGGAACAGAACAGTGTAGTGACCACAGCATGTGGTGGTGGTGTAGGGGAACAGAACAGTGTAGTGACCACAGCATGTAGTAGCATGTAGCATTCTAGTATTTCCTACCAATATGAATATATTCATGGTCTTTGTTTTAAATCAGTAGTCAGTATTTCTATTCTCTTATATCTTATCATCTTTGTTATTTTAGAGACGCTCCATGTTGGATGTTCCAGCTCTGCTGCTGACCGGTCTGGAGGAGCTCACTGAAGAACAGCTGAAGACATTTCAGTCTCACCTGACTATTGGCAGGATGTTAGACTTTCCTCCCATCCCAGAGAGTCAGCTGGAGAACACTGACAGACAGGTCACAGTGGATCAGATGGTGAAGAGATACGCCCCTGAGGGAGCTGTGATGATCACACTGAACACAATGAGGAGGATGGACCTGGGTGATCTTGTTGAGAAGTTAGAGAGAGATCACATAGGAGGTAATTACAGGTGTTGTTCATAGTCAGGATGTTGAGTGTTTCAACAACAACAAAAAGAGTCCCAGCTTTTACTGTTTATTTTTGTAACATATAAATGACGATATAGCATCTATGTGCCTGTCCCCTTTGAGACCTCATCTCAGAACCGCAGGTAGCGTCTCTATAAATGGTCACTATAGAGTTTAATTTCAACTGTTCTCAGTCCTCCAGGCCCCTCAAAAAACATTGAAGGAAATGCCAAGCTCCTCATCTCCTAATCCTCCTAGAACCCCAGGTAAGAGTGAAGGAGATGGACGTACAGATGTAGGATCTTAATTTGATCACTCTTGTGGAAAATAATTTTACTACACAGCAGACAATGCAAACTTGTAATGTATTGGAGTTTAAGTTCTCTGAAGTTTGTATTTACCACTTGATTTGCCCTAATAAAAAATGTATCAATCCCTAAAAAATGTCAGTTAATTATAATACACAATGTGCTACCAAGGGGCGTAGCGGTCTATGGCACTGCGTCTCAGTGCAAGAGGCGTCACTACAGTCCCTGGTTCGATTTCCAGGCTGTATCACAACCGGCCGTAATTGGAGTCCAATAGGGCTGTGTACAATTGGCCCAGCGTCGTCCGGGTTTGGTCGGGGTAGGGCGTCATTGTATATAGGAATTTGTAGGAACTTATTTGCATAGTTAAATGAAAAATAGTTCACATTTCCTGTTGCTGCAGGATTATTTTCCTGCTAAAACAAACATGGCTCAAATTAAGATCCTACATCTGTATGTAATACAAAGACCACTTCAAACCAGTAACTAACAACATTTGATGTTTACACTATTTTTGTGCAGATTCTTCTCTCCTCCTGGAACCCAATGATCCCTTTGTTGGACAGGCCTTCAACTTGTCATCATCGACTGGGACAATGGAAGAAGAGAGCCAGGACTGTGTCAGAGTGTCTGACAGCTCAGCTGAGGCCATGGAGGAGTTAAGCATCACAGAGTGTAGAGTAGTAGACCAGAGCCTGTGTACTACTGATCCTCCCATGGTAAGACCCTCACTGGAAGGAAATACAAGTTGACTATGTTTCTATTACATTTCTCTTCATAATCTTTCAAATCTATTGTTTTTCCATTTTAGAGGTCTCTTGAAAACTTTGAAGCAGAAATCTACGATCATGAGGGCAAGGGAGCATACAGGTAACTCAGTATTATTTTACTTGTTTTCTCATCAATAGTTTGTAAGGACAATGCCTCATTTTTCAAGTCATATTCAGGGAATGTAATTAAATGTCATTCTTCACCATTGTTTCCTCTAGGTTCCAGTGCCCCAATGCAGGTCTGTTCCAGTGCAGTATAACAGGCCTGGTGTTCAGGATGGAGGGAGAAGGAGAGGTGCTCTATAGGACAGTCCACTGGGACAGGAGGCTTCTATTCCAGAGAGGAAAGAGACCTGCAGGACCTCTGTTCATGTTTAGATGCCTTAAGGGGTCTGTCAATCAACTATACCTTCCACACTGTGAGATTCATTCTGGTAAGTAATACATTTCCAGGGAGGTTATAGACTATGTTTCTTAATCACCATCAGTAGCATCACTACTCCACTACTGGGTTGTCATCGTCATCTGAACAGAAGACTAATGTTCTCTTTCTCTCCTAGAGGGTGGATGTGACTTCCTGTCTGTAGCCCATGTGACTGATGATGACAGTATGGAGTTTCTCCTTCCCCATGAGGCAACAGAATCTCACGTCATATTAAACATCACTGGATTCAGCAAATATGGCATCACCAAGGAGCAGGAAGCTCCTGTCTCTCCTATCCGTGCTCTGGTGCTACTATTTTACCAACTCCCAGATGATAACAATAGTTCCACCCTAAATGTGTTGTTGCTGCCCAGAAATGTTGACATTGATGAGGTTAGTAGATCAGAGTTGTTAAAAACACCTCTTTGGTTGGAATTCTATCAAACTCATATGGTTGAACTCACAGAATTATTTTTAATTTGGCGACGAATATGTAGCGAGGGCCAGCCGACTAGAGCATACAGGTCGCAGTGGTGGGAGGTATAAGGTGCTTTAGTAACAAAACGGATGGCACTGTGATAAACTGCATCCAGCTTGCTGAGTAGAGTATTGGAATCTATTTTGTAGATGACATCGTCGAAGTCGAGGATCGGTAGGATAGTCAGTTTTACTAGGGTAAGTTTGGCGGCGTGAGTGAAGGAGGCTTTGTTGCGAAATAGAAAGCCGACTCTAGATTTGATTTTGGATTGAAGATGTTTGATATGAGTCTGGAAGGAGAGTTTGCAGTCTAGCCAGACACCCAGGTACTTATAGATGTCCACATATTCTAGGTCGGAACCATTCAGGGTGGTGATGCAGCGAATGGTTGAAAAGCATGCATTTGGTTTTACTAGTGATTAAGAGCAGTTGGAGGCCACGGAAGGAGTGTTGTATGGCATTGAAGCTCGTTTGGAGGTTAGATAGCACAGTGTCCACGGAAGGGCCAGAAGTATACAGAATGGTGTCGTCTGCATAGAGGTGGATCAGGGAATCGCCCGCAGCAAGAGCAACATCATTGATATATACAGAGAAAAGGGTCGGCCTGAGTATTGAATCCTATGGTACCCCCATAGAGACTGCCAGAGGACCGGACAACATGCCCTCCGATTTGACACACTGAACTCTGTCTGCAAAGTAGTTGGTGAACCAGGCAAGGCAGTCATTAGAAAAACAGATGGCTACTGAGTCTGCCGATAAGAATATGGTGATTGACTGAGTCGAAAGCCTTGGCCAGGTCGATGAAGACGGCTACACAGTACTGTCTTTTATCAATGGCGGTTATGATATCGTTTAGGACCTTGAGCGTGGCTGAGGTGCACCCGTGACCGGCTCGGAAACCGGATTGCACAGCGGAGAAGGTACGGTGGGATTCAAATCAAATTTATTTATATAGCACTTCGTACATCAGCTGATATCTCAAAGTGCTGTACAGAAACCCAGCCTAAAACCCCAAACAGCAAGCAATGCAGGTGTAGAAGCACGGTGGCTAGGAAAAACTCCCTAGAAAGGCCAAAACCTAGGAAGAAACCTAGAGAGGAACCAGGCTATGTGGGGTGGCCAGTCCTCTTCTGGCTGTGCTGGGTGGAGATTATAACAGAACATGGCCAAGATGTTCAAATGTTCATAAATGACCAGCATGGTCGAATAATAATAAGGCAGAACAGTTGAAACTGGAGCAGCAGCACAGTCAGGTGGAAGTTGAAACTGGAGCAGCAGCATGGCCAGGTGGACTGGGGACAGCAAGGAGTCATCATGTCAGGTAGTCCTGGGGCATGGTCCTAGTGCTCAGGTCAGTTGAAACTGGAACAGCAGCATGGCCAGGTGGACTGGGGACAGCAAGGAGTCATCATGTCAGGTAGTCCTGGGGCATGGTCCTTCAAGATGGTCAGTGATCTGTTTGTTGACTTGGCTTTCGAAGACCTTAGATATGCAGGGCAGGATGGATATGGGTCTGTAACAGTTTGGGTCCAGGGTGTCTCCCCCTTTGAAGAGGGGGATGACCGCGGCAGCTTTCAATCCTTGCGGATCTCAGATGATACGAAGGAGAGCTTGAACAGGCTGGTAATAGGGGTGCGACAATGGCGGCGGACAGTTTCAGAAATAGAGGGTCCAGATTGTCAAGCCCAGCTGATTTGTACGGGTCCAGGTTTTGCAGCTCTTTCAGAACATCTGCTATCTGGATTTGGGTAAAGGAGAAGCTGGGGAGGCTTGGGCGAGTAGCTGCGGGGCGTGGCTGTTGGCCGAGAGGTTGGAGTAGCCAGGAGGAAGGCATGGCCAGCCGTTGAGAAATGCTTGTTGAAGTTTTTGACTATCATGGATTTATCGGTGGTGACCGTATTGCCTAGCCTCAGTGCAGTGGGCAGCTGGGAGGAGGTGCTCTTGTTCTCCATGGACTCTACAGTGTCCCAGAACTTTTTGGAGTTGGAGCTACAGGATGCAAATTTCTGCTTGATAAAGCTGGCCTTTGCTTTCCTGACAATATTTTTGGGTGTAATGTAATTCTAAATGGTGAATCCAGACCTGCGGGTCTCTCACTCACCAACCCAACATCTTAACCATTACATCAAGATGATACCCTCAAGATCCGAGGGCGACATTTGGGCTTCCATGTTTCAGGCACTGCTAATAAATCATGACAGTGTGTTCCAAACCATTTTCAATCCTCTCAAGGTGTGTAAGACCAGGAGGACAAGGAATGGAGACAGAGAAATCTACATTGAAAAAAATCCTAACTGTAGACTAACCCCAGACCAAAAATACACCCTCTCCACCGATCTAACAGATGAACATCACATAGATCCACAGGTAGTCTAATAAATATTACATGAGAGAGAGAGAGGAAATGTGCTGATATGACATGTCAGTCATTTTTGTGATGCTACCTTGATAAGATATAGAAATCACATACAATTCTGTTCGGCTTGATATTTGTTCTTTTTTTTCTCTCCAGGAAGCAGAGTTTGTGGATTATGATTCCTATACAAACTACATGCCGACATTTCAGTTGTATTTAAAAACTGTTGTTGAAGAAGTGGATCTTCTTCTGGAAGAACATGGTGGTCCTGAAAATGAACGTGTATGGGACCGCCTTGTTTCACTACCAGGTAACTGAAACTCAGAGAGAGTAGGAGTTACAATATAACTAGTTGTAATTAGTAGTTGTAGTAAATTAAAGTATATGGGACCGCCTTGTTTCACTACCAGGTAACTGAAACTCAGAGAGTAGGAGTTACAATAGAACTAATAGTAATAGTAGCATTTTACATTACATTATTAACAGTCATTGTAGTAGTAGTGATAACAGTAGTAGTAGTGATTGCAGTAGTAGTAGTAGTAGTAGTGATAACAGTAGTAGTAGTGATATTAGTAGTAGTGATATTAGTAGTAGTAGTAGTGATATTAGTAGTAGTAGTAGTGATATTAGTAGTAGTAGTAGTGATATTAGTAGTAGTAGTAGTGATATTAGTAGTAGTAGTAGTAGTGATATTAGTAGTAGTAGTGATAACAGTAGTAGTAGTAGTAGTGATAACAGTAGTAGTAGTAGTAGTGATAACAGTAGTAGTAGTAGTGATAACAGTAGTAGTGATAACAGTAGTAGTGATAACAGTAGTAGTGATAACAGTAGTAGTGATAACAGTAGTAGTGATAACAGTAGTAGTGATAACAGTAGTAGTGATAACAGTAGTAGTAGTAGTGATAACAGTAGTAGTAGTAGTGATAACAGTAGTAGTAGTAGTGATAACAGTAGTAGTAGTAGTGATAACAGTAGTAGTAGTAGTGATAACAGTAGTAGTAGTAGTAGTGATAACAGTAGTAGTAGTAGTAGTGATAACAGTAGTAGTAGTAGTAGTGATAACAGTAGTAGTAGTAGTAGTGATAACAGTAGTAGTAGTAGTAGTGATAACAGTAGTAGTAGTAGTAGTGATAACAGTAGTAGTAGTAGTGATAGCAGTAGTAGTAGTGATAGCAGTAGTAGTAGTAGTGATAACAGTAGTAGTAGTGATAACAGTAGTAGTAGTGATAACAGTAGTAGTGATAACAGTAGTAGTAGTAGTAGTGATAACAGTAGTAGTAGTAGTAGTGATAACAGTAGTAGTAGTAGTAGTGATAACAGTAGTAGTAGTAGTAGTGATAACAGTAGTAGTAGTAGTAGTGACAACAGTAGTAGTGATAACAGTAGTAGTAGTGACAACAGTAGTAGTGATAACAGTAGTAGTAGTGACAACAGTAGTAGTGATAACAGTAGTAGTAGTGATAACAGTAGTAGTAGTGATAACAGTAGTAGTGATAACAGTAGTAGTGATAACAGTAGTAGTGATAACAGTAGTAGTGATAACAGTAGTAGTGATAACAGTAGTAGTAGTAGTGATAACAGTAGTAGTAGTAGTAGTGATAACAGTAGTAGTAGTGATAACAGTAGTAGTAGTGATAACAGTAGTAGTAGTGATAACAGTAGTAGTAGTGATAACAGTAGTAGTAGTGACAACAGTAGTAGTGACAACAGTAGTAGTGATAACAGTAGTAGTAGTGATAACAGTAGTAGTAGTGATAACAGTAGTAGTGATAACAGTAGTAGTGATAACAGTAGTAGTGATAACAGTAGTAGTAGTAGTGATAACAGTAGTAGTAGTAGTAGTGATAACAGTAGTAGTAGTGATAACAGTAGTAGTAGTGATAACAGTAGTAGTAGTGATAACAGTAGTAGTAGTGATAACAGTAGTAGTAGTGATAACAGTAGTAGTAGTGATAACAGTAGTAGTGATAACAGTAGTAGTGATAACAGTAGTAGTAGTAGTGATAGCAGTAGTAGTAGTGATAACAGTAGTAGTAGTGATAACAGTAGTAGTAGTGATAACAGTAGTAGTGATAACAGTAGTAGTGATAACAGTAGTAGTGGTAGTGATAACAGTAGTAGTAGTGATAACAACAGTAGTAGTAGTGATAACAGTAGTAGTAGTAGTGATAACAGTAGTAGTAGTGATAGCAGTAGTAGTAGTGATAACAGTAGTAGTAGTGATAACAGTAGTAGTGATAACAGTAGTAGTGATAACAGTAGTAGTGATAACAGTAGTAGTAGTAGTGATAACAGTAGTAGTAGTGATAACAGTAGTAGTAGTAGTGATAACAGTAGTAGTAGTAGTGATAACAGTAGTAGTAGTGATAGCAGTAGTAGTAGTGATAACAGTAGTAGTAGTGATAACAGTAGTAGTAGTAGTAGTAGTGACAACAGTAGTAGTGATAACAGTAGTAGTAGTAGTGATAACAGTAGTAGTGATAACAGTAGTAGTGATAACAGTAGTAGTGATAACAGTAGTAGTAGTGATAACAGTAGTAGTAGTAGTAGTGATAACAGTAGTAGTAGTAGTAGTGATAACAGTAGTAGTAGTGATAACAGTAGTAGTAGTGATAACAGTAGTAGTAGTGATAACAGTAGTAGTAGTAGTAGTGATAACAGTAGTAGTAGTAATAACAGTAGTAGTAGTGATATTAGTAGTAGTAGTAATAACAGTAGTAGTAGTGATTGCAGTAGTAGTAATATTAGTAGTAGTAGTAATAACAGTAGTAGTAGTGATAACAGTAGTGATTGCAGTAGTAGTAGTAATATTAGTAGTAGTAGTAATATTAGTAGTAGTGGTAATAAATTAAAGTATATGGGACCGCCTTGTTTCACTACCAGGTAACTGAAACTCAGAGAGAGTAGGAGTTACAATAGAACTAATAGTAATAGTAGCATTTTACATTACATTATTAACAGTCATTGTAGTAGTAGTAGTGATAACAGTAGTAGTAGTGATTGCAGTAGTAGTAGTAGTAGTGATAACAGTAGTAGTAGTGATTGTAGTAGTAGTAGTGATAACAGTAGTAGTAGTCATATTAGTAGTAGTAGTAGTGATATTAGTAGTAGTAGTGATATTAGTAGTAGTAGTGATATTAGTAGTAGTAGTGATATTAGTAGTAGTAGTGATAACAGTAGTAGTAGTAGTGATAACAGTAGTAGTGATAACAGTAGTAGTGATAACAGTAGTAGTAGTAGTGATAACAGTAGTAGTAGTAGTAGTGATAACAGTAGTAGTAGTGATAACAGTAGTAGTAGTGATAACAGTAGTAGTAGTGATAACAGTAGTAGTAGTGATAACAGTAGTAGTAGTGATAACAGTAGTAGTAGTGATAACAGTAGTAGTGATAACAGTAGTAGTGATAACAGTAGTAGTGATAACAGTAGTAGTAGTAGTGATAGCAGTAGTAGTAGTGATAACAGTAGTAGTAGTGATAACAGTAGTAGTGATAACAGTAGTAGTGATAACAGTAGTAGTGATAACAGTAGTAGTGATAACAGTAGTAGTGGTAGTGATAACAACAGTAGTAGTAGTGATAACAACAGTAGTAGTAGTGATAACAGTAGTAGTAGTAGTGATAACAACAGTAGTAGTAGTGATAACAGTAGTAGTAGTAGTGATAACAGTAGTAGTAGTGATAACAGTAGTAGTAGTGATAACAGTAGTAGTAGTGATAACAGTAGTAGTGATAACAGTAGTAGTGATAACAGTAGTAGTGGTAGTGATAACAGTAGTAGTAGTAGTGATAACAGTAGTAGTAGTAGTGATAACAGTAGTAGTAGTAGTGATAACAGTAGTAGTAGTGATAGCAGTAGTAGTAGTGATAACAGTAGTAGTAGTGATAACAGTAGTAGTAGTAGTAGTAGTGACAACAGTAGTAGTGATAACAGTAGTAGTAGTAGTGATAACAGTAGTAGTGATAACAGTAGTAGTGATAACAGTAGTAGTGATAACAGTAGTAGTAGTAGTAGTGATAACAGTAGTAGTAGTAGTAGTGATAACAGTAGTAGTAGTAGTAGTGATAACAGTAGTAGTAGTAGTAGTGATAACAGTAGTAGTAGTAGTAGTGATAACAGTAGTAGTAGTAGTGATAACAGTAGTAGTAGTGATAACAGTAGTAGTAGTGATAACAGTAGTAGTAGTAGTAGTGATAACAGTAGTAGTAGTAATAACAGTAGTAGTAGTGATATTAGTAGTAGTAGTAATAACAGTAGTAGTAGTGATTGCAGTAGTAGTAGTAATATTAGTAGTAGTAGTAATATTAGTAGTAGTGGTAATAAATTAAAGTATATGGGACCGCCTTGTTTCACTACCAGGTAACTGAAACTCAGAGAGAGTAGGAGTTACAATAGAACTAATAGTAATAGTAGCATTTTACATTACATTATTAACAGTCATTGTAGTAGTAGTAGTGATAACAGTAGTAGTAGTGATTGCAGTAGTAGTAGTAGTAGTGATAACAGTAGTAGTAGTGATTGCAGTAGTAGTAGTAGTAGTGATAACAGTAGTAGTAGTCATATTAGTAGTAGTAGTAGTGATATTAGTAGTAGTAGTGATATTAGTAGTAGTAGTAGTAGTGATAACAGTAGTAGTAGTAGTGATAACAGTAGTAGTAGTAGTGATAACAGTAGTAGTGATAACAGTAGTAGTAGTAGTGATAACAGTAGTAGTAGTAGTGATAACAGTAGTAGTGATAACAGTAGTAGTAGTGATAACAGTAGTAGTAGTGATAGCAGTAGTAGTAGTGATAGCAGTAGTAGTAGTGATAACAGTAGTAGTGATAACAGTAGTAGTAGTAGTGATAACAGTAGTAGTAGTAGTGATAACAGTAGTAGTAGTAGTGATAACAGTAGTAGTAGTAGTAGTAGTAGTAGTGAAATGACGTAAATGTAAATGTAAATGATAACAGTAGTAGTAGTAGTGATAACAGTAGTAGTAGAGATTGTAGTAGTAATATTAGTAGTAGTAGTAGTAATAACAGTAGTAGTAGTGATATTAGTAGTAGTAGTAATAACAGTAGTAGTAGTGATTGCAGTAGTAGTAATATTAGTAGTAGTAGTAGTAATAACAGTAGTAGTAGTGATAACAGTAGTAGTAGTAGTGATAACAGTAGTAGTAGTAGTGATAACAGTAGTAGTAGTAGTAGTAGTAGTGAAATGACGTAAATGTAAATGTAAATGATAACAGTAGTAGTAGTAGTGATAACAGTAGTAGTAGTAGTGATAACAGTAGTAGTAGTAGTGATAACAGTAGTAGTAGAGATTGTAGTAGTAGTAGTAGTAATAACAGTAGTAGTAGTGATATTAGTAGTAGTAGTAATAACAGTAGTAGTAGTGATTGCAGTAGTAGTAATATTAGTAGTAGTAGTAATAACAGTAGTAGTAGTGATAACAGTAGTGATTGCAGTAGTAGTAGTAATATTAGTAGTAGTAGTAATATTAGTAGTAGTGGTAATAAATTAAAGTATATGGGACCGCCTTGTTTCACTACCAGGTAACTGAAACTCAGAGAGTAGGAGTTACAATAGAACTAATAGTAATAGTAGCATTTTACATTACATTATTAACAGTCATTGTAGTAGTAGTAGTGATAACAGTAGTAGTAGTGATTGCAGTAGTAGTAGTAGTAGTGATAACAGTAGTAGTAGTGATTGCAGTAGTAGTAGTAGTAGTGATAACAGTAGTAGTAGTCATATTAGTAGTAGTAGTAGTGATATTAGTAGTAGTAGTGATAACAGTAGTAGTAGTAGTGATAACAGTAGTAGTAGTAGTGATAACAGTAGTAGTGATAACAGTAGTAGTAGTAGTGATAACAGTAGTAGTAGTAGTGATAACAGTAGTAGTAGTAGTGATAACAGTAGTAGTAGTAGTGATAACAGTAGTAGTAGTAGTGATAACAGTAGTAGTAGTGATAACAGTAGTAGTAGTGATAGCAGTAGTAGTGATAACAGTAGTAGTGATAACAGTAGTAGTGATAACAGTAGTAGTGATAACAATAGTAGTAGTAGTGATAACAGTAGTAGTAGTAGTGATAACAGTAGTAGTAGTAGTGATAACAGTAGTAGTAGTAGTGATAACAGTAGTAGTAGTAGTGATAACAGTAGTAGTAGTAGTAGTAGTGATAGTAGTAGTAGTAGTAGTGATAACAGTAGTAGTAGTAGTAGTAGTGATAGTAGTAGTAGTAGTAGTGATAACAGTAGTAGTAGTAGTAGTAGTAGTAGTAGTGATAGTAGTAGTAGTAGTGATAACAGTAGTTAGTAGAGCTTAGTTCAACTGCCTTTCCCCATTAGAGGCCAAAATAAGCTTGTTTTACTGAATTCTTTGTAAACAATGGAATTGTTTAAATAAACTCTTAAGCCTCAAAACAACCATCATGTTGATATCATGGATGGTCAGTCCTCTATGAATTAGAGTTAACGTGATTGGTTACTTTTTGAACTACAGATTGACCCTTGACATGCCAAATTCAGTAATGGTCAGATGCGGTAAATATTTGTATATCTTTGTGTAGGAAAGAGCTTGTAAGTGTTTCTCTGCATCCTCTACACCCCATGTATCCTATGATATTTGTATATCTTTGTGTAGGAAAGAGCTTGTAAGCGTTTTTTCTGCATCCTTTACACCCCATGTATCCTATGCATGTGACAAATAAAAGTTTAATTTCATTGTATTTATAGTAGGCTTCACTGCATTAGTCGAGCTGGAAATTACCAGGGACCTCACAATTCAATATCATCACGATACTTAGATGCCCAAACCATGTGTATTGCGATTCTCATGACTATACTGAACAAAAATATGAACGCAATATGTAAAGTGTTGGTCCCATTTTGTCACGAACCGGCTCGTAGCCCGTGACAATGCAGAGATCAAGGAATAACAAATATATAACGTAAACTATACACAATTAACAATGGTGTGTGTATAGTGGTAGGGTTGTCAAACCCACTCCCCCCATAAAACCAGGGACCACCAAGTACCCCGGAACACCACCCCAACCAAACAAACAAACTACTGCCCGGATTAACACCACCCCAACCAAACAAACAAACTACTGCCCAGATTAACACCACCCCAACCAAACAAACAAACTACTGCCCGGATTAACACCATCCCCCAGCCAACCTCGTCCTCCCCAGACCTCAGCAACCTCAGCAACAGGAAGCTTTAACAGAGGGAAGAAAATGAGAACAGAAGACAGAAATGAGAGGAAAACACTAAATAACCAGTGGCCAGTCACATGACTCTTCTAAGGTGGTATCAGCCCTCTGGTTCTTCATTAGATCAGAGCGGGACACAGATAACAGGGAAAGTATTGACAGATTCATTTGGAACATTATTGTTAGCCGGCGCAGTGACCAGATCGCCACGGCTCATGGAACACGGCACCACACACGCAGAGAATATCTCTGGGGAAGTCTGCGCTCTCCTCAGGAATCACTTCAAACAACGGCTTAGTGGAAACCATTGGAGGTAGAGACACGACAGGCCATACACGCTCTGCAGCCAAGTCATTCCCTGAATCAGTCTCAGTAGAGAAGGGTAACACAGACTAACACAAACAACTCAGAGGCACCAGAGTCACTCAGGATCTTCACTGGCACTGGGTCATTACTTAACAGAGACACAACCCTCTGTAACGAAAGGTTCACAATCTGCGTCAATTAGGACTTTCACATGTACCTGGGCATGAGACGGAGTGAACAGATGTGGGACAGGCACTACCAACACCATCGGCTTAGGTTTAACATTAGCGCGAGAACTGAATTTACCCTTAGCCATAAGAACAGGACATTTGTTTTCCCAATGACCTGAACCATGACAGTAGTGACTTGACTGAAGTCAGGTTTACCACAGGAGCCAGGCTCTACCCTAGATGAATGAAGCTCTGCATGTGAACCAGAGCATCTCTGTGGGCGAGGCCCAAATCTCTCCGAACACCCCCCACTTACTCTGGGGATCTGCAAAGCCACTTCTGAGACAAAACCTACTCGTCCGTCAAAACCTCAGCTTCAGAGAGTCTTCACTTTTCGTTTGTTAATGTACGTGGCTATTCGATCAGGGATTGTGTCCTTAAATTGCTCATCAGATCACACAGCCCCTGGAAAGTTGTAGCCGCAGAGGGGGAACACCAGCGTTTAAAGTAAACTCTAGTACAAACAACATGACTCTGTTTATCAGCCTTATAAAGTTCTAAATCCTTGGCGGTAAGCCTCAGGAACCAAATCGTAAATCTGTAACAGCCATTTTAACCTCATAACTGACACTGTCGGCTACACTAAGAGCTGAATATGCTTCCTGTGATTTACTAGTCAACACACACTGCAACATTAAAGTGAAACAGGCCAACTCCTAGCATCAGCAACGCACTCAAACAACGTCTCAGGGTCCTTCTCATAAAATGTTGGCAACAGCCGTAAGTTTACAACAATATCAAATGTGTCCGGGGCACGACCGAGGGAGGAGCGACCCGAGAGCTTTCCTTCCATAACCAATTCCAGCCGCTCTTCTTGCAGCTTGATTTTAGCTCCAAATCCTGTTTAAATTCCTTTTCATACTGAACATTCATGCTCCAGTTCAGCTTGTTCCTGTTCTAGCTGTATAACAGAAGCAGTTCTTTCTAAAGGAAGACTAGGGCTAACAGATGAGGCGGCCATTGTAACGGAATGGGGAGACGGCTGTGGAGGTGGTGAGTCCTCGGCAGAGGCTGCCCCAGTGGTAACTTCACGTCTCTCCGTCAGATTGGCCTTCAATATCAACCTAACAGAATTGTAGATGTTTATCACCAATTTCAACCTGGTCGTGTTCAGCGATCTTCAACAGCTGTTCTTTAGTACATCATTCTAACAGTTCCTCTGATGAAACGCAAATTAACTCATCTACATTAAACGCCATAGTCACAAGTAACTGCTAAAAAGCATCTTCCTCTCTGCTGATCACATCAGACCAGACCACAACAAGAGAAGCGTCAATCACACTGGGCACCACAGGGGAGAGATGAAATATAAGGAGCTTCGCCAAATTATACAAAAACTCAACCCTAGTCTTCGTGTGGATTCGCGGTGGGTATTTACGCACTGTAACCCACTGGCATGGAGAAAAACAACAGCACACTGGCAGATTCCCCCCAAGCCACGGATGTGCCCCCGAGACGACTGCTCCGTCCACAGACACCACACAAAAATAACAAACAAAATACCATGCTCAACGTATTCCAAAGTGGAACACATCACTAAACCTAACAGGGGAAAAGAAAGGCTATAGCTCCGGGTAGCAAATAGCACTACCCTACCCAAATCTCCCACGGAGGTACACAGCTGAATGTACTCACCTCCTCAGACCAATGTCCCAACAGCAAGTAAAACAAGAGTGTCCAGCCTGGGCAGGGGCCTGGAAACTAACCAATATTACTCTCCAACACAGCACACAACCAACTATCCACCACAGTGGCAAGTTCACCAAACAAATGAAAGGCAACCAACCCTGGGCACCAAACAGCAGAAGTCAAATCTGTAACAAAAGATAAACAAAGCACCTACAGAGTTCATCCAACACATTACTCAGATCAGTTAGCCTAACTGGTATTAGGCCTAGTGGCCTACTTCTCCATGCAACACAACATTTGATGACATCACCAGACAACCACAACTTTGTCTAAGGCACTATACAGAACACTTATTAGACTATGTAGTGAATACCAACCAAAGCACATCCCAATTAGCATTAGCCCATCACAATGCAACAAAATACTATACTCCAAAATGTCCAGGAACCAACCTGAAGATCCCAGATGAGCCCCCACTTGTCACGAACTGGCTCAAAGCCCATAACAAAGAGGGAGACCATGCAGAGATCAAGGAATAACTCAAATATATTTCTTAACTAAAGTAAACTATATACAATTAACAATGGTGTTTTGTAATCAATAGTGTAAGTGAGTTGTTTCTTGCATAGATGGTGATAATGAGGGATGTTAAGCGGTGCCAAAACAAGTACGCCACAACCAAAAACAATAGTGTGTCTGCATGGCGAGAGTCTCCTCGATGAATGGGGGCGTTCCCAGCACCAGATAATACTTCCTGTAACACAGAATAAATGAGTAAACAGGAGAATGTGGCTTCTCTTTCAAAGGTTTTCTCAATTATCTTTATTCAACATTCTCTCAAGAGCGAATCGTCTTTTTCTGTCTTTTCATTGTTTTTCTCTTTAAAGGCATTTAATAATCTCTCATAAATACCTGTCACACCAGCCTTCTCTTTGGCTCCCCCTCCTGTCCAATCTCTCATAAATACCTGTCACACCAGCCTTCTCTTTGGCTCCCCCTCCTGTCCAATCTCTCATAAATACCTGTCACACCAGCCTTCTCTTTGGCTCCCCCTCCTGTCCAATCTCTCATAAATACCTGTCACACCAGCCTTCTCTTTGGCTCCCCCTCCTGTCCAATCTCTCATAAATACCTGTCACACCAGCCTTCTCTTTGGCTCCCCCTCCTGTCCAATCTCTCATAAATACCTGTCACACCAGCCTTCTCTTTGGCTCCTCCTCCTGTCCAATCTCTCATAAATACCTGTCACACCAGCCTTCTCTTTGGCTCCCCCTCCTGTCCAATCTCTCATAAATACCTGTCACACCAGCCTTCTCTTTGGCTCCCCCTCCTGTCCAATCTCTCATAAATACCTGTCACACCAGCCTTCTCTTTGGCTCCCCCTCCTGTCCAATCTCTCATAAATACCTGTCACACCAGCCTTCTCTTTGGCTCCCCCTCCTGTCCAATCTCTCATAAATACCTGTCACACCAGCCTTCTCTTTGGCTCCCCCTCCTGTCCAGCTCAGGCGTTCAGCGTCGCCGGCCTTCCAGTTGCTGCCGAACCTGCTGCTGGCAAACGCCCTTTACTCATCAACCCCGGACTGGTCTCGTCACATTACACGCACCTGGTTCCAATTCCCACTCTCTCAATGACAGCAAACTCAGAAAGGCTGCTGCCTACTGTACATTGCGACCCAATCACTAGACACTTTAATAAATGGATCACTAGTCACTTTAAACAATGCCACTTTAATAATGTTTACATATCTTACATTACTCATATCACATGTATATACTGTGTTTTATACCATCTACTGCACCTTGACTGTGCCACTCGGCCATTGCTCATCCATATACTTATATGTACATATTCTCAGCCCAGGACCGAGTTTGGGAAACCCTGGTCTATTATAAATAAGCACTAAGGTTAATAGATTATATGAACATTGTTTCCAGGGAAAAGTGATATATTCTTTGGTATCTGGAAGTGTGACCTGTCAGATTCAATTAAACTCTCATGTTCTGTGACAAAGTGACTTTTGAATTGCACTGAATTAAATCATACTTCCTGTCACTTAAATTCTTATTCTACATCCTGTGCAGTGTTGCCAATTTAATTATAATTTCAACTCATGAGTTGAATGGGAGTCTATTCTAAAATTCAGATTTGAGCACAACCCTGGTGTATAAAATATATAATTTTTTCGATTGCATTATTCTATACTGAACAAAAATATAAACGCAACATGCAACAATTTCAACAAATTTACTGAGTTACAGTTCATATTAGGGAATCGGTCAATTTAAATCAATAAATTAGACTCTAATCTATGGATTTCACGATTGGGCAGGGGAGCAGCCATGGGAGGGCATAGGCCCACCCACTTGGGAGCCAGGCCCAGCCAATCAGAATGAGTTTTTCACCACAAAAGGGCTTAATTACAGACAGAAATACTCCTCAGTTTCATGTGCTGCCCGGGTGGCCGGTCTCAGATGATCCCGCAGGTGAAAAGCCGGATGTGGAAGTCCTGGGCTGGCGTGGTTACATGTGGTCGGCAGTTGTGAGGCCGGTTGGACGTACTGCCAAATTCTCTAAAACGACGTTGGAGGCGGCTTATGGTAGAGAAGTTAACATTCAATTATCTGGCAACAGCTCTGGTGGACACACCTGCAGTCAGCATGTCAATTGCATGGTCCCTCAAAACTTGGGACATTTGTTGCATTATGTTTTGTGACAACTACACATTTTAGAGTGGCCTTTTATTGTTCCCAGCACAAGGTGCACCTGTGTAATGATCATGCTGTTTAATCAGCCTCTTGATATGCCACACCTGTCAGGTGGAGGGATTATCTTGGCAAAGGATAAAGTTTCACTAACAGGGATATTAACAAATTTGTACACAACATTTGAGAGAAATAAGCTTTTTGTGTGTATGGATCATTTCTGGGATCTTTTATTTCAGCTCATGAAACATGGAGGCAACACTTTACATGTTGCATTTATATTTTTGTTCAGTGTATTTTCACATCAAAATTCATATCCACCCCACAAACATGGTCATCAACTCACTTCATGCTACAAATGCATCATTCATTCATTTACATTTATACTATCATTAATTTCTACAATTGACCTGTCTGATGATAATAATATTAATGACAACATGTATGAATTGACCTGTCTGATGATAATAATATTAATGACAACATGTATGAATTGACCTGTCTGATGATAATAATATTAATGACAACATGTATGAATTGACCTGTCTGATGATAATAATATTAATGACAACATGTATGAATTGACCTGTCTGATGATAATAATATTAATGACAACATGTATGAATTGACCTGTCTGATGATAATAATATTAATGACAACATGTATGAATTGACCTGTCTGATGATAATAATATTAATGACAACATGTATGAATTGACCTGTCTGATGATAATAATATTAATGACAACATGTATGAATTGACCTGTCTGATGATAACATGACAACAGGTATGAATATATTATATATATACACTCTCTCTCTCTCTCTCTCTCTCTCTCTCTCTCTCTCTCTCTCTCTCTCTCTCTCTCTCTCTCTCTCTGCGTGGGAAACACATGTTAAGTAAATAAAGAATAAAAATTAAGAGAAAACATTACACTCACAGAAGTTCCAAAAGAATAAAGACATTTCAAATGTCATATTGTGTCTATATCTCTCTCACATTCCTCCCTCACAGCATCACATGCCCATGGCTCCTCCTCTTCCTCTTCCCCCACATTACATGTCCTGCTGAACCACCAAGGGGCCCTAGAGATAGGGTTGCAAAATTGCTGAATAATTTAATAAATTCCCTAGTTTTCCCAAAATCACTGTTGGAGGATTCCCTGAATCAGGAGGGTATAATCAGAGATGTTATATCGACTTCGCAGCTAGATTAGAATTGTTTAACCATGGTCTCTTGACTGACTCTCACACCTATTTTGGTTTGTTGTCAGTTTGTCCACAAGAGGGCGACGCACTACTAGAGACCTTTGGTAGGATGTGTCATGGGATGAGCTTGGCTGCTCAAAACGAAAGGAAACTGTAGCGCTCTGCCATCGGGCTTCATTGTTTTCCAGTCGTCTGGCTGCGCCTGGAGTGTCTGAAAATGGACTCATCAAAAGTAAGACAATATAGTTCGGAAAGGAAAACTTAGTATGTTACTATTTGATCTGTAAACGTCCCTGAAAAAGGTTGTTGATACAGTTAAGTAGCTACATTGTATCCGTTTCATATTTGATTTACAGCAACATGGAAGTGCGAGATCAACTCGATCAAAGTAACAGAAAAGGGGATTTACATGATGAAATGCAATAACATGTGATGTAATAGATATTAATGTAGGCCTATGAACTATATATTCTAATCTTGCTAATCTCGCAGTAATATCATAGTAATTCATAGCTAGTACTTGGCACGTCATTCGAACGAGTGAAGAAAGCGGAAATAGTTTAGAATGTACTTTGTAACGTTAAAGGGTAAACTGTTGCGATGTACAATCAAGTAATGTTGTCAAGAGAACTAGTGTTCTCAACAATGACTCTCTCATCCATTACACGCCTAGACCCTAACCTGGTGTAGTCCTCAGTACAAAAGACTTCAGACAAGACAGACTGTGTATGTGTGTGTGTGTGTGTGTGTGTGCGTGTGTGTAGGGGGTAGCTGCCTCTGAGAAGGAACAGAAGCCAGCAGGGAAGGAGAGTGAAGAGACGTCCAGCGAACCGTTCAGCACCTCTTCTGGAATGTGAGTAGACATAGAGGATATTAGTCCAGGGTGCGAATTATGGGGGGCTCAAATAAACCGTCGGGGTTGGGAAGGTTACTTTCTAAATGTGATCCGTTACAGTTACAAGTTATCTGTCGGTAACGTAACTTTTGGATTACCCCCAAACTCAGTAATGTAATCTGATTACATTCCGTAACGTTTAGATTACTTTCCCCTGAAGAGCCATTAGAAGAAGACAATAATGTATCTTAACATTTGAACGACATCTATTGCAGGATAAATCTATGTTAATGTTGGCATAGCTGGCTATATATGGATGGAAAATTTGACTTTATGGGTTGGTTATGTAGGCTTCTTCTTAACCATCACTTTCCACTTCATATAATAATATGATTCAATTATATATTTACATTAAAAACCAAAGTCTATCAGATTTCCAGTCATTCCAATAATGTTATACCCCTTGATCTTCAAGAACAGGACTTGGAAATATGGAAGTATAGATTAGCCAAAGTGTTTAACCTGAGCATGACCCCAAAACTATGGAGTTAGCCAGTCTACTCTATGATTTTGTTGTCATGGAGGACTGATTCGCATCATTGATTCGAGTTGAAAAGTAAATGCTGTTCTCATGGAATGGCGCTTTGCCAAGAGTGTGCAAAGCTGTCATCAAGGCAAAGGGTCGCTACTTTGAAGAATCTCAAATACAACATATATTTTGATTTGTTCAACACTTTGTTTGGTTACTACATGATTCCTTATGTGTTATTTCATAGTTTTGATGTCTTCACTATTATTCAACAATGTAGAAAATAGTACAAATAAAGAAAAACCCTTGAATGAGGAGTGCCCAAACTGTTGACTGGTTCTGTATTTATAATTTATAAGTCCAAAAATGGATGTAGCAACTACAGATTGGCCCTTTAAGCCTATCAAAAGTTTTAGGAAAAAAAGCCTCACTTTTATTCTATAGGCTGGGATCCACACTATGCAGCTGTTATTCTATAGGCTGGGATCCACACTATGCAGCTGTTATTCTATAGGCTGGGATCCACACTATGCAGCTGTTATTCTATAGGCTGGGATCCACACTATGCAGCTGTTATTCTATAGGCTGGGATCCACACTATGCAGCTGATATTCTATAGGCTGGGATCCACACTATGCAGCTGTTATTCTATAGGCTGGGATCCACACTATGCAGCTGTTATTCTATAGGCTGGGATCCACACTATGCAGCTGTTATTCTATAGGCTGGGATCCACACTATGCAGCTGTTGCAAGAGCGCATTTTCTCAGCTTAAACTTCTTGAATTCAACCATTATTGGGTTCAAATACACATTTAGATTTGTGATCAGCCATCCACAACCACCACAATCCATAAGCTAAATGAGAGAGCAGCAGTGTGTTTCACATCAATGAGCTATGTAGATCAATATTAAGTGATATCCGTATTCAAGTTTGATACCGACAGCAGTCGCACCATTGGAAGACATAGACTGTAGTCTGCCTATTCCTGCTCTTTCCCCACGATCCATCAAACACATTTGGTGATGACAAATAAAACTGTCATAAATGTAATGAATGTAAGGAAAGAAAGGGAGTGTTTTATGTCACATGATCTGTAAAGACTCCAAACATTCATGAATTATGGACAACTCATGACCTAGGATGTAAACATGTTTTGAAAAGAGTAACGCTCCCAATACTTCAATGCATTTGTCTGAAAAAAGTGGGCCAACTGTGTTTACTTGTGTTTACCCTCCACTAGACCTACACCACTGCTGGTGGCCTACACTCTCAGACGAGGCAATTTTACACACTGGAACACACTGGAACACACTGGAACACACTGGAACACACGCAGAACAGGAAGCCTACATTCAATATAATACATGAGTTGAATCAAAACACGCAGAACACACGCAGAACACATATAATACATGTATTAATCTATACATAAGATGGTGTCAATGTACATGCAGTCCACTGTTTAGATGGTGTCAATATACATGCAGTCCACTGTTTAGATGGTGTCAGTATACATGCAGTCCACTGTTTAGATGGTGTCATATAAATGCAGTCCACTGTTTAGATGGTGTCAGTGTACATGCAGTCCACTGTTTAGATGGTGTCAGTGTACATGCAGTCCACTGTTTAGATGGTGTCAGTGTACATCCAGTCCCCTGTTTAGATGGTGTCAGTGTACATGCAGTCCACTGTTTAGATGGTGTCAGTGTACATGCAGTCCACTGTTTAGATGGTGTCAGTGTACATGCAGTCCACTGTTTAGATGGTGTCAGTGTACATGCAGTCCACTGTTTAGATGGTGTCAGTATACATGGAGTCCACTGTTTAGATGGTGTCATTATACATGCAGTCCACTGTTTAGATGGTGTCAGTATACATGCAGTCCACTGTTTAGATGGTGTCAGTATACATGCAGTCCACTGTTTAGATGGTGTCAGTGTACATGCTGTTTAGATGGTGTCAGTATACATGCAGTCCATTGTTTTGATGGTGTCAGTATACATGCAGTCCATTGTTTCGATGGTGTCAGTATACATGCAGTCCACTGTTTAGATGGTGTCAGTATACATGCAGTCCACTGTTTAGATGGTGTCATTATACATGCAGTCCACTGTTTAGATGGTGTCAATATACATGCAGTCCACTGTTTAGATGGTGTCAGTATACATGCAGTCCACTGTTTAGATGGTGTCAATATACATGCAGTCCACTGTTTAGATGGTGTCAATATACATGCAGTCCACTGTTTAGATGGTGTCAGTGTACATGCAGTCCACTGTTTAGATGGTGTCAGTGTACATCCAGTCCCCTGTTTAGATGGTGTCAGTGTACATGCAGTCCACTGTTTAGATGGTGTCAGTGTACATGCAGTCCACTGTTTAGATGGTGTCAGTGTACATGCAGTCCACTGTTTAGATGGTGTCAGTGTACATGCAGTCCACTGTTTAGATGGTGTCAGTGTACATGCAGTCCACTGTTTAGATGGTATCAGTGTACATGCAGTCCACTGTTTAGATGGTGTCAGTGTACATCCAGTCCCCTGTTTAGATGGTGTCAGTGTACATGCAGTCCACTGTTTAGATGGTGTCAGTGTACATGCAGTCCACTGTTTAGATGGTGTCAGTGTACATGCAGTCCACTGTTTAGATGGTGTCAGTGTACATGCAGTCCACTGTTTAGATGGTGTCAGTATACATGCAGTCCACTGTTTAGATGGTGTCAGTATACATGCAGTCCACTGTTTAGATGGTGTCAGTATACATGCAGTCCACTGTTTAGATGGTGTCAGTGTACATGCTGTTTAGATGGTGTCAGTGTACATGCAGTCCACTGTTTAGATGGTGTCAGTATACATGCAGTCCATTGTTTCGATGGTGTCAGTATACATGCAGTCCATTGTTTCGATGGTGTCAGTATACATGCAGTCCACTGTTTAGATGGTGTCAGTATACATGCAGTCCACTGTTTAGATGGTGTCATTATACATGCAGTCCACTGTTTAGATGGTGTCAGTATACATGCAGTCCACTGTTTAGATGGTGTCAGTGTACATGCAGTCCACGGTTTAGATGGTGTCAGTATACATGCAGTCCACTGTTTAGATGGTGTCAGTGTACATGCAGTCCACTGTTTAGATGGTGTGAGTATACATGCAGTCCACTGTTTAGATGGTGTCAGTGTACATCCAGTCCCCTGTTTAGATGGTGTCAGTATACATGCAGTCCACTGTTTAGATGGTGTCAGTATACATGCAGTCCACTGTTTAGATGGTGTCAGTATACATGCAGTCCACTGTTTAGATGGTGTCAGTATACATGCAGTCCACTGTTTAGATGGTGTCAGTGTACATGCTGTTTAGATGGTGTCAGTGTACATGCAGTCCACTGTTTAGATGGTGTCAGTATACATGCAGTCCACTGTTTAGATGGTGTCAGTATACATGCAGTCCATTGTTTCGATGGTGTCAGTATACATGCAGTCCACTGTTTAGATGGTGTCAGTATACATGCAGTCCACTGTTTAGATGGTGTCAATATACATGCAGTCCACTGTTTAGATGGTGTCAGTATACATGCAGTCCACTGTTTAGATGGTACCAGTATACATGCAGTCCACTGTTTAGATGGTGTCAGTATACATGCTGTTTAGATGGTGTCAGTATACGTGCAGTCCACTGTTTAGATGGTGTCAGTATACATGCAGTCCACTGTTTAGATGGTGTCAGTATACATGCAGTCCACTGTTTAGATGGTGTCAGTGTACACGCAGTCCACTATTTAGATGGTGTCAGTGTACATGCAGTCCACTGTTTAGATGGTGTCAGTGTACATCCAGTCCCGTGTTTAGATGGTGTCAGTGTACATGCAGTCCACTGTTTAGATGGTGTCAGTGTACATGCAGTCCACTGTTTAGATGGTATCAGTGTACATGCAGTCCACTGTTTAGATGGTGTCAGTGTACATCCAGTCCCCTGTTTAGATGGTGTCAGTGTACATGCAGTCCACTGTTTAGATGGTGTCAGTGTACATGCAGTCCACTGTTTAGATGGTGTCAGTGTACATGCAGTCCACTGTTTAGATGGTGTCAGTGTACATGCAGTCCACTGTTTAGATGGTGTCAGTATACATGCAGTCCACTGTTTAGATGGTGTCAGTATACATGCAGTCCACTGTTTAGATGGTGTCAGTATACATGCAGTCCACTGTTTAGATGGTGTCAGTATACATGCAGTCCACTGTTTAGATGGTGTCAGTGTACATGCTGTTTAGATGGTGTCAGTGTACATGCAGTCCACTGTTTAGATGGTGTCAGTATACATGCAGTCCATTGTTTCGATGGTGTCAGTATACATGCAGTCCATTGTTTCGATGGTGTCAGTATACATGCAGTCCACTGTTTAGATGGTGTCAGTATACATGCAGTCCACTGTTTAGATGGTGTCATTATACATGCAGTCCACTGTTTAGATGGTGTCAGTATACATGCAGTCCACTGTTTAGATGGTGTCAGTATACATGCAGTCCACTGTTTAGATGGTGTCAGTGTACATGCAGTCCACTGTTTAGATGGTGTCAGTGTACATGCAGTCCACTGTTTAGATGGTGTCAGTGTACATGCAGTCCACGGTTTAGATGGTGTCAGTATACATGCAGTCCACTGTTTAGATGGTGTCAGTGTACATGCAGTCCACTATTTAGATGGTGTGAGTATACATGCAGTCCACTGTTTAGATGGTGTCAGTGTACATCCAGTCCCCTGTTTAGATGGTGTCAGTATACATGCAGTCCACTGTTTAGATGGTGTCAGTATACATGCAGTCCACTGTTTAGATGGTGTCAGTATACATGCAGTCCACTGTTTAGATGGTGTCAGTATACATGCTGTTTAGATGGTGTCAGTATACGTGCAGTCCACTGTTTAGATGGTGTCAGTATACATGCAGTCCACTGTTTAGATGGTGTCAGTATACATGCAGTCCACTGTTTAGATGGTGTCAGTGTACACGCAGTCCACTATTTAGATGGTGTCAGTGTACATGCAGTCCACTGTTTAGATGGTGTCAGTGTACATCCAGTCCCGTGTTTAGATGGTGTCAGTGTACATGCAGTCCACTGTTTAGATGGTGTCAGTGTACATGCAGTCCACTGTTTAGATGGTGTCAGTGTACATGCAGTCCACTGTTTAGATGGTGTCAGTGTACATGCAGTCCACTGTTTAGATGGTGTCAGTGTACATGCAGTCCACTGTTTAGATGGTATCAGTGTACATGCAGTCCACTGTTTAGATGGTGTCAGTGTACATCCAGTCCCCTGTTTAGATGGTGTCAGTGTACATGCAGTCCACTGTTTAGATGGTGTCAGTGTACATGCAGTCCACTGTTTAGATGGTGTCAGTGTACATGCAGTCCACTGTTTAGATGGTGTCAGTGTACATGCAGTCCACTGTTTAGATGGTGTCAGTATACATGCAGTCCACTGTTTAGATGGTGTCAGTATACATGCAGTCCACTGTTTAGATGGTGTCAGTATACATGCAGTCCACTGTTTAGATGGTGTCAGTATACATGCAGTCCACTGTTTAGATGGTGTCAGTGTACATGCTGTTTAGATGGTGTCAGTGTACATGCAGTCCACTGTTTAGATGGTGTCAGTATACATGCAGTCCATTGTTTCGATGGTGTCAGTATACACGCAGTCCATTGTTTCGATGGTGTCAGTATACATGCAGTCCACTGTTTAGATGGTGTCAGTATACATGCAGTCCACTGTTTAGATGGTGTCATTATACATGCAGTCCACTGTTTAGATGGTGTCAGTATACATGCAGTCCACTGTTTAGATGGTGTCAGTATACATGCAGTCCACTGTTTAGATGGTGTCAGTGTACATGCAGTCCACTGTTTAGATGGTGTCAGTGTACATGCAGTCCACTGTTTAGATGGTGTCAGTGTACATGCAGTCCACGGTTTAGATGGTGTCAGTATACATGCAGTCCACTGTTTAGATGGTGTCAGTGTACATGCAGTCCACTATTTAGATGGTGTGAGTATACATGCAGTCCACTGTTTAGATGGTGTCAGTGTACATCCAGTCCCCTGTTTAGATGGTGTCAGTATACATGCAGTCCACTGTTTAGATGGTGTCAGTATACATGCAGTCCACTGTTTAGATGGTGTCAGTATACATGCAGTCCACTGTTTAGATGGTGTCAGTGTACATGCTGTTTAGATGGTGTCAGTGTACATGCAGTCCACTGTTTAGATGGTGTCAGTATACATGCAGTCCACTGTTTAGATGGTGTCAGTATACATGCAGTCCATTGTTTCGATGGTGTCAGTATACATGCAGTCCACTGTTTAGATGGTGTCAGTATACATGCAGTCCACTGTTTAGATGGTGTCAATATACATGCAGTCCACTGTTTAGATGGTGTCAGTATACATGCAGTCCACTGTTTAGATGGTACCAATATACATGCAGTCCACTGTTTAGATGGTGTCAGTATACATGCTGTTTAGATGGTGTCAGTATACGTGCAGTCCACTGTTTAGATGGTGTCAGTATACATGCAGTCCACTGTTTAGATGGTGTCAGTATACATGCAGTCCACTGTTTAGATGGTGTCAGTATACATGCAGTCCACTGTTTAGATGGTGTCAGTATACATGCAGTCCACTGTTTAGATGGTGTCAGTATACATGCAGTCCACTGTTTAGATGGTGTCAGTATACATGCAGTCCACTGTTTAGATGGTGTCAGTGTACATGCTGTTTAGATGGTGTCAGTGTACATGCAGTCCACTGTTTAGATGGTGTCAGTATACATGCAGTCCATTGTTTCGATGGTGTCAGTGTACATGCAGTCCACTGTTTAGATGGTGTCAGTATACATGCAGTCCACTGTTTAGATGGTGTCAGTATACATGCAGTCCACTGTTTAGATGGTGTCAGTGTACATGCAGTCCACGGTTTAGATGGTGTCAGTATACATGCAGTCCACTGTTTAGATGGTGTCAGTGTACATGCAGTCCACTGTTTAGATGGTGTCAGTATACATGCAGTCCACTGTTTAGATGGTGTCAGTATACATGCAGTCCACTGTTTAGATGGTGTCAGTATACATGCAGTCCACTGTTTAGATGGTGTCAGTATACATGCAGTCCACTGTTTAGATGGTGTCAGTGTACATGCTGTTTAGATGGTGTCAGTGTACATGCAGTCCACTGTTTAGATGGTGTCAGTATACATGCAGTCCACTGTTTAGATGGTGTCAGTATACATGCAGTCCATTGTTTCAATGGTGTCAGTATACATGCAGTCCACTGTTTAGATGGTGTCAGTATACATGCAGTCCACTGTTTAGATGGTGTCAATATACATGCAGTCCACTGTTTAGATGGTGTCAGTATACATGCAGTCCACTGTTTAGATGGTGTCAGTGTACATGCAGTCCACGGTTTAGATGGTGTCAGTATACATGCAGTCCACTGTTTAGATGGTGTCAGTGTACATGCAGTCCACTGTTTAGATGGTGTCAGTATACATGCATTCCACTGTTTAGATGGTGTCAGTATACATGCTGTTTAGATGGTGTCAGTATACGTGCAGTCCACTGTTTAGATGGTGTCAGTATACATGCAGTCCACTGTTTAGATGGTGTCAGTATACATGCTGTTTAGATGGTGTCAGTATACATGCAGTCCACTGTTTAGATGGTGTCAGTGTACATGCAGTCCACTGTTTAGATGGTGTCAGTATACATGCAGTCCACTGTTTAGATGGTGTCAGTATACATGCTGTTTAGATGGTGTCAGTATACATGCAGTCCACTGTTTAGATGGTGTCAGTGTACATGCAGTCCACTGTTTAGATGGTGTCAGTATACATGCTGTTTAGATGGTGTCAGTATACATGCTGTTTAGATGGTGCCAGTATACATGCTGTTTAGATGGTGTCAGTATACATGCAGTCCACTGTTTAGATGGTGTCAGTATACATGCAGTCCACTGTTTAGATGGTGTCAGTATACATGCAGTCCACTGTTTAGATGGTGTAATTATGTTGGAGTGATGAACATGTACAGTTAGTCTACTTTTGGTAGCATGTGGTGGTGGTGGTGGTGTAGGGTAACAGAACAGTGTAGTGACCACAGCATGTAGTGGTGGTGTAGGGGAACAGAACAGTGTAGTGACCACAGCATGTAGTGGTGGTGTAGGGGAACAGAACAGGGTAGTGACCACAGCATGTAGTGGTGGTGTAGGGAACAGAACAGTGTAGTGACCACAGCATGTAGTGGTGGTGGTGTAGGGAACAGAACAGTGTAGTGACCACAGCATGTAGTGGTGGTGGTGTAGGGGAACAGAACAGTGTAGTGACCACAGCATGTTGTGGTGGTGTAGGGGAACAGAACAGTGTAGTGACCACAGCATGTAGTGGTGGTGGTGTAGGGAACAGAACAGTGTAGTGACCACAGCATGTAGTGGTGGTGGTGTAGGGGAACAGAACAGTGTAGTGACCACAGCATGTTGTGGTGGTGTAGGGAACAGAACAGTGTAGTGACCACAGCATGTAGTGGTGGTGTAGGGGAACAGAACAGTGTAGTGACCACAGCATGTAGTGGTGGTGTAGGGGAACAGAACAGTGTAGTGACCACAGCATGTAGTGGTGGTGTAGGGAACAGAACAGTGTAGTGACCACAGCATGTTGTGGTGGTGGTGTAGGGAACAGAACAGTGTAGTGACCACAGCATGTAGTGGTGGTGTAGGGAACAGAACAGTGTAGTGACCACAGCATGTAGTGGTGGTGTAGGGAACAGAACAGTGTAGTGACCACAGCATGTAGTGGTGGTGTAGGGGAACAGAACAGTGTAGTGACCACAGCATGTAGTGGTGGTGTAGGGGAACAGAACAGTGTAGTGACCACAGCATGTAGTGGTGGTGTAGGGGAACAGAACAGTGTAGTGACCACAGCATGTAGTGGTGGTGTAGGGAACAGAACAGTGTAGTGACCACAGCATGTAGTGGTGGTGTAGGGGAACAGAACAGTGTAGTGACCACAGCATGTAGTGGTGGTGTAGGGGAACAGAACAGTGTAGTGACCACAGCATGTAGTGGTGGTGTAGGGGAACATAACAGTGTAGTGACCACAGCATGTAGTGGTGGTGTAGGGGAACAGAACAGTGTAGTGACCACAGCATGTAGTGGTGGTGTAGGGGAACAGAATAGTGTAGTGACCACAGCATGTAGTGGTGGTGTAGGGGAACAGAACAGGGTAGTGACCACAGCATGTAGTGGTGGTGTAGGGGAACAGAACAGTGTAGTGACCACAGCATGTAGTGGTGGTGTAGGGTAACAGAACAGTGTAGTGACCACAGCATGTAGTGGTGGTGTAGGGGAACAGAACAGGGTAGTGACCACAGCATGTGGTGGTGGTGTAGGGGAACAGAACAGTGTAGTGACCACAGCATGTAGTGGTGGTGTAGGGGAACAGAACAGTGTAGTGACCACAGCATGTAGTGGTGGTGTAGGGGAACAGAACAGTGTAGTGACCACAGCATGTAGTGGTGGTGTAGGGAACAGAACAGTGTAGTGACCACAGCATGTAGTGGTGGTGTAGGGGAACAGAACAGTGTAGTGACCACAGCATGTAGTGGTGGTGTAGGGGAACAGAACAGTGTAGTGACCACAGCATGTAGTGGTGGTGTAGGGGAACAGAACAGTGTAGTGACCACAGCATGTAGTGGTGGTGTAGGGGAACAGAACAGTGTAGTGACCACAGCATGTAGTGGTGGTGTAGGGGAACAGAACAGTGTAGTGACCACAGCATGTAGTGGTGGTGTAGGGGAACAGAACAGTGTAGTGACCACAGCATGTAGTGGTGGTGTAGGGGAACAGAACAGTGTAGTGACCACAGCATGTAGTGGTGGTGTAGGGGAACAGAACAGTGTAGTGACCACAGCATGTAGTGGTGGTGACTGTTTCCTGTGTCCAGGTTGACCCCGTCTGGAGAGAAGTGTCGTAGTCTGGAGACTGTGATCTCTTTGCTGGAGGTGCTGAATGTGGGAAAGGTAGGTAGGTAGGTTACTAGGTAAGTGTGTGTGTGTGTGTGTGTGTGTGTTAAGTTCCTAATGTCATCTATTTCATGATGATATGAGATATTGAGAGACCAGTAGAAATATTCTAGTACGTCTTAACAATATTAATATATTAATATTCTTTATTTTTTTTCAGTTGTCAGGTTTTATATTCCTTCCTCACTGTTGTTATCTTTGTTGTTTTAGAGATCCTTCATGTTGGATATTCCAGCTCTGCTGCTGACCACTCTGGAGGAGATGAACCCACACGAGCTGAAGACATTTCAGTGGTATCTGTATAGGGCCTGGCTGCCTGGCTGTCCTCTCATCCCAGAGAGACAGCTGGAGAACACTGACAGACAGGTCACAGTGGATCAGATGGTGAAGAGATACGACCCTGAGGGAGCTGTGAGGAACACAATCTGGATCCTGAGGGAGATGGACCGAGATGATCTGGCAGAGAAGTTAGAGAGAGATCACACTAGAGGTAACATAACAACAATGTACATCAATATATACATCACAGTTCAGTGTAGGTCTAACCAGAAATAACATTCCACTGACTTCATAATAACATTCAGCAGACCCCTCTTTTATAATGTTTATTCATGAATAATCTGCCAGAGAAGTTAGAGATCAGAGAAGTAGGACTGTAGACAAGGACCCTAACTGACTCTATCCCCCTCCTGTCTTCCCCTCTGTTTCCCTGTTTCTCTCTTTCCAGTTCTACTGCTGACCACTCTGCAAGAGCTCACTGAAGATCAGCTGAAGACATTTCAGTCTAGTGGCAGGATGTTAGGCTTTCCTCTCATCCCAGAGAGCCAGCTGGAGAACACTGACAGACAGGACACAGTGGATCAGATGGTGATGAGTTACGGCCCTGAGGGAGCTGTGAGCAACACAATCTGGATCCTGATGGAGATGGACCGACATGATGTAGCAGAGAAGTTAGAGAGAGATCACACTAGAGGTAACACTGTTAAGAAAATGTGTCAAACGTTCCTTCAAACAAAAGACAACATGATTTAAATTAATAATTGATCATGTAATACAACAAATATACCATTACCTCTCTTCACTTCTCTTCTATACCTGTATCTACCACAGCAACAACATGGTGGAGAGACTCATCAGACAGTGATAAATGGAGAAGGAGGAAGGAGGGTGCAGTAATGAGGGTAAGACTAGTGGCCATGTCAGAGGTCAAATGTCATTGCGGACAAACCACATGCTGTCTGAAATGTGTGTGCTACAGTTAACAGTGAGTTCTACAGTTCTACCCTCATATGTTACATCACCTGTACTCACTGTCATAGTCAGTTCTACAGTTCTACCTCATATGTTACATCACCTGTACTCACTGTCATAGACAGTTCTACAGTTCTACCCTCATATGTTACATCACCTGTACTCACTGTCATAGACAGTTCTAACCTCATATGTTACATCACCTGTACTCACTGTCATAGTCAGTTCTACAGTTCTACCCTCATATGTTACATCACCTGTACTCACTGTCATAGTCAGTTCTACAGTTCTACCCTCATATGTTACATCACCTGTACTCACTGTCATAGTCAGTTCTACAGTTCTACCTCATATGTTACATCACCTGTACTCACTGTCATAGACAGTTCTACAGTTCTACCCTCATATGTTACATCACCTGTACTCACTGTCATAGACAGTTCTAACCTCATATGTTACATCACCTGTACTCACTGTCATAGTCAGTTCTACAGTTCTACCTCATATGTTACATCACCTGTACTCACTGTCATAGTCAGTTCTACCCTCATATGTTACATCACCTGTACTCACTGTCATAGTCAGTTCTACCCTCATATGTTACAACACCTGTACTCACTGTCATAGTCAGTTCTACCCTCATATGTTACATCACCTGTACTCACTGTCATAGTCAGTTCTACCCTCATGTGTTACATCACCTGTACTCACTGTCATAGTCAGTTCTACCCTCATATGTTACATCACCTGTACTCACTGTCATAGTCAGTTCTACCCTCATATGTTACATCACCTGTACTCACTGTCATAGTCAGTTCTACAGTTCTACCTCATATGTTACATCACCTGTACTCACTGTCATAGTCAGTTCTACCTCATGTGTTACATCACCTGTACTCACTGTCATAGTCAGTTCTACCCTCATATGTTACATCACCTGTACTCACTGTCATAGTCAGTTCTCAGCTCACCTGTACCCTCATATGTTACATCACCTGTACTCACTGTCATAGTCAGTTCTACCCTCATATGTTACATCACCTGTACTCACTGTCATAGTCAGTTCTACCTCATATGTTACATCACCTGTACTCACTGTCATAGTCAGTTCTACCCTCATATGTTACATCACCTGTACTCACTGTCATAGTCCGTTCATTTCAACACACCAAAACATCGGAGTATATTCCTGTACCACGTTGTGTGTGGCGATGTTCATGTTCTTTATATCAGTAGTCAGTATTTCTATTCTCTTATATCTTATCTTCTTTGTTATTTTAGAGACGCTCCATGTTGGATGTTCCAGCTCTGCTGCTGACCAGTCTGGAGGAGCTCACTGAAGAACAGCTGAAGACATTTCAGTCTTACCTGACTAGTGGCAGGATGTTAGGCTTTCCTCCCATCCCAGAGAGTCAGCTGGAGAACACTGACAGACAGGACACAGTGGATCAGATGGTGAAGAGATACGACCCTGAGGGAGCTGTGAGGAACACAATCTGGATCCTGAGGGAGATGGACCGAGATGATCTGGCAGAGAAGTTAGAGAGAGATCACACTAGAGGTAACATAACAACAATGTACATCAATATATACATCACAGTTCAGTGTAGGTCTAACCAGAAATAACATTCCACTGACTTCATAATAACATTCAGCAGACCCCTCTTTTATAATGTTTATTCATGATGTGTCCAGGTGACCCCTCTTTTATAATGTTTATTCATGATGTGTCCAGGTGACCCCTCTTTTATAATGTTTATTCATGATGTATCCAGGTGACCCCTCTTTTATAATGTTTATTCATGATGTGTCCAGGTGACCCCTCTTTTATAATGTTTATTCATGATGTATCCAGGTGACCCCTCTTTTATAATGTGTATTCATGATGTATCCAGGTGACCCCTCTTTTATAATGTTTATTCATGATGTATCCAGGTGACCCCTCTTTTATAATGTTTATTCATGATGTGTCCAGGTGACCCCTCTTTTATAATGTTTATTCATGATGTATCCAGGTGACCCCTCTTTTATAATGTGTATTCATGATGTATCCAGGTGACCCCTCTTTATAACGTTTATTCATGATGTATCCAGGTGAACCCTCTTTTATCATGTTTATTCATGATGTATCCAGGTGACCCCTCTTTTATAATGTTTATTCATGATGTATCCAGGTGACCCCTCTTTTATAATGTTTATTCATGATGTATCCAGGTGACCCCTCTTTTATACTGTTTATTCATGATGTGTCCAGGTGACCCCTCTTTTATAATGTTTATTCATGATGTGTCCAGGTGACCCTCTTTATAATGTTTATTCATGATGTGTCCAGGTGACCCCTCTTTTATAATGTTTATTCATGATGTATCCAGGTGACCCCTCTTTTATAATGTGTATTCATGATGTATCCAGGTGACCCCTCTTTTATAATGTTTATTCGTGATGTATCCAGGTGACCCCTCTTTTATAATGTTTATTCATGATGTATCCAGGTGACCCCTCTTTATAATGTTCATTCATGATGTATCCAGGTGACCCCTCTTTTTATAATGTTTATTCATGATGTATCCAGGTGACCCCTCTTTTATAATGTTTATTCATGATGTATCCAGGTGACCCCTCTTTTATAATGTTTATTCATGATGTATCCAGGTGACCCCTCTTTTATAATGTTTATTCATGATGTATCCAGGTGACCCCTCTTTTATAATGTTTATTCATGATGTATCCAGGTGACCCCTCTTTTATAATGTTTATTCATGATGTATCCAGGTGACCCCTCTTTTATAATGTTTATTCATGATGTATCCAGGTGACCCTCTTTATAATGTGTATTCATGATGTATCCAGGTGACCCTCTTTTATAACGTTTATTCATGATGTATCCAGGTGACCCCTCTTTTATCATGTTTATTCATGATGTATCCAGGTGACCCCTCTTTTATAATGTTTATTCATGATGTATCCAGGTGACCCCTCTTTTATAATGTTTATTCATGATGTATCCAGGTGACCCCTCTTTTATACTGTTTATTCATGATGTGTCCAGGTGACCCCTCTTTTATAATGTTTATTCATGATGTGTCCAGGTGACCCCTCTTTTATAATGTTTATTCATGATGTGTCCAGGTGACCCCTCTTTTATAATGTTTATTCATGATGTATCCAGGTGACCCCTCTTTTATAATGTGTATTCATGATGTATCCAGGTGACCCCCTCTTTATAATGTTTATTCATGATGTATCCAGGTGACCCCTCTTTTATAATGTTTATTCATGATGTATCCAGGTGACCCCTCTTTATAATGTTCATTCATGCTGTATCCAGGTGACCCCTCTTTTATAATGTTTATTCATGATGTATCCAGGTGACCCCTCTTTTATAATGTTTATTCATGATGTATCCAGGTGACCCCTCTTTTATAATGTTTATTCATGATGTATCCAGGTGACCCCTCTTTTATAATGTTTATTCATGATGTATCCAGGTGACCCCTCTTTTATAATGTTTATTCATGATGTATCCAGGTGACCCCTCTTTTATAATGTTTATTCATGATGTATCCAGGTGACCCCTCTTTTATAATGTTTATTCATGATGTATCCAGGTGATCCCTCTTTTATAATGTTTATTCATGATGTATCCAGGTGACCCCTCTTTTATAATGTTCTTCATGATGTATCCAGGTGACCCCTCTTTATAATGTGTATTCATGATGTATCCAGGTGACCCCTCTTTATAATGTTCATTCATGATGTATCCAGGTGACCCCTCTTTTATAATGTTTATTCATGATGTATCCAGGTGACCCCTCTTTTATAATGTTTATTCATGATGTATCCAGGTGACCCCCTCTTTTATAATGTTTATTCATGATGTATCCAGGTGACCCCTCTTTTATAATGTTTATTCATGATGTATCCAGGTGACCCCTCTTTTATAATGTTTATTCATGATGTATCCAGGTGACCCCTTTTTATAATGTTTATTCATGATGTATCCAGGTGACCCCTCTTTATAATGTTTATTCATGATGTATCCAGGTGACCCCTCTTTTATAATGTTTATTCATGATGTATCCAGGTGACCCCTCTTTTATAATGTTTATTCATGATGTATCCAGGTGACCCCTCTTTTATAATGTGTATTCATGATGTATCCAGGTGACCCCTCTTTTATAATGTTTATTCATGATGTATCCAGGTGACCCTCTTTATAATGTTTATTCATGATGTATCCAGGTGACCAGGTCTTTTATAATGTTTATTCATGATGTATCCAGGTGACCCCTCTTTTATAATGTTTATTCATGATGTATCCAGGTGACCCCTCTTTTATAATGTTTATTCATGATGTATCCAGGTGACCCCTCTTTTATAATGTTTATTCATGATGTATCCAGGTGACCCCTCTTTTATAATGTTTATTCATGATGTATCCAGGTGACCCCTCTTTTATAATGTTTATTCATGATGTATCCAGGTGACCCCTCTTTTATAATGTTTATTCATGATGTATCCAGGTGACCCTCTTTTATAATGTTTATTCATGATGTATCCAGGTGACCCCTCTTTTATAATGTTTATTCATGATGTATCCAGGTGACCCTCTTTTATAATGTTTATTCATGATGTATCCAGGTGACCCCTCTTTTATAATGTTTATTCATGATGTATCCAGGTGACCCCTCTTTTATAATGTTTATTCATGATGTATCCAGGTGACCCCTCTTTTATAATGTTTATTCATGATGTATCCAGGTGACCCCTCTTTTATAATGTTTATTCATGATGTATCCAGGTGACCCCTCTTTTATAATGTTCATTCATGATGTATCCAGGTGACCCTCTTTTATAATGTTTATTCATGATGTATCCAGGTGACCCCTCTTTTATAATGTTTATTCATGATGTATCCAGGTGACCCTCTTTTATAATGTTCATTCATGATGTATCCAGGTGACCCCTCTTTATAATGTTCATTCATGATGTATCCAGGTGACCCCTCTTTTATAATGTTTATTCATGATGTATCCAGGTGACCCTCTTTTATAATGTTTATTCATGATGTATCCAGGTGACCCCTCTTTTATAATGTTTATTCATGATGTATCCAGGTGACCCCTCTTTATAATGTTTATTCATGATGTATCCAGGTGACCCTCTTTTATAATGTTTATTCATGATGTATCCAGGTGACCCCTCTTTTATAATGTTCATTCATGATGTATCCAGGTGACCCCTCTTTTATAATGTTTATTCATGATGTATCCAGGTGACCCCTCTTTTATAATGTTTATTCATGATGTATCCAGGTGACCCCTCTTTTATAATGTTTATTCATGATGTATCCAGGTGACCCCTCTTTTATAATGTTTATTCATGATGTATCCAGGTGACCCCTCTTTTATAATGTTCATTCATGATGTATCCAGGTGACCCCTCTTTTATAATGTTTATTCATGATGTATCCAGGTGACCCCTCTTTTATAATGTTTATTCATGATGTATCCAGGTGACCCCTCTTTTATAATGTTTATTCATGATGTATCCAGGTGACCCTCTTTTATAATGTTTATTCATGATGTATCCAGGTGACCCCTCTTTTATAATGTTTATTCATGATGTATCCAGGTGACCCCTCTTTTATATGTTTATTCATGATGTATCCAGGTGACCCCTCTTTTATAATGTTTATTCATGATGTATCCAGGTGATCCCTCTTTTATAATGTTTATTCATGATGTATCCAGGTGACCCCTCTTTTATAATGTTTATTCATGATGTATCCAGGTGACCCCTCTTTATAATGTTCATTCATGATGTATCCAGGTGACCCCTCTTTTATAATGTTCATTCATGATGTATCCAGGTGACCCCTCTTTTATAATGTTCATTCATGATGTATCCAGGTGACCCCTCTTTATAATGTTCATTCATGATGTATCCAGGTGACCCCTCTTTATCATGTTTATTCATGATGTATCCAGGTGACCCCTCTTTTATAATGTTTATTCATGATGTATCCAGGTGACCCCTCTTTTATAATGTTTATTCATGATGTATCCAGGTGACCCCTCTTTTATAATGTTCATTCATGATGTATCCAGGTGACCCTCTTTTATAATGTTTATTCATGATGTATCCAGGTGACCCTCTTTATAATGTTTATTCATGATGTATCCAGGTGACCCTCTTTTATAATGTTTATTCATGATGTATCCAGGTGACCCTCTTTTATAATGTTTATTCATGATGTATCCAGGTGACCCCTCTTTTATAATGTTCATTCATGATGTATCCAGGTGACCCCTCTTTTATAATGTTCATTCATGATGTATCCAGGTGACCCCTCTTTATAATGTTCATTCATGATGTATCCAGGTGACCCCTCTTTTATAATGTTCATTCATGATGTATCCAGGTGACCCTCTTTATAATGTTTATTCATGATGTATCCAGGTGACCCCTCTTTTATAATGTTTATTCATGATGTATCCAGGTGACCCTCTTTTATAATGTTCATTCATGATGTATCCAGGTGACCCCTCTTTTATAATGTTCATTCATGATGTATCCAGGTGACCCTCTTTATCATGTTTATTCATGATGTATCCAGGTGACCCTCTTTTATAATGTTTATTCATGATGTAACCAGGTGACCCCTCTTTTATAATGTTCATTCATGATGTATCCAGGTGACCCCTCTTTTATAATGTTTATTCATGATGTATCCAGGTGACCCCTCTTTTATAATGTTTATTCATGATGTATCCAGGTGACCCTCTTTTATAATGTTTATTCATGATGTATCCAGGTGACCCCTCTTTTATAATGTTTATTCATGATGTATCCAGGTGATCCCTCTTTTATAATGTTTATTCATGATGTATCCAGGTGACCCTCTTTTATAATGTTTATTCATGATGTATCCAGGTGACCCTCTTTTATAATGTTCATTCATGATGTATCCAGGTGACCCCTCTTTTATAATGTTCATTCATGATGTATCCAGGTGACCCCTCTTTTATAATGTTTATTCATGATGTATCCAGGTGACCCCTCTTTTATAATGTTTATTCATGATGTATCCAGGTGACCCTCTTTTATAATGTTTATTCATGATGTATCCAGGTGACCCCTCTTTTATAATGTTTATTCATGATGTATCCAGGTGACCCCTCTTTTATAATGTTCATTCATGATGTATCCAGGTGACCCCTCTTTATAATGTTTATTCATGATGTATCCAGGTGACCCCTCTTTTATAATGTTTATTCATGATGTATCCAGGTGACCCCTCTTTTATAATGTTCATTCATGATGTATCCAGGTGACCCCTCTTTTATAATGTTCATTCATGATGTATCCAGGTGACCCCTCTTTTATAATGTTTATTCATGATGTATCCAGGTGACCCTCTTTTATAATGTTTATTCATGATGTATCCAGGTGACCCCTCTTTTATAATGTTTATTCATGATGTATCCAGGTGACCCCTCTTTATAATGTTCATTCATGATGTATCCAGGTGACCCCTCTTTTATAATGTTCATTCATGATGTATCCAGGTGACCCCTCTTTTATAATGTTTATTCATGATGTATCCAGGTGACCCTCTTTATAATGTTTATTCATGATGTATCCAGGTGACCCCTCTTTTATAATGTTTATTCATGATGTATCCAGGTGACCCCTCTTTTATAATGTTTATTCATGATGTATCCAGGTGACCCCTCTTTTATAATGTTTATTCATGATGTATCCAGGTGACCCCTCTTTTATAATGTTTATTCATGATGTATCCAGGTGACCCCTCTTTTATAATGTTTATTCATGATGTATCCAGGTGACCCCTCTTTTATAATGTGTATTCATGATGTATCCAGGTGACCCCTCTTTTATAATGTTTATTCATGATGTATCCAGGTGACCCCTCTTTTATAATGTTTATTCATGATGTATCCAGGTGACCCCTCTTTTATAATGTGTATTCATGATGTATCCAGGTGACCCCTCTTTTATAATGTTTATTCATGATGTATCCAGGTGACCCCTCTTTTATAATGTGTATTCATGATGTATCCAGGTGACCCCTCTTTTATAATGTTTATTCATGATGTATCCAGGTGACCCCTCTTTTATAATGTGTATTCATGATGTATCCAGGTGACCCCTCTTTTATAATGTTTATTCATGATGTATCCAGGTGACCCCTCTTTTATAATGTGTATTCATGATGTATCCAGGTGACCCCTCTTTTATAATGTTTATTCATGATGTATCCAGGTGACCCCTCTTTTATAATGTTCATTCATGATGTATCCAGGTGACCCCTCTTTTATAATGTTCATTCATGATGTATCCAGGTGACCCCTCTTTTATAATGTTCATTCATGATGTATCCAGGTGACCCCTCTTTTATAATGTTTATTCATGATGTATCCAGGTGACCCCTCTTTATAATGTTTATTCATGATGTATCCAGGTGACCCTCTTTATAATGTTTATTCATGATGTATCCAGGTGACCCCTCTTTTATAATGTTTATTCATGATGTATCCAGGTGATCCCTCTTTTATAATGTTTATTCATGATGTATCCAGGTGACCCCTCTTTTATAATGTTCATTCATGATGTATCCAGGTGACCCCTCTTTTATAATGTTTATTCATGATGTATCCAGGTGACCCCTCTTTTATAATGTTTATTCATGATGTATCCAGGTGACCCCTCTTTTATAATGTTTATTCATGATGTATCCAGGTGACCCCTCTTTTATAATGTTTATTCATGATGTATCCAGGTGACCCCTCTTTTATAATGTTTATTCATGATGTATCCAGGTGACCCCTCTTTTATAATGTTTATTCATGATGTATCCAGGTGACCCCTCTTTTATAATGTTTATTCATGATGTATCCAGGTGATCCCTCTTTTATAATGTTTATTCATGATGTATCCAGGTGACCCCTCTTTTATAATGTTCATTCATGATGTATCCAGGTGACCCCTCTTTTATAATGTGTATTCATGATGTGTCCAGGTGACCCCTCTTTTATAATGTTTATTCATGATGTATCCAGGTGACCCCTCTTTTATAATGTTCATTCATGATGTATCCAGGTGACCCCTCTTTTATAATGTTTATTCATGATGTGTCCAGGTGACCCCTCTTTTATAATGTTTATTCATGATGTATCCAGGTGACCCCTCTTTTATAATGTTCATTCATGATGTATCCAGGTGACCCCTCTTTTATAATGTTTATTCATGATGTGTCCAGGTGACCCCTTTTATAATGTTTATTCATGATGTATCCAGGTGACCCCTCTTTTATAATGTTTATTCATGATGTATCCAGGTGACCCCTCTTTTATAATGTTTATTCATGATGTATCCAGGTGACCCCTCTTTTATCATGTTTATTCATGATGTATCCAGGTGACCCCTCTTTTATAATGTGTATTCATGATGTATCCAGGTGACCCCTCTTTTATAATGTTTATTCATGATGTATCCAGGTGACCCCTCTTTTATAATGTTTATTCATGATGTATCCAGGTGACCCTCTTTTTATAATGTGTATTCATGATGTATCCAGGTGACCCCTCTTTATAATGTTTATTCATGATGTATCCAGGTGACCCTCTTTTATAATGTGTATTCATGATGTATCCAGGTGACCCTCTTTTATAATGTTTATTCATGATGTATCCAGGTGACCCTCTTTATAATGTGTATTCATGATGTATCCAGGTGACCCCTCTTTTATAATGTTTATTCATGATGTATCCAGGTGACCCCTCTTTATAATGTGTATTCATGATGTATCCAGGTGACCCCTCTTTATAATGTTTATTCATGATGTATCCAGGTGACCCTCTTTTTATAATGTTTATTCATGATGTATCCAGGTGACCCCTCTTTATAATGTTTATTCATGATGTATCCAGGTGACCCCTTTTTATAATGTTTATTCATGATGTATCCAGGTGACCCTCTTTTATAATGTTTATTCATGATGTATCCAGGTGACCCTCTTTATAATGTTTATTCATGATGTATCCAGGTGACCCCTCTTTTATAATGTTTATTCATGATGTATCCAGGTGACCCTCTTTTATAATGTTTATTCATGATGTATCCAGGTGACCCCTCTTTTATGATGTATCCAGGTGACCCCTCTTTTATAATGTTTATTCATGATGTATCCAGGTGACCCCTCTTTTATAATGTTTATTCATGATGTATCCAGGTGACCCCTCTTTTATAATGTTTATTCATGATGTATCCAGGTGACCCTCTTTTATAATGTTCATTCATGATGTATCCAGGTGACCCCTCTTTTATAATGTTTATTCATGATGTATCCAGGTGACCCCTCTTTATAATGTTCATTCATGATGTATCCAGGTGACCCCTCTTTTATAATGTTCATTCATGATGTATCCAGGTGACCCCTCTTTTATAATGTTTATTCATGATGTATCCAGGTGACCCCTCTTTTATAATGTTTATTCATGATGTATCCAGGTGACCCCTCTTTTATAATGTTTATTCATGATGTATCCAGGTGACCCCTCTTTTATAATGTTCATTCATGATGTATCCAGGTGACCCCTCTTTATAATGTTTATTCATGATGTATCCAGGTGACCCCTCTTTATAATGTTTATTCATGATGTATCCAGGTGACCCCTCTTTTATAATGTTTATTCATGATGTATCCAGGTGACCCCTCTTTTATAATGTTTATTCATGATGTATCCAGGTGACCCCTCTTTATAATGTTTATTCATGATGTATCCATGATGTATAATGTTTATTCCAGGTGACCCCTCTTTTATAATGTTTATTCATGATGTATCCAGGTGACCCTCTTTTATAATGTTTATTCATGATGTATCCAGGTGACCCCTCTTTTATAATGTTTATTCATGATGTATCCAGGTGACCCCTCTTTTATAATGTTTATTCATGATGTATCCAGGTGTATCCAGGTGACCCCTCTTTATAATGTTTATTCATGATGTATCCAGGTGACCCCTCTTTTATAATGTTTATTCATGATGTATCCAGGTGACCCCTCTTTTATAATGTTTATTCATGATGTATCCAGGTGACCCCTCTTTTATAATGTTTATTCATGATGTATCCAGGTGACCCCTCTTTTATAATGTTTATTCATGATGTATCCAGGTGACCCCTCTTTATAATGTTTATTCATGATGTATCCAGGTGACCCCTCTTTTATAATGTTTATTCATGATGTATCCAGGTGACCCCTCTTTATAATGTTTATTCATGATGTATCCAGGTGACCCTCTTTATAATGTTTATTCATGATGTATCCAGGTGACCCCTCTTTTATAATGTTTATTCATGATGTATCCAGGTGACCCTCTTTATAATGTTTATTCATGATGTATCCAGGTGACCCTCTTTTATAATGTTTATTCATGATGTATCCAGGTGACCCCTCTTTTATAATGTTTATTCATGATGTATCCAGGTGACCCCTCTTTTATAATGTTCATTCATGATGTATCCAGGTGACCCTCTTTTATAATGTTTATTCATGATGTATCCAGGTGACCCCCCTCTTTTATAATGTTTATTCATTTATAATGTTCATTCATGATGTATCCAGGTGACCCCTCTTTTATAATGTTTATTCATGATGTATCCAGGTGACCCCTCTTTAATATAATGTTTATCCAGGTGACCCCTCTTTATAATGTTTATTCATGATGTATCCAGGTGACCCTCTTTATAATGTTTATTCATGATGTATCCAGGTGACCCCTCTTTATAATGTTCATTCATGATGTATCCAGGTGACCCTCTTTATAATGTTTATTCATGATGTATCCAGGTGACCCCTCTTTTATAATGTTTATTCATGATGTATCCAGGTGACCCCTCTTTTATAATGTTCATTCATTTATATATAATGTTTATTCATGATGTATCCAGGTGACCCCTCTTTTATAATGTTTATTCATGATGTATCCAGGTGACCCTCTTTTATAATGTTTATTCATGATGTATCCAGGTGACCCTCTTTATAATGTTTATTCATGATGTATCCAGGTGACCCCTCTTTTATAATGTTTATTCATGATGTATCCAGGTGACCCCTCTTTTATAATGTTTATTCATGATGTATCCAGGTGACCCCTCTTTTATAATGTGTATTCATGATGTATCCAGGTGACCCCTCTTTTATAATGTTTATTCATGATGTATCCAGGTGACCCCTCTTTTATAATGTTTATTCATGATGTATCCAGGTGACCCCTCTTTTATAATGTGTATTCATGATGTATCCAGGTGACCCCTCTTTTATAATGTTTATTCATGATGTATCCAGGTGACCCCTCTTTTATAATGTGTATTCATGATGTATCCAGGTGACCCCTCTTTTATCATTTTATAATGTTTATTCATGATGTATCCAGGTGACCCCTCTTTTATAATGTGTATTCATGATGTATCCAGGTGACCCCTCTTTTATAATGTTTATTCATGATGTATCCAGGTGACCCCTCTTTTATAATGTTTATTCATGATGTATCCAGGTGACCCCTCTTTTATAATGTTTATTCATGATGTATCCAGGTGACCCCTCTTTTATAATGTTTATTCATGATGTATCCAGGTGACCCCTCTTTTATAATGTTTATTCATGATGTATCCAGGTGACCCCTCTTTTATAATGTTTATTCATGATGTATCCAGGTGACCCCTCTTTTATAATGTTTATTCATGATGTATCCAGGTGACCCCTCTTTTATAATGTTTATTCATGATGTATCCAGGTGACCCCTCTTTTATAATGTTTATTCATGATGTATCCAGGTGACCCCTCTTTTATAATGTTCATTCATGATGTATCCAGGTGACCCCTCTTTTATAATGTTCATTCATGATGTATCCAGGTGACCCCTCTTTTATAATGTTCATTCATGATGTATCCAGGTGACCCCTCTTTTATAATGTTCATTCATGATGTATCCAGGTGACCCCTCTTTTATCATGTTTATTCATGATGTATCCAGGTGACCCCTCTTTTATAATGTTCATTCATGATGTATCCAGGTGACCCCTCTTTTATAATGTTCATTCATGATGTATCCAGGTGACCCCTCTTTTATCATGTTTATTCATGATGTATCCAGGTGACCCCTCTTTTATAATGTTTATTCATGATGTATCCAGGTGACCCCTCTTTTATAATGTTCATTCATGATGTATCCAGGTGACCCCTCTTTTATAATGTTCATTCATGATGTATCCAGGTGACCCCTCTTTTATAATGTTTATTCATGATGTATCCAGGTGACCCCTCTTTTATAATGTTTATTCATGATGTATCCAGGTGACCCCTCTTTTATAATGTTTATTCATGATGTATCCAGGTGACCCCTCTTTTATAATGTGTATTCATGATGTATCCAGGTGACCCCTCTTTTATAATGTTTATTCATGATGTATCCAGGTGACCCCTCTTTTATAATGTTTATTCATGATGTATCCAGGTGACCCCTCTTTTATAATGTTCATTCATGATGTATCCAGGTGACCCCTCTTTTATAATGTTTATTCATGATGTATCCAGGTGACCCCTCTTTTATAATGTTTATTCATGATGTATCCAGGTGACCCCTCTTTTATAATGTTTATTCATGATGTATCCAGGTGACCCCTCTTTTATAATGTTTATTCATGATGTATCCAGGTGACCCCTCTTTTATAATGTTCATTCATGATGTATCCAGGTGACCCCTCTTTATAATGTTTATTCATGATGTATCCAGGTGACCCCTCTTTTATAATGTTTATTCATGATGTATCCAGGTGACCCCTCTTTTATAATGTTTATTCATGATGTATCCAGGTGACCCTCTTTTATAATGTTTATTCATGATGTATCCAGGTGACCCCTCTTTTATAATGTTTATTCATGATGTGTCCAGGTGACCCCTCTTTTATAATGTTTATTCATGATGTATCCAGGTGACCCCTCTTTTATAATGTTTATTCATGATGTATCCAGGTGACCCCTCTTTTATAATGTTTATTCATGATGTATCCAGGTGACCCCTCTTTTATAATGTTTATTCATGATGTATCCAGGTGACCCCATGATGATTAAACAACAATACAACATTCATTACATTCCATACAGTCACCAATACAATAGGGAAGATTTCACAAACAGATGACACTTTCTAATCATGACTGTATATCTCTTCCTGAGCTTCCTGATCTGGAAGATGAACCAGAATAATCACGTTAGAGAAGTTAGAGATCAGAGAAGTAGGACTGTAGACAAGGACCCTAACTGACTCTATCCCCCTCCTGTCTTCCCCTCTGTTTCCCTGTTTCTCTCTTTCCAGTTCTACTGCTGACCACTCTGCAAGAGCTCACTGAAGATCAGCTGAAGACATTTCAGTCTAGTGGCAGGATGTTAGGCTTTCCTCTCATCCCAGAGAGCCAGCTGGAGAACACTGACAGACAGGACACAGTGGATCAGATGGTGATGAGTTACGGCCCTGAGGGAGCTGTGAGGAACACAATCTGGATCCTGATGGAGATGGACCGACATGATGTAGCAGAGAAGTTAGAGAGAGATCACACTAGAGGTAACACTGTTAAGAAAATGTGTCAAACGTTCCTTCAAACAAAAGACAACATGATTTAAATTAATAATTGATCATGTAATAAAACAAATATACCATTACCTCTCTTCACTTCTCTTCTATACCTGTATCTACCACAGCAACAACATGGTGGAGAGACTCATCAGACAGTGATAAATGGAGAAGGAGGAAGGAGGGTCTAGTAATGAGGGTAAGACTAGTGGCCATGTCAGAGGTCAAATGTCATTGCGGACAAACCACATGCTGTCTGAAATGTGTGTGCTACAGTTAACAGTGAGTTCTACAGTTCTACCCTCATATGTTACATCACCTGTACTCACTGTCATAGTCAGTTCTACAGTTCTACCTCATATGTTACATCACCTGTACTCACTGTCATAGACAGTTCTACAGTTCTACCCTCATATGTTACATCACCTGTACTCACTGTCATAGACAGTTCTAACCTCATATGTTACATCACCTGTACTCACTGTCATAGTCAGTTCTACAGTTCTACCCTCATATGTTACATCACCTGTACTCACTGTCATAGTCAGTTCTACAGTTCTACCCTCATATGTTACATCACCTGTACTCACTGTCATAGTCAGTTCTACAGTTCTACCCTCATATGTTACATCACCTGTACTCACTGTCATAGTCAGTTCTACAGTTCTACCCTCATGTTACATCACCTGTACTCACTGTCATAGACAGTTCTAACCTCATATGTTACATCACCTGTACTCACTGTCATAGTCAGTTCTACAGTTCTACCTCATATGTTACATCACCTGTACTCACTGTCATAGTCAGTTCTACCCTCATATGTTACATCACCTGTACACTGTCACCTGTACTCACTGTCATGTCAGTTCTACCCTCATATGTTACATCACCTGTACTCACTGTCATAGTCAGTTCTACCCTCATATGTTACATCACCTGTACTCACTGTCATAGTCAGTTCTACCCTCATATGTTACATCACCTGTACTCACTGTCATAGTCAGTTCTACCCTCATATGTTACATCACCTGTACTCACTGTCATAGTCAGTTCTACCCTCATATGTTACATCACCTGTACTCACTGTCATAGTCAGTTCTACCTCAGTTCTCACCTGTACCTCATATGTTACATCACCTGTACTCACTGTCATAGTCAGTTCTACAGTTCTACCTCATATGTTACATCACCTGTACTCACTGTCATAGTCAGTTCTACCTCATATGTTACATCACCTGTACTCACTGTCATAGTCAGTTCTACCCTCATATGTTACATCACCTGTACTCACTGTCATAGTCAGTTCTACAGTTCTACCTCATATGTTACATCACCTGTACTCACTGTCATAGTCAGTTCTACCTCATGTGTTACATCACCTGTACTCACTGTCATAGTCAGTTCTACCCTCATATGTTACATCACCTGTACTCACTGTCATAGTCAGTTCTACAGTTCTACCTCATATGTTACATCACCTGTACTCACTGTCATAGTCAGTTCTACCTCATATGTTACATCACCTGTACTCACTGTCATAGTCAGTTCTACCTCATATGTTACATCACCTGTACTCACTGTCATAGTCAGTTCTACCCTCATATGTTACATCACCTGTACTCACTGTCATAGTCAGTTCTACAGTTCTACCCTCATATGTTACATCACCTGTACTCACTGTCATAGTCAGTTCTACCTCATATGTTACATCACCTGTACTCACTGTCATAGTCAGTTCTACCCTCATATGTTACATCACCTGTACTCACTGTCATAGTCAGTTCTACCCTCATATGTTACATCACCTGTACTCACTGTCATAGTCCGTTCATTTCAACACACCAAAACATCGGAGTATATTCCTGTACCACGTTGTGTGTGGCGATGTTCATGTTCTTTATATCAGTAGTCAGTATTTCTATTCTCTTATATCTTATCTTCTTTGTTATTTTAGAGACGCTCCATGTTGGATGTTCCAGCTCTGCTGCTGACCAGTCTGGAGGAGCTCACTGAAGAACAGCTGAAGATATTTCAGTCTTACCTGACACTAGTGGCTGGATGTTAGGCTTTCCTCCCATCCCAGAGAGCCAGCTGGAGAACACTGACAGACAGGACACAGTGGATCAGATGGTGAAGAGATACGCCCCTGAGGGAGCTGTGAGGAACACAATCTGGATCCTGAGGAGGATGAATCTGGATGATCTGGCAGAGAAGTTAGAGAGAGATCACACTAGAGGTAAAATGTACATTCTGTCTATCATTCTATATACATCACCATCACAGTTCAGTGTAGGTTTAACCAGAACTAACATTCAACTGACTCCATAATAACATTCAACAGACCCCTCTTATTTATTTTTATTTCACCTTTATTTAACCAGGTAGGCAAGTTGAGAACAAGTTCTCATTTACAATTGCGACCTGGCCAAGATAAAGCAAAGCAGTTTGACAGATACAACGACACAGAGTTACACATGGAATAAACAAAACATACAGTCAATAATACAGTATAAACAAGTCTATATACAATGTGAGCAAATGAGGTGAGAAGGGAGGTAAAGGCAAAAAAGGCCATGGTGGCAAAGTAAATACAATATAGCAAGTAAAACACTGGAATGGTAGATTTGCAGTGGAAGAATGTGCAAAGTAGAAATAAAAATAATGGGGTGCAAAGGAGCTAAATAAATAAATTAAATAAATACAGTAGGGAAAGAGGTAGTTGTTTGGGCTAAATTATAGGTGTGCTATGTACAGGTGCAGTAATCTGTAAGATGCTCTGACAGCTGGTGCTTAAAGCTAGTGAGGGAGATAAGTGTTTCCAGTTTCAGAGATTTTTGTAGTTCGTTCCAGTCATTGGCAGCAGAGAACTGGAAGAAGAGGCGGCCAAAGAAAGAATTGGTTTTGGGGGTGACTAGAGAGTTATACCTGCTGGAGCGTGTGCTACAGGTGGGAGATGCTATGGTGACCAGCGAGCTGAGATAAGGGGGGACTTTACCTAGCCGGGTCTTGTAGATGACATGGAGCCAGTGGGTTTGCCGACGAGTATGAAGCGAGGGCCAGCCAACGAGAGCGTACAGGTCGCAATGGTGGGTAGTATATGGGGCTTTGGTGACAAAACGGATTGCACTGCGATAGACTGCATCCAATTTGTTGAGTAGGGTATTGGAGGCTATTTTGTAAATGACATCGCCAAAGTCGAGGATTGGTAGGATGGTCAGTTTTACAAGGGTATGTTTGGCAGCATGAGTGAAGGATGCTTTGTTGCGAAATAGGAAGCCAATTCTAGATTTAACTTTGGATTGGAGATGTTTGATATGGGTCTGGAAGGAGAGTTTACAGTCTAACCAGACACCTAAGTATTTGTAGTTGTCCACGTATTCTAAGTCAGAGCCGTCCAAAGTAGTGATGTTGGACAGGCGGGCAGGTGCAGGTAGCGATCGGTTGAAGAGCATGCATTTAGAGAAGTAGTTGTTGAACCAGGCGAGGCAATCATTTGAGAAACCAAGGCTGTCGAGTCTGCCGATGAGGATGTGGTGATTGACAGAGTCGAAAGCCTTGGCCAGATCAATGAATACGGCTGCACAGTAATGTTTCTTATCGATGGCGGTTAAGATATCGTTTAGGACCTTGAGCGTGGCTGAGGTGCACCCATGACCAGCTCTGAAACCAGATTGCATAGCAGAGAAGGTATGGTGAGATTCGAAATGGTCGGTAATCTGTTTGTTGACTTGGCTTTCGAAGACCTTAGAAAGGCATGGTAGGATAGATATAGGTCTGTAGCAGTTTGTAGCAGTTTGGGTCAAGAGTGTCCCCCCCTTTGAAGAGGGGGATGACCGCAGCTGCTTTCCAATCTTTGGGAATCTCAGAAAAGAGAGGTTGAACAGGCTAGTAATAGGGGTGGCAACAATTTCGGCAGATTATTTTAGAAAGAAAGGGTCCAGATTGTCTAGCCCGGCTGATTTGTAGGGGTCCAGATTTTGCAGCTCTTTCAGAACATCAGCTGAATGGATTTTGGAGAAGGAGAAATGGGGAAGGCTTGGGCGATTTAGAAAGGCCTGCTCGCTGAAGTGTTTCAGGGAGCGTTTGACAGTGATGAGTGGAGGTCGTTTGACCGCTGACCCATTACGGATGCAGGCAATGAGGCAGTGATCGCTGAGATCTTGGTTGAAGACAGCAGAGGTGTATTTAGAGGGGAAGTTGGTTAGGATGATATCTATGAGGGTGCCCGTGTTTAAGGCTTTGGGGGGGTACCTGGTAGGTTCATTGATAATTTGTGTGAGATTGATGGCATCAAGTGTCGATTGTAGGATGGCTGGGGTGTTAAGCATGTTCCAGTTTAGGTCGCCTAGCAGCACGAGCTCTGAAGATAGATGGGGGGCAATCAGTTCACATATGGTGTCCAGAGCACAGCTGGGGGCAGAGGGGGGTCTATAGCAGGCGGCAACGGTGAGAGACTTGTTTTTAGAGAGGTGGATTTTTAAAAGTAGAAGTTCAAATTGTTTGGGTACAGACCTGGATAGTAGGACAGAACTCTGCAGGTAGATTGCAACACCGCCCCCTTTGGCAGTTCTGTCTTTCTGAAAATGTTGTAGTTTGGAATTAAAATTTCAGAATTTTTGGTGGTCTTCCTAAGCCAGGATTCAGACACAGCTAGAACATCCGGGTTGGCAGAGTGTGCTAAAGCAGTGAATAGAACAAACTTAGGAAGGAGGCTTCTAATGTTAACATGCATGAAACCAAGGCTATTACGGTTACAGAAGTCATCAAAAGAGAGCGCCTGGGGAATAGGAGAGGAGCTAGGCACTGCAGGGCCTGGATTTCTGTACAGCACTTTGAGATATCAGCTGATGTACGAAGGGCTATATAAATAAATTTGATTTGATTTGATTTGATTCACCTCTACATCGCCAGAGGAACATAGGAGGAGAAGAATAAGGGTACGGCTAAAAGCAATAAGAATTGGTCGTCTACAACGTCTGGAACAGAGAGTAAAAGGAGGTTTCTGGGGGCGATAAAATAGCATCAAGGTATAATGTACAGACAAAGCTATGGTAGGATGTGAATACAGTGGAGGTAAACCTAGGTATTGAGAGATGAAGAGAGAGATATTGTCTCTAGAAACATCATTGAAACCAGGAGATGTCATTGCATGTGTGGGTGGTGGAACTAATAAGTTGGATAAGGTATAGTGAGCAGGACTAAAGGCTCTACAGTGAAATAAGCCAATAAACACTAACCAGAACAGCAATGGACAAGACATATTGACATTAAGGAGAGGCATCCTTAGTCGAGTGATCAATAGGGTCCAGTGAGTGGAGTGGTTGGTTTGGGGGTCACGGCGATTTAGACAGCTAGCCAGGACATCGGTAGCAAGCTAGCATAGGATGGAGGTCTGTTGTTAGCCACCTCTTGCGTTCCGTCAGTAGATTAGTGGGGTTCCGTGTGGTAGAGGGGATTAGTCCAAATCACACAACAACAACAAAAATAAAAACAATAGATATAGTTATAGAGGCCCAAGAAGAAACATAATAATAATAAAAATAAATAAATTGTCCGATTGTCTATTCAGATAGCAGCCGGTAAGACAGCTAATGGTTAGCAGGCCGCAGATGGGCATTCAGGTAACGTCGCGACGGAGGAGCCAGCCGGATCTCCTTCGGGTAGATAACGTCGACAGTAAAACGGGTCCGGATAGGTGACTGCAGCCGAGGAGTGATTGTGTGAATCCAGGTGATCTCATTAAGATTAAACAGAAAGCAATCATTCATTCCATATAATACATCAAATCAACAGTACAATGGCTCAGTAGGTAAGATATTACAGGATATTACAGATTGCACTGTCTAATCATGTCACGCCTGCTCCCCCTCTCTGGCCCTCGAAGGCACCAGGCTCGCCAGCATTACGCACTCCTGCCTTCCCCCAGCACGCGCATCAGCGATTATTGGACTCACCTGGACTCAATCACCTGTGCCATATCCTCCCCTATATCTGTCTGTTCCAAATATATGTTCCCTGCTTCAGGAATAATGTTAGTTTGTCGTTGCATACCGGATTCTGAGGGCGTCTGTCCCTTATTTAATGTTCAACTCCCCGTACCTGCTTCTCTTCTCCAGCGTTGGTTCTTACAAATCATGGCTGTACATCTCTTCTTGAGCTACCTAAATTCTAACCAATCAACAGAAGAGTCAGTTAGTAAGAGTAATGTTTGTAGGGGACAAGCTTATTGACACTACATTCAATACTGATATAAGAAAAAGAAGACTGGAGGCGAGGCTAAACAATACATTAATATATATCTGACATGTAGGACATCTCTCTCTCTATCTGACATGTAGGACATCTCTCTCTCTATCTGACATGTAGGACATCTCTCTCTCTCTCTATCTTACATGTAGGACATCTCTATCTTACATGTAGGACATCTCTCTCTCTCTATCTGACATGTAGGACATCTCTCTCTCTCTATCTGACATGTAGGACATCTCTCTCTCTCTCCATCTGACATGTAGGACATCTCTCTCTCTCTATCTGACATGTAGGACATCTCTCTCTCTCTATCTGACATGTAGGACATCTCTCTCTCTCTCCATCTGACATGTAGGACATCTCTCTCTCTCTATCTGACATGTAGGACATCTCTCTCTCTCTCTATCTGACATGTAGGACATCTCTCTCTCTCTCTATCTGACATGTAGGACATCTCTCTCTCTCTCTATCTGACATGTAGGACATCTCTCTCTATCTGACACGTAGGACATCTCTCTCTCTCTCTATCTGACATGTAGGACATCTCTCTCTCTCTCTCTATCTGACATGTAGGACATCTCTCTCTCTATCTGACATGTAGGACATCTCTCTCTATCTGACATGTAGGACATCTCTCTCTCTATCTGACATGTAGGACATCTCTCTCTCTCTCTATCTGACATGTAGGACATCTCTCTCTCTCTATCTGACATGTAGGACATCTCTCTCTCTCTGACATGTAGGACATCTCTCTCTCTGACATGTAGGACATCTCTCTCTCCATCTGACATGTAGGACATCTCTCTCTCTCTCTCTCTGACATGTAGGACATCTCTCTCTCTGACATGTAGGACATCTCTCTCTCTCTCTCTCTGACATGTAGGACATCTCTCTCTCTGACATGTAGGACATCTCTCTCTCCATCTGACATGTAGGACATCTCTCTCTCTGACATGTAGGACATCTCTCTCTCCATCTGACATGTAGGACATCTCTCTCTCTCTGACATGTAGGACATCTCTCTCTCTGACATGTAGGACATCTCTCTCTCCATCTGACATGTAGGACATCTCTCTCTCTCTGACATGTAGGACATCTCTCTCTCCATCTGACATGTAGGACATCTCTCTCTCATCTGACATGTAGGACATCTCTCTCTCTCTATCTGACATGTAGGACATCTCTCTCTCTCTATCTGACATGTAGGACATCTCTCTCTCTCTATCTGACATGTAGGACATCTCTCTCTCTCTATCTGACATGTAGGACATCTCTCTCTCTATCTGACAAGTAGGACATCTCTCTCCATCTGACATGTAGGACATCTCTCTCTCTCTCTCTGACATGTAGGACATCTCTCTCTCTGACATGTAGGACATCTCTCTCTCTCTGACATGTAGGACATCTCTCTCTCTGACATGTAGGACATCTCTCTCTCCATCTGACATGTAGGACATCTCTCTCTCTCTATCTGACATGTAGGACATCTCTCTCTCTATCTGACATGTAGGACATCTCTCTCTCCATCTGACATGTAGGACATCTCTCTCTCTCTATCTGACATGTAGGACATCTCTCTCTCTGACATGTAGGACATCTCTCTCTCCATCTGACATGTAGGACATATCTCTCTCTCTATCTGACATGTAGGACATCTCTCTCTATCTGACATGTAGGACATCTCTCTCTCTCTCTATCTGACATGTAGGACATCTCTCTCTCTCTATCTGACATGTAGGACATCTCTCTCTCTATCTGACACGTAGGACATCTCTCTCTCTATCTGACATGTAGGACATCTCTCTCTCTCTCTCTCTATCTGACATGTAGGACATCTCTCTCTCTCTCTCTATCTGACATGTAGGACATCTCTCTCTCTATCTGACATGTAGGACATCTCTCTCTATCTGACATGTAGGACATCTCTCTCTCTCTATCTGACATGTAGGACATCTCTCTCTCTGACATGTAGGACATCTCTCTCTCTGACATGTAGGACATCTCTCTCTCCATCTGACATGTAGGACATCTCTCTCTCTCTCTCTCTGACATGTAGGACATCTCTCTCTCTGACATGTAGGACATCTCTCTCTCTGACATGTAGGACATCTCTCTCTCTCTATCTGACATGTAGGACATCTCTCTCTCTCTCTCTATCTGACATGTAGGACATCTCTCTCTCTGACATGTAGGACATCTCTCTCTCTGACATGTAGGACATCTCTCTATCTGACATGTAGGACATCTCTCTCTCTCTATCTGACATGTAGGACATCTCTCTCTCTCTATCTGACATGTAGGACATCTCTCTCTCTCTATCTGACATGTAGGACATCTCTCTCTCTCTATCTGACATGTAGGACATCTCTCTCTCTTTCTGACAAGTAGGACATCTCTCTCCATCTGACATGTAGGACATCTCTCTCTCTCTCTCTCTCTGACATGTAGGACATCTCTCTCTCTGACATGTAGGACATCTCTCTCTCCATCTGACATGTAGGACATCTCTCTCTCTATCTGACATGTAGGACATCTCTCTCTCTATCTGACATGTAGGACATCTCTCTCTCCATCTGACATGTAGGACATCTCTCTCTCTCTATCTGACATGTAGGACATCTCTCTCTCTGACATGTAGGACATCTCTCTCTCCATCTGACATGTAGGACATATCTCTCTCTCTATCTGACATGTAGGACATCTCTCTCTCTATCTGACATGTAGGACATCTCTCTCTCTCTATCTGACATGTAGGACATCTCTCTCTCTCTATCTGACATGTAGGACATCTCTCTCTCTATCTGACACGTAGGACATCTCTCTCTCTATCTGACATGTAGGACATCTCTCTCTCTCTCTCTATCTGACATGTAGGACATCTCTCTCTCTCTCTATCTGACATGTAGGACATCTCTCTCTCTCTCTATCTGACATGTAGGACATCTCTCTCTCTCTCTATCTGACATGTAGGACATCTCTCTCTCTATCTGACATGTAGGACATCTCTCTCTCTCTATCTGACATGTAGGACATCTCTCTCTCTGACATGTAGGACATCTCTCTCTCTGACATGTAGGACATCTCTCTCTCCATCTGACATGTAGGACATCTCTCTCTCTCTCTCTCTGACATCATCTCTCTCTCTGACATCATCTCTCTCTCTGACATGTAGGACATCTCTCTCTCTATCTGACATGTAGGACATCTCTCTCTCTCTCTCTATCTGACATGTAGGACATCTCTCTCTCTATCTGACATGTAGGACATCTCTCTCTCTCTATCTGACATGTAGGACATCTCTCTCTCTCTCTATCTGACATGTAGGACATCTCTCTCTCTCTATCTGACATGTAGGACATCTCTCTCTATCTGACATGTAGGACATCTCTCTCTCTCTATCTGACATGTAGGACATCTCTCTCTCTGACATGTAGGACATCTCTCTCTCTGACATGTAGGACATCTCTCTCTCCATCTGACATGTAGGACATCTCTCTCTCTCTCTCTCTCTGACATGTAGGACATCTCTCTCTCTGACATGTAGGACATCTCTCTCTCTGACATGTAGGACATCTCTCTCTCTCTATCTGACATGTAGGACATCTCTCTCTCTCTCTCTATCTGACATGTAGGACATCTCTCTCTCTGACATGTAGGACATCTCTCTCTGACATGTAGGACATCTCTCTCTATCTGACATGTAGGACATCTCTCTCTCTCTATCTGACATGTAGGACATCTCTCTCTCTCTATCTGACATGTAGGACATCTCTCTCTCTCTATCTGACATGTAGGACATCTCTCTCTCTCTCTATCTGACATGTAGGACATCTCTCTCTCTTTCTGACAAGTAGGACATCTCTCTCCATCTGACATGTAGGACATCTCTCTCTCTCTCTCTCTCTGACATGTAGGACATCTCTCTCTCTGACATGTAGGACATCTCTCTCTCCATCTGACATGTAGGACATCTCTCTCTCTCTATCTGACATGTAGGACATCTCTCTCTCTATCTGACACGTAGGACATCTCTCTCTCTATCTGACATGTAGGACATCTCTCTCTCTCTCTATCTGACATGTAGGACATCTCTCTCTCTCTCTCTATCTGACATGTAGGACATCTCTCTCTCTCTATCTGACATGTAGGACATCTCTCTCTCTGACATGTAGGACATCTCTCTCTATCTGACATGTAGGACATCTCTCTCTCTCTATCTGACATGTAGGACATCTCTCTCTCTGACATGTAGGACATCTCTCTCTCTGACATGTAGGACATCTCTCTCTCCATCTGACATGTAGGACATCTCTCTCTCTCTCTCTCTGACATGTAGGACATCTCTCTCTCTGACATGTAGGACATCTCTCTCTCTGACATGTAGGACATCTCTCTCTCTCTATCTGACATGTAGGACATCTCTCTCTCTCTCTATCTGACATGTAGGACATCTCTCTCTCTGACATGTAGGACATCTCTCTCTCTCTCTATCTGACATGTAGGACATCTCTCTCTCTCTCTATCTGACATGTAGGACATCTCTCTCTCTCTCTATCTGACATGTAGGACATCTCTCTCTATCTGACATGTAGGACATCTCTCTCTCTCTATCTGACATGTAGGACATCTCTCTCTCTGACATGTAGGACATCTCTCTCTCTGACATGTAGGACATCTCTCTCTCCATCTGACATGTAGGACATCTCTCTCTCTCTCTCTCTGACATGTAGGACATCTCTCTCTCTGACATGTAGGACATCTCTCTCTCTATCTGACATGTAGGACATCTCTCTCTCTCTATCTGACATGTAGGACATCTCTCTCTCTCTCTCTATCTGACATGTAGGACATCTCTCTCTCTGACATCTGACATGTAGGACATCTCTCTCTCTATCTGACATGTAGGACATCTCTCTCTCTATCTGACATGTAGGACATCTCTCTCTCTATCTGACATGTAGGACATCTCTCTCTCTCTATCTGACATGTAGGACATCTCTCTCTCTCTATCTGACATGTAGGACATCTCTCTCTCTTTCTGACATGTAGGACATCTCTCTCCATCTGACATGTAGGACATCTCTCTCTCTCTCTCATCTGACATCTGACATGTAGGACATCTCTCTCTCCATCTGACATGTAGGACATCTCTCTCTCTCTATCTGACATGTAGGACATCTCTCTCTCTCTCTCTATCTGACATGTAGGACATCTCTCTCTCCATCTGACATGTAGGACATCTCTCTCTCCATCTGACATGTAGGACATCTCTCTCTCTATCTGACATGTAGGACATCTCTCTCTCCATCTGACATGTAGGACATATCTCTCTCTCTATCTGACATGTAGGACATCTCTCTCTCTCTATCTGACATGTAGGACATCTCTCTCTCTCTCTATCTGACATGTAGGACATCTCTCTCTCTCTATCTGACATGTAGGACATCTCTCTCTCTCTCTATCTGACATGTAGGACATCTCTCTCTCTCTATCTGACATGTAGGACATCTCTCTCTCTATCTGACATGTAGGACATCTCTCTCTCTATCTGACATGTAGGACATCTCTCTCTCTATCTGACATGTAGGACATCTCTCTCTCTCTATCTGACATGTAGGACATCTCTCTCTCTCTATCTGACATGTAGGACATCTCTCTCTCTCTCTATCTGACATGTAGGACATCTCTCTCTCTATCTGACATGTAGGACATCTCTCTCTCTCTATCTGACATGTAGGACATCTCTCTCTCTGACATGTAGGACATCTCTCTCTCTATCTGACATGTAGGACATCTCTCTCTCTCTCTGACATGTAGGACATCTCTCTCTCCATCTGACATGTAGGACATCTTTCTCTATCTGACATGTAGGACATCTCTCTCTCTCTGACATGTAGGACATCTCTCTCTCTCTGACATGTAGGACATCTTTCTCTCTATCTGACATGTAGGACATCTCTCTCTCTCTGACATGTAGGACATCTCTCTCTCCATCTGACATGTAGGACATCTTTCTCTATCTGACATGTAGGACATCTCTCTCTCTCTGACATGTAGGACATCTTTCTCTATCTGACATGTAGGACATCTCTCTCTCTCTCTGACATGTAGGACATCTCTCTCTCTCTCTCTCCATCTGACATGTAGGACATCTCTCTCTCTCTCTATCTGACATGTAGGACATCTCTCTCTCTCTATCTGACATGTAGGACATCTCTCTCTCTGACATGTAGGACATCTCTCTCTCCATCTGACATGTAGGACATCTCTCTCTCCATCTGACATGTAGGACATCTCTCTCTCCATCTGACATGTAGGACATCTTTCTCTATCTGACATGTAGGACATCTCTCTCTCTCTGACATGTAGGACATCTCTCTCTCTCTGACATGTAGGACATCTTTCTCTATCTGACATGTAGGACATCTCTCTCTCTGACATGTAGGACATCTCTCTCTCCATCTGACATGTAGGACATCTTTCTCTATCTGACATGTAGGACATCTCTCTCTCTCTGACATGTAGGACATCTTTCTCTATCTGACATGTAGGACATCTCTCTCTCTCTGACATGTAGGACATCTCTCTCTCTCTCTCTCCATCTGACATGTAGGACATCTCTCTCTCTCTATCTGACATGTAGGACATCTCTCTCTCTCTATCTGACATGTAGGACATCTCTCTCTCTGACATGTAGGACATCTCTCTCTCCATCTGACATGTAGGACATCTCTCTCTCCATCTGACATGTAGGACATCTCTATCTGACATGTAGGACATCTCTCTCTCCATCTGACATGTAGGACATCTCTCTCTCTATCTGACATGTAGGACATCTCTCTCTCCATCTGACATGTAGGACATCTCTCTCTCCATCTGACATGTAGGACATATCTCTCTCTCTATCTGACATGTAGGACATCTCTCTCTCTCTCTATCTGACATGTAGGACATCTCTCTCTCTCTCTATCTGACATGTAGGACATCTCTCTCTCTCTCTATCTGACATGTAGGACATCTCTCTCTCTATCTGACATGTAGGACATCTCTCTCTCTATCTGACATGTAGGACATCTCTCTCTCTCTATCTGACATGTAGGACATCTCTCTCTCTATCTGACATGTAGGACATCTCTCTCTCTATCTGACATGTAGGACATCTCTCTCTCTCTCTATCTGACATGTAGGACATCTCTCTCTCTATCTGACATGTAGGACATCTCTCTCTCTCTATCTGACATGTAGGACATCTCTCTCTCTGACATGTAGGACATCTCTCTCTCTCTATCTGACATGTAGGACATCTCTCTCTCTCTCTCTGACATGTAGGACATCTCTCTCTCCATCTGACATGTAGGACATCTTTCTCTATCTGACATGTAGGACATCTCTCTCTCTCTGACATGTAGGACATCTCTCTCTCTCTGACATGTAGGACATCTTTCTCTATCTGACATGTAGGACATCTCTCTCTCTCTGACATGTAGGACATCTCTCTCTCCATCTGACATGTAGGACATCTTTCTCTATCTGACATGTAGGACATCTCTCTCTCTCTGACATGTAGGACATCTTTCTCTATCTGACATGTAGGACATCTCTCTCTCTCTGACATGTAGGACATCTCTCTCTCTCTCTCCATCTGACATGTAGGACATCTCTCTCTCTCTATCTGACATGTAGGACATCTCTCTCTCTATCTGACATGTAGGACATCTCTCTCTCTGACATGTAGGACATCTCTCTCTCCATCTGACATGTAGGACATCTCTCTCTCCATCTGACATGTAGGACATCTCTCTCTCCATCTGACATGTAGGACATCTTTCTCTATCTGACATGTAGGACATCTCTCTCTCTCTGACATGTAGGACATCTCTCTCTCTCTGACATGTAGGACATCTTTCTCTATCTGACATGTAGGACATCTCTCTCTCTCTGACATGTAGGACATCTCTCTCTCCATCTGACATGTAGGACATCTTTCTCTATCTGACATGTAGGACATCTCTCTCTCTCTGACATGTAGGACATCTTTCTCTATCTGACATGTAGGACATCTCTCTCTCTCTGACATGTAGGACATCTCTCTCTCTCTCTCTCCATCTGACATGTAGGACATCTCTCTCTCTCTATCTGACATGTAGGACATCTCTCTCTCTCTATCTGACATGTAGGACATCTCTCTCTCTGACATGTAGGACATCTCTCTCTCCATCTGACATGTAGGACATCTCTCTCTCCATCTGACATGTAGGACATCTCTATCTGACATGTAGGACATCTCTCTCTCCATCTGACATGTAGGACATCTCTCTCTCTATCTGACATGTAGGACATCTCTCTCTCCATCTGACATGTAGGACATCTCTCTCTCCATCTGACATGTAGGACATATCTCTCTCTCTATCTGACATGTAGGACATCTCTCTCTCTCTATCTGACATGTAGGACATCTCTCTCTCTCTATCTGACATGTAGGACATCTCTCTCTCTCTATCTGACATGTAGGACATCTCTCTCTCTCTCTATCTGACATGTAGGACATCTCTCTCTCTCTCTATCTGACATGTAGGACATCTCTCTCTCTCTCTATCTGACATGTAGGACATCTCTCTCTCTCTATCTGACATGTAGGACATCTCTCTCTCTATCTGACATGTAGGACATCTCTCTCTCTCTATCTGACATGTAGGACATCTCTCTCTCTCTATCTGACATGTAGGACATCTCTCTCTCTATCTGACATGTAGGACATCTCTCTCTCTCTATCTGACATGTAGGACATCTCTCTCTCTCTCTATCTGACATGTAGGACATCTCTCTCTCTGACATGTAGGACATCTCTCTCTCCATCTGACATGTAGGACATCTCTCTCTCTGACATGTAGGACATCTCTCTCTCCATCTGACATGTAGGACATCTCTCTCTCCATCTGACATGTAGGACATCTCTATCTGACATGTAGGACATCTCTCTCTCTCTATCTGACATGTAGGACATCTCTCTCTCTCTATCTGACATGTAGGACATCTCTCTCTCCATCTGACATGTAGGACATCTCTCTCTCTCTATCTGACATGTAGGACATCTCTCTGACATGTAGGACATCTCTCTCTGACATGTAGGACATCTCTCTCTCTCTATCTGACATGTAGGACATCTCTCTCTCTCTCTATCTGACATGTAGGACATCTCTCTCTCTGACATGTAGGACATCTCTCTCTCTCTGACATGTAGGACATCTCTCTCTCTCTCTGACATGTAGGACATCTCTCTCTCTATCTGACATGTAGGACATCTCTCTCTCTATCTGACATGTAGGACATCTCTCTCTCTCTATCTGACATGTAGGACATCTCTCTCTCTCTATCTGACATGTAGGACATCTCTCTCTCTATCTGACATGTAGGACATCTCTCTCTCTATCTGACATGTAGGACATCTCTCTCTCTCTATCTGACATGTAGGACATCTCTCTCTATCTGACATGTAGGACATCTCTCTCTCTCTATCTGACATGTAGGACATCTCTCTCTCTCTATCTGACATGTAGGACATCTCTCTCTCTCTGACATATCTGACATGTAGGACATCTCTCTCTCTCTGACATGTAGGACATCTCTCTCTCTATCTGACATGTAGGACATCTCTCTCTCTGACATGTAGGACATCTCTCTCTCTCTGACATGTAGGACATCTCTCTCTCTCTATCTGACATGTAGGACATCTCTCTCTCTCTATCTGACATGTAGGACATCTCTCTCTCTCTGACATGTAGGACATCTCTCTCTCTATCTGACATGTAGGACATCTCTCTCTCTATCTGACATGTAGGACATCTCTCTCTCTCTATCTGACATGTAGGACATCTCTCTCTACATCTCTCTATCTGACATGTAGGACATCTCTCTCTCTATCTGACATGTAGGACATCTCTCTCTCTCTATCTGACATGTAGGACATCTCTCTCTCTCTATCTGACATGTAGGACATCTCTCTCTCTCTATCTGACATGTAGGACATCTCTCTCTCTATCTGACATCATCTGACATGTAGGACATCTCTCTCTCTCTATCTGACATGTAGGACATCTCTCTCTCTCTCTATCTGACATGTAGGACATCTCTCTCTCTCTATCTGACATGTAGGACATCTCTCTCTCTATCTGACATGTAGGACATCTCTCTCTATCTGACATGTAGGACATCTCTCTCTCTCTATCTGACATGTAGGACATCTCTCTCTCTCTATCTGACATGTAGGACATCTCTCTCTCTATCTGACATGTAGGACATCTCTCTCTCTATCTGACATGTAGGACATCTCTCTCTCTCTATCTGACATGTAGGACATCTCTCTCTCTATCTGACATGTAGGACATCTCTCTCTCTATCTGACATGTAGGACATCTCTCTCTCTCTATCTGACATGTGTAGGACATCTCTCTCTCTATCTGACATGTAGGACATCTCTCTCTCTCTATCTGACATGTAGGACATCTCTCTCTCTATCTGACATGTAGGACATCTCTCTCTCTCTATCTGACATGTAGGACATCTCTCTCTCTCTATCTGACATGTAGGACATCTCTCTCTCTATCTGACATGTAGGACATCTCTCTCTCTCTATCTGACATGTAGGACATCTCTCTCTCTATCTGACATGTAGGACATCTCTCTCTCTATCTGACATGTAGGACATCTCTCTCTCTCTATCTGACATGTAGGACATCTCTCTCTATCTGACATGTAGGACATCTCTCTCTCTCTATCTGACATGTAGGACATCTCTCTCTCTCTATCTGACATGTAGGACATCTCTCTCTCTATCTGACATGTAGGACATCTCTCTCTCTATCTGACATGTAGGACATCTCTCTCTCTCTATCTGACATGTAGGACATCTCTCTCTCTGACATGTAGGACATCTCTCTCTCTATCTGACATGTAGGACATCTCTCTCTCTATCTGACATGTAGGACATCTCTCTCTCTCACATGTAGGACATCTCTCTCTATCTGACAAGTAGGACATCTCTCTCCATCTGACATGTAGGACATCTCTCTCTCTCTGACATGTAGGACATCTCTCTCTCTGACATGTAGGACATCTCTCTCTCCATCTGACATGTAGGACATCTCTCTCTCTATCTGACATGTAGGACATCTCTCTCTCTCTATCTGACATGTAGGACATCTCTCTCTCTGACATGTAGGACATCTCTCTCTCTATCTGACATGTAGGACATCTCTCTCTCTATCTGACATGTAGGACATCTCTCTCTCTATCTGACATGTAGGACATCTCTCTCTCTCTATCTGACATGTAGGACATCTCTCTCTCTCTATCTGACATGTAGGACATCTCTCTCTCTATCTGACATGTAGGACATCTCTCTCTCTCTATCTGACATGTAGGACATCTCTCTCTCTATCTGACATGTAGGACATCTCTCTCTCTCTATCTGACATGTAGGACATCTCTCTCTCTATCTGACATGTAGGACATCTCTCTCTCTCTATCTGACATGTAGGACATCTCTCTCTCTCTATCTGACATGTAGGACATCTCTCTCTCTCTATCTGACATGTAGGACATCTCTCTCTCTCTCTATCTGACATGTAGGACATCTCTCTCTCTATCTGACATGTAGGACATCTCTCTCTCTATCTGACATGTAGGACATCTCTCTCTCTATCTGACATGTAGGACATCTCTCTCTCTCTATCTGACATGTAGGACATCTCTCTCTCTATCTGACAAGTAGGACATCTCTCTCCATCTGACATGTAGGACATCTCTCTCTCTGACATGTAGGACATCTCTCTCTCTCTGACATGTAGGACATCTCTCTCTCTCTGACATGTAGGACATCTCTCTCTCCATCTGACATGTAGGACATCTCTCTCTCTATCTGACATGTAGGACATCTCTCTCTCTATCTGACATGTAGGACATCTCTCTCTCTCTATCTGACATGTAGGACATCTCTCTCTCTGACATGTAGGACATCTCTCTCTCTATCTGACATGTAGGACATCTCTCTCTCTATCTGACATGTAGGACATATCTCTCTCTCTATCTGACATGTAGGACATCTCTCTCTCTATCTCACATGTAGGACATCTCTCTCTCTCTCTGACATGTAGGACATCTCTCTCTCTATCTGACATGTAGGACATCTCTCTCTCTCTATCTGACATGTAGGACATCTCTCTCTCTATCTGACATGTAGAACATCTCTCTCTCTCTCTATCTGACATGTAGGACATCTCTCTCTCTCTCTATCTGACATGTAGGACATCTCTCTCTCTCTATCTGACATGTAGGACATCTCTCTCTCTCTATCTGACATGTAGGACATCTCTCTCTCTCTATCTGACATGTAGAACATCTCTCTCTCTCTATCTGACATGTAGGACATCTCTCTCTCTATCTGACATGTAGGACATCTCTCTCTCTATCTGACATGTAGGACATCTCTCTCTCTGACATGTAGGACATATCTCTCTCTCTATCTGACATGTAGGACATCTCTCTCTCTATCTGACATGTAGGACATATCTCTCTCTCTATCTGACATGTAGGACATCTCTCTCTCTATCTGACATGTAGGACATCTCTCTCTCTCTCTCTGACATGTAGGACATCTCTCTCTCTATCTGACATGTAGGACATCTCTCTCTCTCTATCTGACATGTAGGACATCTCTCTCTCTCTATCTGACATGTAGGACATCTCTCTCTCTATCTGACATGTAGGACATCTCTCTCTCTCTCTATCTGACATGTAGGACATCTCTCTCTCTCTCTCTATCTGACATGTAGGACATCTCTCTCTCTCTATCTGACATGTAGGACATCTCTCTCTCTCTATCTGACATGTAGGACATCTCTCTCTCTCTATCTGACATGTAGGACATCTCTCTCTCTCTATCTGACATGTAGGACATCTCTCTCTATCTGACATGTAGGACATCTCTCTCTCTCTATCTGACATGTAGGACATCTCTCTCTCTATCTGACATGTAGGACATCTCTCTCTCTCTATCTGACATGTAGGACATCTCTCTCTCTCTATCTGACATGTAGGACATCTCTCTCTCTCTATCTGACATGTAGGACATCTCTCTCTCTATCTGACATGTAGGACATCTCTCTCTCTCTATCTGACATGTAGGACATCTCTCTCTCTATCTGACAAGTAGGACATCTCTCTCCATCTGACATGTAGGACATCTCTCTCTCTCTGACATGTAGGACATCTCTCTCTCTGACATGTAGGACATCTCTCTCTCTGACATGTAGGACATCTCTCTCTCCATCTGACATGTAGGACATCTCTCTCTCTATCTGACATGTAGGACATCTCTCTCTCTATCTGACATGTAGGACATCTCTCTCTCTCTATCTGACATGTAGGACATCTCTCTCTCTGACATGTAGGACATCTCTCTCTCTATCTGACATGTAGGACATCTCTCTCTCTATCTGACATGTAGGACATATCTCTCTCTCTATCTGACATGTAGGACATCTCTCTCTCTATCTGACATGTAGGACATCTCTCTCTCTCTCTCTCTGACATGTAGGACATCTCTCTCTCTATCTGACATGTAGGACATCTCTCTCTCTCTATCTGACATGTAGGACATCTCTCTCTCTCTCTATCTGACATGTAGGACATCTCTCTCTCTCTATCTGACATGTAGGACATCTCTCTCTCTCTATCTGACATGTAGGACATCTCTCTCTCTCTATCTGACATGTAGAACATCTCTCTCTCTCTCTGACATGTAGGACATCTCTCTCTCTCTCTATCTGACATGTAGGACATCTCTCTCTCTCTATCTGACATGTAGGACATCTCTCTCTCTCTCTATCTGACATGTAGGACATCTCTCTCTCTCTCTGTCTGACATGTAGGACATCTCTCTCTCTCTATCTGACATGTAGGACATCTCTCTATCTGACATGTAGGACATCTCTCTCTCTCTATCTGACATGTAGGACATCTCTCTCTCTCTATCTGACATGTAGGACATCTCTCTCTCTCTATCTGACATGTAGGACATCTCTCTCTCTATCTGACATGTAGGACATCTCTCTCTCTATCTGACATGTAGGACATCTCTCTCTCTATCTGACATGTAGGACATCTCTCTCTCTCTCTCTATCTGACATGTAGGACATCTCTCTCTCTCTCTCTCTATCTGACATGTAGGACATCTCTCTCTCTCTATCTGACATGTAGGACATCTCTCTCTCCATCTGACATGTAGGACATCTCTCTCTCTCTCTCTCTCTGACATGTAGTACATCTCTCTCTCTGACATGTAGGACATCTCTCTCTCCATCTGACATGTAGGACATCTCTCTCTCTCTATCTGACATGTAGGACATCTCTCTCTCTATCTGACATGTAGGACATCTCTCTCTCTCTCTCTATCTGACATGTAGGACATCTCTCTCTCTCTATCTGACATGTAGGACATCTCTCTCTCTGACATGTAGGACATCTCTCTCTCTATCTGACATGTAGGACATCTCTCTCTCTATCTGACATGTAGGACATATCTCTCTCTCTATCTGACATGTAGGACATCTCTCTCTCTATCTGACATGTAGGACATCTCTCTCTCTCTCTCTCTGACATGTAGGACATCTCTCTCTCTATCTGACATGTAGGACATCTCTCTCTCTCTATCTGACATGTAGGACATCTCTCTCTCTCTCTATCTGACATGTAGGACATCTCTCTCTCTCTATCTGACATGTAGGACATCTCTCTCTCTATCTGACATGTAGGACATCTCTCTCTCTCTATCTGACATGTAGAACATCTCTCTCTCTCTATCTGACATGTAGGACATCTCTCTCTCTCTCTATCTGACATGTAGGACATCTCTCTCTCTCTATCTGACATGTAGGACATCTCTCTCTCTCTCTATCTGACATGTAGGACATCTCTCTCTCTCTCTGTCTGACATGTAGGACATCTCTCTCTCTCTATCTGACATGTAGGACATCTCTCTCTCTCTCTATCTGACATGTAGGACATCTCTCTCTCTCTCTATCTGACATGTAGGACATCTCTCTCTCTCTCTATCTGACATGTAGGACATCTCTCTCTCTATCTGACATGTAGGACATCTCTCTCTCTATCTGACATGTAGGACATCTCTCTCTCTCTATCTGACATGTAGGACATCTCTCTCTCTCTCTATCTGACATGTAGGACATCTCTCTCTCTATCTGACATGTAGGACATCTCTCTCTCTCTGACATGTAGGACATCTCTCTCTCCATCTGACATGTAGGACATCTCTCTCTCTCTCTCTCTGACATGTAGTACATCTCTCTCTCTGACATGTAGGACATCTCTCTCTCCATCTGACATGTAGGACATCTCTCTCTCTCTATCTGACATGTAGGACATCTCTCTCTCTATCTGACATGTAGGACATCTCTCTCTCTCTCTCTATCTGACATGTAGGACATCTCTCTCTCTCTATCTGACATGTAGGACATCTCTCTCTCTGACATGTAGGACATCTCTCTCTCTATCTGACATGTAGGACATCTCTCTCTCTATCTGACATGTAGGACATATCTCTCTCTCTATCTGACATGTAGGACATCTCTCTCTCTATCTGACATGTAGGACATCTCTCTCTCTCTCTGACATGTAGGACATCTCTCTCTCTCTATCTGACATGTAGGACATCTCTCTCTCTCTATCTGACATGTAGGACATCTCTCTCTCTCTATCTGACATGTAGGACATCTCTCTCTCTATCTGACATGTAGGACATCTCTCTCTCTATCTGACATGTAGGACATCTCTCTCTCTCTATCTGACATGTAGGACATCTCTCTCTCTCTATCTGACATGTAGGACATCTCTCTCTCTCTATCTGACATGTAGAACATCTCTCTCTCTCTATCTGACATGTAGGACATCTCTCTCTCTCTCTATCTGACATGTAGGACATCTCTCTCTCTCTATCTGACATGTAGGACATCTCTCTCTCTCTATCTGACATGTAGGACATCTCTCTCTATCTGACATGTAGGACATCTCTCTCTCCATCTGACATGTAGGACATCTCTCTCTCTCTATCTGACATGTAGGACATCTCTCTCTCTATCTGACATGTAGGACATCTCTCTCTCTATCTGACATGTAGGACATCTCTCTCTCTCTATCTGACATGTAGGACATCTCTCTCTCTATCTGACAAGTAGGACATCTCTCTCCATCTGACATGTAGGACATCTCTCTCTCTCTGACATGTAGGACATCTCTCTCTCTCTGACATGTAGGACATCTCTCTCTCTGACATGTAGGACATCTCTCTCTCCATCTGACATGTAGGACATCTCTCTCTCTATCTGACATGTAGGACATCTCTCTCTCTATCTGACATGTAGGACATCTCTCTCTCTCTATCTGACATGTAGGACATCTCTCTCTCTGACATGTAGGACATCTCTCTCTCTATCTGACATGTAGGACATCTCTCTCTCTATCTGACATGTAGGACATATCTCTCTCTCTATCTGACATGTAGGACATCTCTCTCTATCTGACATGTAGGACATCTCTCTCTCTCTCTCTCTGACATGTAGGACATCTCTCTCTCTATCTGACATGTAGGACATCTCTCTCTCTCTATCTGACATGTAGGACATCTCTCTCTCTCTCTATCTGACATGTAGGACATCTCTCTCTCTCTCTATCTGACATGTAGGACATCTCTCTCTCTCTATCTGACATGTAGGACATCTCTCTCTCTCTATCTGACATGTAGGACATCTCTCTCTCTCTATCTGACATGTAGGACATCTCTCTCTCTCTATCTGACATGTAGGACATCTCTCTCTCTCTCTCTCTATCTGACATGTAGGACATCTCTCTCTCTCTATCTGACATGTAGGACATCTCTCTATCTGACATGTAGGACATCTCTCTCTCTATCTGACATGTAGGACATCTCTCTCTCTCTCTATCTGACATGTAGGACATCTCTCTCTCTCTCTCTCTCTATCTGACATGTAGGACATCTCTCTCTCTCTCTATCTGACATGTAGGACATCTCTCTCTCTCTATCTGACATGTAGGACATCTCTCTCTCTCTCTATCTGACATGTAGGACATCTCTCTCTCTCTCTGTCTGACATGTAGGACATCTCTCTCTCTCTATCTGACATGTAGGACATCTCTCTCTATCTGACATGTAGGACATCTCTCTCTCTCTATCTGACATGTAGGACATCTCTCTCTCTCTATCTGACATGTAGGACATCTCTCTCTCTATCTGACATGTAGGACATCTCTCTCTCTCTCTATCTGACATGTAGGACATCTCTCTCTCTCTCTATCTGACATGTAGGACATCTCTCTCTCTATCTGACATGTAGGACATCTCTCTCTCTCTCTCTCTATCTGACATGTAGGACATCTCTCTCTCTCTCTCTATCTGACATGTAGGACATCTCTCTCTCTCTCTCTCTCTATCTGACATGTAGGACATCTCTCTCTCTCTATCTGACATGTAGGACATCTCTCTCTCTCTCTATCTGACATGTAGGACATCTCTCTCTCTCTATCTGACATGTAGGACATCTCTCTCTCTATCTGACATGTAGGACATCTCTCTCTCTCTCTCTATCTGACATGTAGGACATCTCTCTCTCTCTCTCTATCTGACATGTAGGACATCTCTCTCTCTCTCTCTCTATCTGACATGTAGGACATCTCTCTCTCTCTATCTGACATGTAGGACATCTCTCTCTCCATCTGACATGTAGGACATCTCTCTCTCTCTCTCTCTCTGACATGTAGTACATCTCTCTCTCTGACATGTAGGACATCTCTCTCTCCATCTGACATGTAGGACATCTCTCTCTCTCTCTCTCTGACATGTAGGACATCTCTCTCTCTATCTGACATGTAGGACATCTCTCTCTCTCTCTCTCTGACATGTAGGACATCTCTCTCTCTATCTGACATGTAGGACATCTCTCTCTCTCTATCTGACATGTAGGACATCTCTCTCTCTCTCTATCTGACATGTAGGACATCTCTCTCTCTCTCTATCTGACATGTAGGACATCTCTCTCTCTTTATCTGACATGTAGGACATCTCTCTCTCTCTATCTGACATGTAGGACATCTCTCTCTCTCTCCATCTGACATGTAGGACATCTCTCTCTCTCTCTCTATCTGACATGTAGGACATCTCTCTCTCTATCTGACATGTAGGACATCTCTCTCTCTATCTGACATGTAGGACATCTCTCTCTCTCTATCTGACATGTAGGACATCTCTCTCTCTATCTGACAAGTAGGACATCTCTCTCCATCTGACATGTAGGACATCTCTCTCTCTCTGACATGTAGGACATCTCTCTCTCTCTGACATGTAGGACATCTCTCTCTCCATCTGACATGTAGGACATCTCTCTCTCTATCTGACATGTAGGACATCTCTCTCTCTATCTGACATGTAGGACATCTCTCTCTCTCTATCTGACATGTAGGACATCTCTCTCTCTGACATGTAGGACATCTCTCTCTCTATCTGACATGTAGGACATCTCTCTCTCTATCTGACATGTAGGACATATCTCTCTCTCTATCTGACATGTAGGACATCTCTCTCTATCTGACATGTAGGACATCTCTCTCTCTCTCTCTCTCTGACATGTAGGACATCTCTCTCTCTATCTGACATGTAGGACATCTCTCTCTCTCTATCTGACATGTAGGACATCTCTCTCTCTCTATCTGACATGTAGGACATCTCTCTCTCTCTCTATCTGACATGTAGGACATCTCTCTCTCTCTCTATCTGACATGTAGGACATCTCTCTCTCTATCTGACATGTAGGACATCTCTCTCTCTCTATCTGACATGTAGGACATCTCTCTCTCTCTATCTGACATGTAGAACATCTCTCTCTATCTGACATGTAGGACATCTCTCTCTCTCTCTCTATCTGACATGTAGGACATCTCTCTCTCTCTCTATCTGACATGTAGGACATCTCTCTCTCTATCTGACATGTAGGACATCTCTCTCTCTCTATCTGACATGTAGGACATCTCTCTCTCTCTCTCTATCTGACATGTAGGACATCTCTCTCTCTCTCTATCTGACATGTAGGACATCTCTCTCTCTATCTGACATGTAGGACATCTCTCTCTCTCTCTATCTGACATGTAGGACATCTCTCTCTCTCTCTATCTGACATGTAGGACATCTCTCTCTCTCCATCTGACATGTAGGACATCTCTCTCTATATATTTTCCAGCTTGGCTGCTGAACTCTCTGGAGGAGCTGAACATAAACGAGCTGAAGACATTTCAAAACCACCTGACTAGTGGCAAGCGGCTTGGCTTTCCTCCCATGCCAAAGAGCCAGCTGGAGAACACTGACAGACAGGTCACAGTGGATCTGATGATGAAGATATACGACCCTGAGAGAGCTGTGAAGATCACACTGAGCATCCTGAGGTGGATGAATGACCATGATCTCACTGAGAAGTTACAGAGTGATCACACAGGTAAAACAACATGAATCTGTTCTTTAAAAGTTCCATTAGTTGTTTATAGCTACATTGATTGAGTGCATCTTTACTTCACACAATGAGAACCCTCCGGCCCTGAGGAAGCTGTGGAGATCACACCGGAGATCCTGAAGAAGATGAACTGGGACGATCTGTCAAAGAAGATAGAGAGAGAGGTGAGGAGGAGAGGGAATGTTTGGGTTCACAACAACAATACCTGCTAAAAGACATGGAGACAAGCTGACTAACAATGACCAACAGAAAGAGAGTCACCAAATGAAATCCTCTTCTAGTTGGCTTTCATCTAGCAAGGGTTCAATTGGAGTGAGGAACAAGTCAGAGTACTGACAACTTGCTTAATTCCCATGTAGGAGTTAAACATGACAGAGTTTATAAGGCTTCCCTAATGCCATGGAGAAGTTAAACATGACAGAGTTTATAAGGCTTCCCTAATGCCATGGAGAAGTTAAACATGACAGAGTTTATAAGGCTTCCCTAATGCCATGGAGAAGTTAAACATGACAGAGTTTATAAGGCTTCCCTAATGCCATGGAGAAGTTAAACATGACAGAGTTTATAAGGCTTCCCTAATGCCATGAAGAAGTTAAACATCACAGAGATTATAAGGCTTCCCTAATGCCATGGAGAAGTTAAACATGACAGAGTTTATAAGGCTTCCCTAATGCCATGGAGAAGTTAAACATGACAGAGTTTATAAGGCTTCCCTAATGCCATGGAGAAGTTAAACAACACAGAGTTTATAAGGCTTCCCTAATGCCATGGAGAAGTTAAACATCACAGAGTGTAGAACAGTGGACCAGGGCCTGTGTACTACTGACCCTCACCAGGTAAGACCTTCGCTGTAAAGACAGACAGACAGTTCGACACCGACCGACCAGTTGAATATTTAAGCAATAAGGCCCGAAAGGGTGTGGTATATGGCCAATATACCACGGCTAAGGGCTGTTCTTAGACATGAGGCGATACGGAGTAAACAGCCTGCATACAACCCTTAGCCGTGGTATATTGGCCATATACCACAAACACCAGAGGTACCTTACTGCTATTATACACTGGTTACCAACATAATTAGAGAAGTAAAAATAAATGTTTTGTCATACCCCGGCTGTCAGCCAATCAGCATTCAGGGCTCAAACCACCCAGTTTATAATAACAGATTTGTTCAGTATATATTGTTTTGACATTTTAGAGGTTTCCTGAGGACTTTGAACCAGAGGACTATGATCAGGAGGACAATAGAACATACCGGTAACTTGGTCTTCTCTTCCTTGTTTTTACAGTTATAGTTTTCCATTTATGAAAGGATAATAGATACATTTAAATGTAACTTATTTAACTTTAAGAATATGAAGTCTTAAAGAACAGTTCAAGCCATTTGTCATTTTAATAGAAACACCAACACTGCTCTTGCCAGAATCAATTATTTAAGATCTAATTAAACAACTTCCATACACAACGTGATACTGGCAGTGTGCAGGTATTTATTTAGCTTTTAAGATATTTAATTATTCCCACACACCAACAACAAGCAAACTCAGATGTACTTTTCCTATTTTAAATGCATTGTATTTCATACATTTGTTATACACTACAGGTTCCAGTGCCCCAGTGCAGGTCTGTTCCAGTGCAGTATAACAGGCCTGGTGTTCAGGATGGAGGGAGAAGGAGAGGTGCTCTATATGACAGTCCCCTGGGACAGGAAGCTTCTAGCCCAGTGTGTCAAGAGACCTGCAGGACCTCTGTTCAAGTTTAGATGCCTTAAGGGGTCTGTCTGTCAACTACACCTTCCACACTGTGAGATCTGCCCTGGTAACTACACCTCAAACACACTGTGAGATCTGCCCTGGTAACTACACCTCAAACACACTGTGAGATCTGCCCTGGTAACTACACCTCAAACACACTGTGAGATCTGCCCTGGTAACTACACCTCAAACACACTGTGAGATCTGCCCTGGTAACTACACCTCAAACACACTGTGAGATCTGCCCTGGTAACTACACCTCAAACACACTGTGAGATCTGCCCGGGTAACTACACCTCAAACACACTGTGAGATCTGCCCTGGTAACTACACCTCAAACACACTGTGAGATCTGCCCTGGTAACTACACCTCAAACACACTGTGAGATCTGCCCTGGTAACTACACCTCAAACACACTGTGAGATCTGCCCTGGTAACTACACCTCAAACACACTGTGAGATCTGCCCTGGTAACTACACCTCAAACACACTGTGAGATCTGCCCTGGTAACTACACAGTTAATAAGAAAAGTGATTGTAGTGTTTTCTATCTCTTGTTACTTTCTAACCAATAATGCTGTTTTATTTTTATTTCCCAGGTGGTGGATGTGACTTCCTGTCTGTAGCCCATGTGACTGATGACAACATTGAGTTTATCCCTCCTCATAAGATAACAGAAACACACGTCATAATAAACATCTATGGATTCTGTGCTTATGGCCTCATCAAGGATAAGGATGCTCCTGTCTTCCCTATCAAAGCCCAGGTGTTGTTGTTCTACCATCCATCAGATGACCCTGAACTGGAACCTGTACTGCATGTGTTGTTGCTGCCGCGGAACGTTGTCCTAATGAAGGTGACAACTGTAATGCCATAACGGACATTTGACTTATTGTCCTATCGGGGATTTGAAATGAATTCTGAATCCTAGTTATTGTTATTGTGAAGATATTTTGCTCTCATCAAGATAATCTACTACTCTACTCTAGGTGCAAGAGGAGAGGGCGAGGAGGAATGGCATGAGAGAAACCTTCATTGAAACCACCTCTGACTGTGAACTGACCCCTGATCAGATTTACAGCCTCTCCACTGATGGGTATCATAAGGTGACACCTAAGGTAGTGATGTTTAATAGTTCAACATCCACTGAATAACAGGAAAAACAGCTGGACTCAATCAGATCCACCTTAACTCCTGATAACCAACAACTGCATAGCAGCTTCATCGTTTTGATTTAGATGATGTCAGAGAGGTAAAACCATTAGATGCACTGAGGGACATTAGTAATAATCCCATATAGCCTTGTTACAAGTTGGAACAATGGAACATGTTGTAATATACACCTTGATTAGGATGATACAGGTCTGGTTTTGTGACAATGACAAGAGCAGCCGCTCAGCGATGTGAACTCCAACGCGGTTCCACCTCCGACACCTAAATAAAACCAATGATCTGCTGTGCAGGTGTCAGGTAGCCTGGGTTAGTGCTGGATCTGACTGAATCAAAGACTTCAAGAGGAAGTTAATGTTGTTCAACTGACACTGTTTTATGTTTGTCCATTTTTTGATCCAGAACAAAAAGTTTGATAATGATAAAGACTACGAAAACTACACCACAACGTTTGCGGTATTCTTACCTGCCAAAATTAAAAAAGCTGAACTGACATTGAAGAAGAAGAAGAATATAGCCTGGTCCATATTAGACCTACTGTCCAGTCTATTTGTGAATCATGAATATCCGTGGAAGGGTTTCTACAGACATCAAGGTAACAGTTCCGATAAAACAGTCCATGTTTTGTAAAGCACTACTCAGTGTAATGTAAACTCCTAACTCCCAAGGAGAGACAGGCCTACCTCTGGGCAGAGGAGCATAATTAATGACTGAGATTATTACTGATGTCCTGTATTATAAGAGCAATACAACTGAATTATACTATTTTTGTGATATATTTGTCTGATATAAGTTGATCACACTTTTAAAATTTGTAATATATACACTTGAGGTTATAGACCCTTTTTCTCCTCTCTCTGTCCAAGCCCCTCTCCCTGCAGCCACTCCTACCAAACCCCCTACTTTCCCAGGACAAGACTTCATTCCAAAACACAGGATTGCTCTAGAAACTCGCCTGGGACTCTTGCAGCCCATTCTCTTGCATCTGGAGGATCACAAGGTTCTGAATGCTGAGGAGAGGGAGGAGGTGGTCAGTAAATCCACCAAGACACTACAGAACCAAGCCCTGCTGGGCATGGTGGTGAGGAAAGGGGATGAAGCCCAGGAGAAGTTCTACCAGGTCCTGAGAGAAGCAGACCACTTCCTGGTCAGAGACCTGGAGAAGAAGAAAGCCTGAGAGGTTACCATGGATACAACAACATATGGAGATATTTCACTATACTACTAATAAATGACCTGAGACAGGTAGCCATGGATACAACCTCACAACCTCAGAATATATCAAAACATTCATAAGAGACAGAGAGCAACTTTGAGGAGGAGCCATCCTGACCAGAGGTGGTTGGTGTGTAACGTGATTGGACAGCATTCTCACCAGCACTCCCATCAGTCTGTAGTTTATTATACAAGCCCCAGGACTCAGGCAAGGTGACATCACTGTGAGGCTACTGTCTACCAGACAACCTACCTGTGTTACTCTGGTACACTGGCTACAGACTACAAGATCAGGACTACTGTCTACCAGACAACCTACCTGTGATACTCTGGTACACTGGCTACAGACTACAAGATGATTGAATTTCTATTTGTAACATGGTGAATGTTGAATCATCATCTTGGACTTAACATCTACCAGACAACTGACTTGTATTGGACAGCTGTACTGGCTGAACACCAGATATATCTCTGTTTAGATATAGAGTATATGTTTATATAACAGCATTTTTAAGAGCATCTTTTAAAATGAATGACATTTTCCAACAATAGGGACTAGTCTCCTTTTGTGATTGATCAGGAGAAATAGGAGCAACTCTTGAGATAAGGACTGTGTCCTTTATGTTTGACTTTGCTGCCATTACAGACTTAATCAGCCTGAATCTCAGGGACTCATTTCACTCTCAGGGAAAGATGTCATATTGTGTAGTGTTTAAATATCTGTTATAGTGTTTTGTAATTGCATGAATCTATTTCATCTCCCTCAATTCAATTGAGATTACAAATACTGTATATCAGCAGTAGGGGGAAGCAGACTCACTGTCCGTCCCACCAGTTGTTTCTGTTGCCTAGCAACGGAGCGTCGCGTAGCATGGTAAACATCATTAAAGTGAATATTGTGCTCCTCTATTGAGCATAAAAGGACGTTCAAGGGCAAAACATTGTTGTTGTTTACAGTAGCTTGTTTGTAATATTGCAAATGGACGTGGCTGTTTAACCATTAAGGATTCCAGCTTTAATCAGCCTGAATGTCAGGGAGTCATTTCACTGTGGTCAATTCAGAATTGAATTTAGAATGGCTCATGAATTTGAATTAATAAGCAGGATACCGAATTGCAATTCAAGGAAATAGAGTTGAATTCAGTAATATTCAAATGCCTATTCGATTCTATAGTTGTAGTCTATACAAATATACATCTTGTAAATAAAATACCAAACATGTTATATACATGCATATAAAATATTGATGAAACAATTGATTTTCAGGACAAACTCTTAAAATGAATGAAAACAAGGAAAACAAAACCTGTAGTTATATTTAATTAATCACTTAAATGTTGTTCAATATAGGGAAAATACGCCAGTTCCCACAATGCATTAGTTTAATGCACAAATTTACCCTAAAGCCTTCAAGACAAAGCCAAACAAATGAAATGGTTGGTGGAAATATAATGGTTTATTCTAAGCAGTAAGGTTAATAGAGTATAATGAACATTGTTTCCAGAGAAAAGTGATATATTCTTTGGTTTCTGGAAGTGTGACCTGTCAGATTCAATGAAACTCATGTTCTGATAGAGTTGAATTCAGTAATATTCTGTCACGGTGCGGACTTTTGCCCGTCGCCTGCAGCAAAAGCCTCTATCCCGTCCTCTGGCTGGGCAGAGTACTGTAGGATTTTAGTCACTTCGGTGTAACAAGGGCCTCTGGCTGGGCAGAGTACTGTAGGATTTTAGTCACTTCGGTGTAACAAGGGCCTCTGGCTGCGCAGAGTACTGTAGGATTTTAGTCACTTCGGTGTAACAAGGGCCTCTGGCTGGGCAGAGTACTGTAGGATTTTAGTCACTTCGGTGTAACAAGGGCCTCTGGCTGGGCAGAGTACTGTAGGATTTTAGTCACTTCGGTGTAACAAGGGCCTCTGGCTGGGCAGAGTACTGTAGGATTTTAGTCACTTCGGTGTAACAAGGGCCTCTGGCTGCGCAGAGTACTGTAGGATTTTAGTCACTTCGGTGTAACAAGGGCCTTGCCGTGCGGCCCCACCAACTCTTCTATGTATTCGTAATGGCCCTTCGCGTGAGTTGGATTTGTCCCTTCGTTCACGTTGTTACTCCCTTTATAGGTCTATCGTGGGTTCTTTAGAGTATTATATTCCTTCTAACTACTCAAGTTCAATACTAAAATCTCCTTTATTAACCACCTGTCCTTTTTATTATTTATATATCAATACCTAGTAATCTCTTATTGATTATTATGCTCGTCAGCTCGTAGTCACTTGGAAACTAGTATTGTTATATGTGGGATGTAACTTCTAATCCCTGATATTGCCAGGTCGCAATTGTAAATGAGAACTTGTTCTCAACTTGCCTACCTGGTTAAATAAAGGTGAAATAAATAAAAAATATATACTTTTTATTGTCCACACAATCAAGTATTCTTTAGTGCTATAGCCTATAACCAGTGTCACTTTCTGTTCAGTGAGAGTGTCAAAGGCGTTTGCTCTTCAGATTGTTAAACTGGCCTAGTTGTCAAAGTTTCTAGCTTTTATTAAATCACTCTGTTTTTTGTCTTATACACGTTATCACACTTCAATGGTTATACAGATTCCTTTAATACAACAATAGTGCTCTATAATAATAATAATAATAATAATGTAATAATATATGCCATTTAGCAGACGCTTTTATCCAAAGCGACTTACAGTCATGTGTGCACACATTCTACGTATGGGTGGTCCCGGGAATCAACCCCACTACCCTGGCGTTACAAGCGCCATGCTCTACCAACTGAGCTACAGAAGGACCACCTCTATCAATCCTTAATACACTTTATATTAATTCCAGCTAATATTGCAAATATTAAATGCGTTAACACTTCTAACAATATTAATTAAATAGCAACAAAAAAAATTACCTTAAATGCTCAGTCCCTTGGTCACTCTCCCATAATTGGTATTCTCTCCGTACTACTACTAAGATCCGAATTCCACTATTCTAATACTATTCACTTCCAGCTCTGTGTATAGACTCAATATATTGTAACTGGTATTTGGCTGTTTCCTTTTATAAGTACTTAGGCAAAATTAGTCCAACAAAAGGCGTATAGTGCAATAGTAAATTTACCTACGATGATTCTCGATATGAATTTTGTCTCATATGCTGCTGAGAAATCATGCCTCCTTTATGAGCTTCGCTCTCTTCATATACCTTTTTACAGGGGAGGTTCGCAAAGGAAACCACCAACCACACTGCACAATGTTAGCTCTATTTGCTGTACAATGATGGCTCTCTTATTACATCCTTCTGATTCACCCTTCTAAGTCTAAGTCACAGAGTACTGACGCCCATAGCTCTGCTTCCGTGTTCTGAGGAGCAGATTCCACTTGGTGATACCAACTTGTTGTTTCCACTGTTGGGGGTGGTGTTTCAAGTCTCAGCTGAGAGGAGTCTATGATTAGTATCTCCTCTGTCTCCCCCTGGTGTCCAGTATTAGTAGGTGCAGCCCATGGTTCCATGAGGGCCCATGGATGTCCTGTAGCAGAGTTGTCTTCCCATGTAGAGGGATCCCTTTTTGTCACAACTCAAATGCCTATTCGATTCTATAGTTGTAGTCTATAAAAATATACATCTTGTAAATAAAATGCCAAACATATCTTAATGTAAGGCTAGAAGGAGAGTCAGAACCGTACAGAGTAGTGGTTGAAGATCGGTTGAAGAGCATGCATTTAGTTTCACTTGCATTTAAGAGCAGTTGGAGGCCACGGAAGGAGAGTTGTTTGGCATTGAAGCTTGTCTGAAGGTTAGTTAACACAGTGTCCAAAGAAGGGCCAAAAGTATACAGAATGGTGTCGTCTGCGTAGAGGTGGATCAGCAAATCACCAGCAGCAAGAGCTACATCATTGATGTATACAGAGGAAAGAGTTGGACCGAAGATTGAACCCTGTGGCACCCCCATAGAGAGTCTGTCAGAGGTCTGGAGAACAGGCCCTCCGATTTGACACACTGAAGTCTATCTGAGAAGTAGTTGGTGAACCATTGAGAAACCAAGGCTGTTGAGTCTGCTGATAAGAATGTGGTGATTGATAGAGTTGAAAGCCTTGGCCAAGTTGACGAATACAGCTGCACAGTATTGTCTCTTATCGATGGCGGTTATGATATCGTTTAGGACCTTGAGTGTGGCTGAGGTGCACCCATGACCAGCTCGGAAACCAGATTGCATAGCGGAGAAGGTGCGGTGGGATTCGAAATGGACGGTGATCTGTTTGTTAACTTGGCTTTCGAAGACCTTGGAAAGGCATGGCAGGATAGATATAGGTCTGTAGCAGTTTGGGTCTAGAGTGTCTCCCCCTTTGAAGAGGGGAATGACCGCGGCAGCTTTCCAATCTTTGGGGATATCAGACGATACGAAAGAGAGGTTGAACAGGCTAGTAATAAGGGTTGCAACAATTTCTGTGGATCATTTTTGGAAGAGAGGGTCCAGATTGTCTAGCCCGGCTGATTTGTAGGGGTCCAGATTTTGCCGCTCTTTCAGAACATCAGCTATCTGGATTTGGGTGAAGGAGAAATGGGGGAGGCTTGGGCAAGTTTCTGTGGGGGGTGCAGGGCTGTTGACCGGGGTAGGGGTGGCCAGGTGGAAAGCATGGCCAGCCATAGAAAAATGCTTCTTGAAATTCTAAATTATTGAGGATTTATCAGTGGTGACAGTGTTTCCTAGCCTCAGTGCAGTGGGCAGCTGGGAGGAGGTGCTCTTATTCTCCATGGACCATTTCTGTTTGGAAAAGCTAGCCTTTGCTTTCATAACTGCCTGTGTATATTGGTTCCTAACTTCCCTGAAAAGTTAAATATCGCAGGGGCTTTTCGATGCTAATGCAGTACGCCACAGGATGTTTTTGTGCTGGTCGAGGGCAGTCAGGTCTGGAGTGAACCGAGGTCTATATCTGTTCCTGGTTCTACATTTTTGAATGGGGCATGCTTATTTAAGATTTTGAGGAAAGCACTTTTTAAAGAATAACCAGGCATCCTCTACTGACGGAATGAGGTCAATATCCTACCAGGATAACCGGGCCAGGTCGATTAGAAAGGCCTGCTCGCGGAAGGGTTTTAGGGAGTGTTTGACAGTGATGAAGGGTGGTCGTTTGACTGCAGACCCATTACGGACGCCGGCAATAAGGCAGTGATTGCTGAGATCCTGGTTGAAGATAGCAGAGGTGTATTTGGAGGGCATGTTGGTTAGGATGATTTCTATGAGGGGGCCCGTGTTTACGGATTTGGGGTTGTACCTGGTAGGTTCACTGATAATTTGTGTAAGATTGAGGGCATCAAGCATAGATTGTAGAATGGCCGGGGTGTTAAGCATGTCCCAGTTTAGGTAACCTAGCAGCACGAGCTCTGAAGATAATGGGGGGCAATCAATTCACATATGGTGTCCAGGGCACAGCTGGGGGCTGAAGGGGATCTATAACAAGTGGCAGTGGTGAGAGACTTGTTTCTGGAAAGGTGGATTTTTAAAAGTAGAAGCTCAAATTGTTTGGGAACAGACCTGGATAGTAAGACAGAACTCTGCAGGCTCTCCCTGCAGTGGATTGCAACTCCGATCCCTTTGGCAGTTCTATCTTGTGGGATTGGCTTCTTGGTTCCTCTTAAAGCTTCTCTTCAAGGGACTTTTTTTCATTTTTTTTTGCCACCATCACTTCTGCTTACTGTCCTGGGGTCAAAGGTTGGCTCACTCTGTGGGCATTTCGTCCAGACACCTTGACTACATCAAGCGACACCGCCAACCATTCAGCACCTGCAGTACAAAACGTCTCACTTCCTCTCCAGGGTCCGACTAACTTGGAGTTCTCTTTTTGGTGATTGCCTTTACCACAGTAGCCTAACTACCACAGCCTGATGGTGAAGTCTACCTGAGGCTCCTAGCCAAACCCTACAGAGTGAACCCCTCCTGAATCCCTCCTCTACAGCCCTCTGCTTCATCCGGTCCATTCTCATTTCCCTCCTGAATCCCTCCTCTACAGCCCTCTGCTTCATCCGGTCCATTCTCATTTCCCTCCTGAATCCCTCTGCTTCATCCGGTCCATTCTCACTCCCCTCCTGAATCCCTCCTCTACAGCCCTCTGCTTCATCCGGTCCATTCTCACTCCCCTCCTGAATCCCTCCTCTACAGCCCTCTGCTTCATCCGGTCCAGTCTCATTTCCCTCCTGAATCCCTCTACTTCACCCGGTCCATTCTCACTCCCCTCCTGAATCCCTCTGCTTCACCCGGTCCATTCTCACTCCCCTCCTGAATCCCTCTACTTCATCCGGTCCATTCTCATTTCCCTCCTGAATCCCTCTACTTCATCCGGTCCATTCTCACTCCCCTCCTGAATCCCTCTGCTTCATCCGGTCCATTCTCACTCCCCTCCTGAATCCCTCTGCTTCATCCGGTCCATTCTCACTCCCCTCCTGAATCCCTCTGCTTCATCCGGTCCATTCTCATTTCCCTCCTGAATCCCTCTGCTTCATCCGGTCCATTCTCATTTCCCTCCTGAATCCCTCTGCTTCATCCGGTCCATTCTCATTTCCCTCCTGAATCCCTCTGCTTCATCCGGTCCATTCTCACTCCCCTCCTGAATCCCTCTGCTTCATCCGGTCCATTCTCATTTCCCTCCTGAATCCCTCTGCTTCATCCGGTCCATTCTCACTCCCCTCCTGAATCCCTCTGCTTCATCCGGTCCATTCTCACTCCCCTCCTGAATCCCTCTACTTCATCCGGTCCATTCTCACTCCCCTCCTGAATCCCTCTACTTCATCCGGTCCATTCTCATTTCCCTCCTGAATCCCTCCTCTACAGCCCTCTACTTCATCCGGTCCATTCTCATTTCCCTCCTGAATCCCTTCTCTACAGCCCTCTACTTCATCCGGTCCATTCTCATTTCCCTCCTGAATCCCTCTGCTTCATCCGGTCCATTCTCATTTCCCTCCTGAATCCCTTCTCTACAGCCCTCTGCTTCATCCGGTCCATTCTCATTTCCCTCCTGAATCCCTCTACTTCATCCGGTCCATTCTCATTTCCCTCCTGAATCCCTCTACTTCATCCGGTCCATTCTCACTCCCCTCCTGAATCCCTCTGCTTCACCCGGTCCATTCTCACTCCCCTCCTGAATCCCTCTACTTCATCCGGTCCAGTCTCATTTCCCTCCTGAATCCCTCTACTTCATCCGGTTCATTCTCATTTCCCGACTGAATGCACGTTCTCACTTCCATTCCATTTCCTCAATAAATATTCTAGACCCATTTCATGTCTGGTCCTTAAACTGCTGAATAATACTGTATCCTTACTTAGAGCATCAGTACAAGACCCTGATATGACCTATTTAGCATTAACAATGTCTGGTTAAAGGTAAATGTGTTGTCATTTCATTGGTTTTCTCTTACAGCCACGCCCCCAGGGGATAACTCAGCAGGGAAATGTATTGTCATTTCATTGGTTTTCTCTTACAGCCACGCCCCCAGGGGATAACTCAGCAGGGAAATGTATTGTCATTTCATTGGTTTTCTCTTACAGCCACGCCCCCAGGGGATAACTCAGCAGGGAAATGTGTTGTCATTTCATTGGTTTTCTCTTACAGCCACGCCCCCAGGGGATAACTCAGCAGGGAAATGGTTTACAACAAGGTTTTCACTTAGTAGTTGGCTGAAGGTTATTGAATCAAAACCCTTACTAATCTAGTATGCCGGTATACGGATATTCAATTAGATTCAATTCAATTATGATCCATCGTTATTTTACTACATAGTACAACACCTTCTCTTTCTCATCCACAGTCTCCGCAACAGAAGTTCCCTCTTCAGGTAACGGTTCTCATCAAACCTTCTACTTGTCTTAGTCTCATCACCGATGGTTTCCTCATCATAAACAATGATACTATGAGGAAATCAAATGTGAAGAACTCTAATTATCCTTGTGGTTCTGAGTTGTAAAATTAATGATGGTGTACAGAGACATTGGATCTTGCCTTCGTTGTAACCTAGCTCATGTTTAATACTATATACCCGCTTGTTAATGATATGGATAGTCTGTCAAATGAAATAATGTCTTGAGGAGCCCTTGTAATCAGTTTATTTTTATCCACAGTTACACCACCAGGTGGCGCTACATCAGGTAGATATAATTTCTCGTCTTCCCCCAAGAGATTTAATTGTGTTCCTTAATATCACATTTTTGCAGCAAACACAATAACCTAGCTTTTTAGAATCCCAAAGATAAAAGGTAGAAAACATGAGTTACTAATTAGTTACTTAATGTTTAGTGAGTGTTACACCTTTTCCTTTTAACTAGGATTTAATAGTTTGGTCGCACCTCGACTCCTGTGGTTAAGCGCCTTCCACTTAAATACAATAATTAAAGGTAGACTCAGTACACAATAGGGAACCTGTTGTTTACATATTTTAGTTATGTTTCATATTTTTATTTCTGTGTCTAGGGACAACAAAGGTTCATTTTCTGCTGTTGGACACTATGGAAAAGCTGAGTCGAAGCGACCTGAAGAAATTTCAGTGGTACCTGATTAAGGGTGTGGAGGGCTTCTCTTCCATCTCAGAGGGCCAGCTGGAGGATGCTGACAGGCTGGTCACAGTGGATAGGATGGTACAGAACTACTGTGATGAGGGAGCTGTGAAGATCACACTGGAGATCCTGAGGAAGATGGACCAGAACAATCTGGCTGATGAGTTAGAGATAAAGTTCCCAAACAATGTCTGAACTGTATACAGTATGACTACAACTCTGTATGCATTCGCACATCAAGTCTTCTCTTGAGATGGGCTCAGGGATGGAACAACTATTGAACATCTGTGGTTGTTTGTGGGGGAAGGGTGGATAGTGTGTGTGACTGTGGGTGTGGTTGTTTGTGGGGGAAGGGTGGATAGTGTGTATGACTGTGGGTGTGTGTATGTATCCCACATATGTTGCTACGGGGTAATGGTTTTAGGGACAATGTAGGATGAATCACAATAATTATTTGCCAAAAATGTGAGAATAGAAAGGTTCAGAACTTTTGTGAAACATTACAGCACAGTTGAAAAATATCTGGCAAATAGAAATGGTGGTGTTCAGAGATAGATGGGAGGGTTTGAGTGGAGCTGAAGGATGGGAGGGTTTGAGTGGAGCTGAAGGATTGGAGAGTTTGAGTGGAGCTGAAGGATTGGAGGGTTTGAGTGGAGCTGAAGGATGGGAGGGGTTGAGTGGAGCTGAAGGATGGGAGGGGTTGAGTGGAGCTGAAGGATGGGAGGGGTTGAGTGGAGCTGAAGGATTGGAGGGTTTGAGTGGAGCTGAAGGATGGGAGGGTTTGAGTGGAGCTGAAGGATGGGAGGGGTTGAGTAGAGCTGAAGGATGGGAGGGGTTGAGTGGAGCTGAAGGATGGGAGGGGTTGAGTGGAGCTGAAGGATGGGAGGGGTTGAGTGGAGCTGAAGGATTGGAGGGTTTGAGTGGAGCTGAAGGATTGGAGGGGTTGAGTGGAGCTGAAGGATGGGAGGGGTTGAGTGGAGCTGAAGGATGGGAGGGTTAGTGGTTAGAGCATTGGACTAGTAACCGAAAGGTTGCAAGTTCAAATCCCCGAGCTGACAAGGTACAAATCTGTCGTTCTGCCTTCTGAACAGGCAGTTAACCCACTGTTCCTAGGCCGTCATTGAAAATAAGAATGTGTTCTTAACTGACTTGCCTAGTAAAATAAAGGTAATATATAAGGATGGGAGGGTTTGAGTGGAGCTGAAGGATGGGAGGGTTTGAGTGGAGCTGAAGGATGGGAGGGGTTGAGTGGAGCTGAAGGATGGGAGGGGTTGAGTGGAGCTGAAGGATGGGAGGGGTTGAGTGGAGCTGAAGGATGGGAGGGGTTGAGTGGAGCTGAAGGATGGGAGGGTTTGAGTGGAGCAGAAGGATGGGAGGGTTTGAGTGGAGCTGAAGGATGGGAGGGTTTGAGTGGAGCTGAAGGATGGGAGGGTTTGAGTGGAGCTGAAGGATGGGAGGGTTTGAGTGGAGCTGAAGGATGGGAGGGTTTGAGTGGAGCTGAAGGATGGGAGGGTTTGAGTGGAGCTGAAGGATGGGAGGGGTTGAGTGGAGCTGAAGGATGGGAGGGTTTGAGTGGAGCTGAAGGATGGGAGGGTTTGAGTGGAGCTGAAGGATGGGAGGGTTTGAGTGGAGCTGAAGGATGGGAGGGTTTGGAGAAAATATATTTTAAAAAATATACAGATTTTATATATATGTATATTTACAAAAAATAAATATGGGGGATTGGAAATGATGCAGACAATTACATTGATGGAAGTGACAATCTATCTGCAATATGAAAGCTGATCTAAAGGTCTGAATGCACAGCCTCAACAACAGTTCACTCAGGGGGTTTGTGCCAAAGAACGAAGAGCTTTTCTAATGCACATCGTGTAGCGTTTACAAAAGACATCACTGTGACTGTAATGTGTAATATCTGTAATGTATGTTACCTCAGTTGAAATGCTCTGGATGTCTGGACTCTGGATAATAGCTAAACAACTAAAAATGTCCAATGTAAATGAAGGATGTATTATCATAAACAAGAGGCTATCGAGCTGCAACATTATGAATGTTTAAAGACATGCTTCGGTACTTTGGGAACTAGTTAGTATTTCTTAAACCTCCCGCTTTGGGCTGGGTGTGTCAACGTGTGAAATGCCTGCTTTGAAAGCCACTGTTTTCTGGAAGCTGTGTTGTGCCATTTTCCCTACATTTCCCCCCCTCATGTGGGCCAACCTCTAGCAATTTGAGTTCCAGACAATGAGATTCAGCCTCACCATTTGACTGACAACTAGCAAGAATCACACACAGCAGAGCGAGAGAGTAATGACGTGGTGAACATATCTGCACATATGTGAGGTATTATGACAGTTTTGAGGACCACTTTTGGCCCTGGGGCCTACTTTCAGAACTACTGGCTGAAAAGTATACAGAAGTACCAGATATTCCCTTTAACTGTCTTGAATTAGCTTCATGTCTCAGGTGGTCACTGCTCAGGGACTTTGCTTTTTAATGGTTGAATAAGATGAGAGAGAAAAAAAGAAAGAACCCGTGCACTGCTCTTGATAGAATCACTGCTCTTGATAGAATCACTGCTCTTGATAGAATCACTGCTCTCGATAGAATCACTGCTCTCGATAGAATCACTGCTCTCGATAGAATCACTGCTCTCGATAGAATCACTGCTCTTGATAGAATCACTGCTCTTGATAGAATCACTGCTCTTGATAGAATCACTGCTCTTGATAGAATCACTGCTCTTGATAGAATCACTGCTCTTGATAGTATCACTGCTCTTGATAGAATCACTGCTCTCGATAGAATCACTGCTCTCGATAGAATCACTCTCGATAGAATCACTGCTCTCGATAGAATCACTGCTCTTGATAGAATCACTGCTCTTGATAGAATCACTGCTCTTGATAGAATCACTGCTCTCGATAGAATCACTGCTCTCGATAGAATCACTGCTCTTGATAGAATCACTGCTCTTGATAGAATCACTGCTCTTGATAGAATCACTGCTCTTGATAGTATCACTGCTCTTGATAGTATCACTGCTCTTTAGTAAGCTTTACATTTCGGCCTCACGGCCTTCCTCAGAGCTTTAAGGGAGATATGTTTTGTGTATAGGAGCTTGCATTTCACTGTGCCATTTACACCCGCTGTATTCTGTGCATGTGATTAATAAACGTTTGATTTGATTAATAGTAGACTACACTGTATATAAAGGTATTTGTATATATTTTTAAGCTTTTAATATTTCTATGTCATTATCCCTACACAAACACATTTATCTGATTCATTCATCAAATATTTAATTGAATTAAGAAAAACTGTTATTAGGAGATTATTGTGGTCACAGGTCACAAAGTGCAGTCACCATCATAATCATATTGGACTGACTTATTTTAGTCTAAACCTGACTGATGCATTGAGCACAAACATTTACAACAGTAGTTATTTCTCAGGAAACGATATTCAGTCTTTGGAGAAGACTTGTTTAAAACCTTAGCTGGTGTTTTGTGTTGTCCTGCACCCTCCCTCCGCCTGGGAGCACCGCAGCAGAGTGGGCACCGGTTACTCTGGTGACGTGTAGGTAGCGATGATACCAGGAAGTGTGAACTAGGGAAGCAAAATAGTTTGGGTAAATTGAATATTTTTCACTCGTTATCAAGGAATATAATTTATTCTTTATTCTTTATTCGTTACCAGCCGTCTAGTGAGCTACCATGGGAGGACATGGGGGCGTTGGTTTAGCGGTTTTCGTACTCGTGCTGGTCTTTTGCGAAGCAAGAAGACACAAACTCGCCCTAAAGGTAAAATAAACACCAACCTTGCTTTAACGTTACTTCATATACTGTGTGTTCTCAGGTAATGTGCACTTATAGCCAATAATATGCAAACTTGGGATAGTGGTAGCAATGTTTTTTTCCCTTTTCAGCCATAGCTAAGCTAGCTGGCTAACGTGTAGCACCTACGTCAGGGGATTTCTGCAACTGTTTGCTACTAATCACTTAACTTAGCCAGCTATTTAGTTGGCTGGCTAACTAGGCAACCTTTTAATGTGTCTCTGATTTTTCCACTTGACTGTCAAAGAAACGTTGCAGCTAAACAACTAGAAAATGGTTGGTTAGTTAGCTGGCTGGCTAACGTTACATCAGCTGAGATGTTAACGCCTTCAGCTAGATACACTGTCTACACCCTCGATGTTCCCGTGATGGGGAGGCAGGGTAGCCTAGTGGACTAGGTACAAATCTGTCATCCTGCCCCTGAAAATAAGAAATAGTTCTTAACTGACATGCCTAGTTAAATAAAGGTAAAAAAATAAATTGATACATTTTTCACATTGATATTTGTCATACTTGGATAACAAATGCCCCCTCTCACCCTCATTCTTTCTCCCCTCATCGGCCTCCCCCCAACTCTCTTCCTCCCTCCAACCCGTCTCTCCCCTTCATCTCTCCCCTCCATCTCTCCCTCCCCCAACTCTCTTCCTCCCTCCAACCCGTCTCTCCCCTTCATTTCTCCCCTTCATTTCTCCCCTTCATCTCTCCCTCCACCTCCCTCTCTTCCTCCCTCCAACCTGTCTCTCCCCCATCCTTCCCTCCACCTCTTTCTCTCTCCCCTCCACCTCTTTCTCTCTCCCCTCCACCTCTTTCTCTCTCCCCTCCACCTCTTTCTCTCTCCCCTCCACCTCTTTCTCTCTCCCCTCCACCTCCCACTCTCTCCCTCCCCTCCTCCTCTCTCTCCCTCCACCTCTCTCTCTCAGAATGACTCTAGGTTTGTGGTTCATCTCAACACCTTTGGTTTCTTTGCCAACGGAACCCTGGACGTCAAGGTTCTCTCCCTGAGACTGCCCGAGGACAACAGCAAGCACCCTGTAAGAACATCTGATGTGTGTGCAGCTTCATCTCTGGCTATATTGTCTCCAGTTAGTGAATTGTATCATTGTTTTCTCTCTCCATATAGGTGGGATTCAGTCTCTCCAAGTCTCGTGTTAATGGAGTGCTGTCCTACACAGTGAGTAGATCTCATCAAACCAAATCTCTTTTGCAACTCTTCCGTTATCTGAAATGAATGCACTCTCTAGAACGACCCGCCAGCCAATCAAAATCGACTGTTCAACAATACCATGGTATTGGTTTCACTATCAAGTAGATAAGGTGAGATATAGACTACTATGTGAGACATTTGGTGTTTCTCAAAATGCAATCTACTGCGCTCCGAGCACTGGAGGGTCAAGCATGAGTCCAAATCAAAGTGAAACAGGGCGTGAAGGGCACTTCTCCGATGTGTATTCCATTTGTTCCATATTTTTTGTTCGTATTTTGACATATCAAAATATCACGCGTCGATGGAAAGTATGAACAGAAATATGAAGTAACCCATGAAAAAAACGTTGGTAAAAAAAAAAAAGTATAAAAATGATTTGATCTGAAGCAAATGTTGCCTATTCACCTCTATGTTCCCAGAATACAATATTTTGTCTTAATACGTTTAATAAATACATGTGTTCTTTTTGGCATGTTTGCCGGCCCACGATACCCACTGTAGTGAGCGTAGATCGCAAGCCCATAGTTATTCAATAGGGCTAACTTTAGCTACTACTGTTAGCTAGCTACTACTGTAGCTAATTAACTACTACTGTTGGCTAGCTAGCTACTACTGTTGGCTAACTAGCTACTACTGTTGGCTAGCTAGCTACTACTGTTGGCTAGCTAGCTACTACTGTTGGCTAGCTAGCTACTACTGTTGGCTAGCTAGCTACTACTGTTGGCTAGCTAGCTACTACTGTTGGCTAGCTAGCTACTACTGTTGGCTAGCTAGCTTCTACTGTTGGCTAGCTAGCTACTACTGTTGGCTAGCTAGCCACAAAGACTTGAATCTACCTTACTTAACATTAGTCTTAGGTCATTTTTGCCTGTTAAACTAGCTAACTACATTATTACGTTTCACATATAGCTAGCGGATAATTAGGAAGTAAGACTTTTGCTTTGTATATATGTTGTTTGGTTTCTATTGTTGCCATTGTCCTGGCTGGGAGAAGGTTCAGTGAACGGGGAAGAGAAACGTGAGGTATTACACGAGGGGGGAGGAGCAGCGTGAGGTATTACACGAGGGGGGAGGAGCAGCGCGAGGTATTACACGAGGGGGGAGGAGCAGCGCGAGGTATTACACGAGGGGGGAGGAGCAGCGCGAGGTATTACACGAGGGGGGAGGAGCAGCGCGAGGTATTACACGAGGGGGGAGGAGCAGCGCGAGGTATTACACGAGGGGGGAGGAGCAGCGCGAGGTATTACACGAGGGGGGAGGAACAGCAACTAGTCTCTTATATGCGCCGGTCCAACAATGTTCACTTCACTTTCATATCACGTGTGCTGTCATCCGCCGGTCTCATCCCGTACCTGACCTCACTCACCTGCTCCTCTCCGTCAGCTCTTCCTGCTCATCTATTCCTCCATCAGTTTGTAGCCGTGATGGCGAGTGAGGGATGCAGACCCTGATCAGTCTTCTGCTCTTACACTTGATACATTTGATACATTGGAGCAGAGTGAGTAAAGTTGGTTAACATTTAATCCCTGGTATAACCAAGAGCACACAGGCCACACACGCCAGTCTGATAGGCTTTGCACGTTTGCTGTCGAGCAGCAATACCAGAGAGAGAACAGTTTTACAGCAAAGAAAACAGCTTTTCGAGATGAAACGGAAAAGGACTAAATGACTTCTATTACTGTGTGATTTTTGCTCACATTTGATATAATTTCACAAACCGTGTCACGGGGCGTTTTAAACCTTTCCCCGGGTCGCTTGTTATTGTTTTGATAACAAACAATGTTGTTCAGTCATGTTACCTAGCAACTTGACGATAGGTCTAGGTGAATTTTGATTGGCTCAGGAAGAAAGGAAAAGGGTCTGCTGTTCTTGAGATGTTCTTTCAGGGTAGGATTCATATAGGCCTAATGTAATGTTTCTCAAAGGTTGTGGCAAGGTTGTGTTTTAATGTTTGTTCTCCAGGCGGAGGAGACTGCGGTGTGTCCGCTCAGCAAACACAGCGGTGTGGAGCCCTTCTTCCTCTTCCTCATTGACACCAACAACCTCAGGTACGGTTGTCTGAGAGAGATCAAATTAGCTGTGTGTGTGTGTGTGTGTGTGTGTGTGTGTGTGTGTGTGTGTGTCAAAAACAAACTGTTTGTGTCCTCCTCTCTTCTGTAGAGTCAATGTAAGGTCGTATGGAGACCAGGACAGCGTCTTGACCCAGCTGAAGACAGACAAGACACTCACTAAAGACTCGGTCAGCAGTATTTACCTCCCTTCAATACAACACAGTGGGGTAGTGCAGTCCCCTGGGAGGGGGGTTGTTGCCATGGTGCAGGAAGAACTGTCGTTTTATACGCTAGTCTCATGGCTATTTTACACATTTTGACATGAGGCTGGGAGAGAATTTTGCCGTTTTAGAGCTCGGAGATTCTTGAAAGATGGGGCAATGTCAACTTTTTCCCCACAAATATTTGTCTGAATATTAATTGGATATATATATATATATACATACATACATACATACACACACTGAGTGTACAGAACATGATGAACTTTACAGACCATGAGTGGTCTTGCTGCTCTGCATGTACTGAGGTCGTTAACTTCTTGCGTCGAGCCATCCGGGATCGTGAATACAGCCTCAAGCTCATTACCATAACACAACGTTAACTATTCATGAAAATCGCAAATGAAATGAAATCAATATGCTAGCTCTCAAGCTTAGCCTTTTGTTAACAACACTGTCATCTCAGATTTTCAAAAATATGCTTCTCAACCATAGCAAAACAAGCATTTGTGTAACAATATTGATAGCTAGCGTTAGCATTTAGCGTTAGCATTTAGCGTTAGCATTCAGCAGGCAACATTTTCACAAAAACCAGGAAACCATTCAAATAAAATAATTTACCTTTGAAGAACTTCGGATGTTTTCAATGAGGAGACTCTCAGTTAGATAGCAAATGTTCAGTTTTTCCTGAAAGATTATTTGTGCAGGAGAAATCGGTCCGTTTTCTGCGTCATGTTTGGCTACCAAAAAAAACCGAAAATTCATTCATCCAAACGTCAAACTTTCTTCCACATTAACTCCATAATATCGACTGAAACATGGTAAACATTGTTTAGAATCAATCCTCAAGGTGTTTTTCACATATCTCTTCATGATATATCATTCCTGGAAGTCTCTCTCTGTCTCAATCACATGGATGAATGCGAGCAGCTTGGAGATTACGCAACAATTTCAACAAAGGACACCGGGCGGACCCCTGGTAAATGTAGTCTCTTATGGCCAATCTTCCAATGATATGCCTACACATACGTCACAATGCTGCAGACAACTTGGAGAAACGATAGAAAGGGCAGGCTAATTCGTGGTGCTTTCACAGCCATATAAGGAGACAATGAAAAACAGAGCGTCAAATCCTGCTCATTTCCTGTTTGAAGTTTGATCTTGGTTTCGCCTGTAGCATCAGTTCTGGGGCACTCACAGATAATATCTTTGCAGTTTTGGAAACGTCAAGAGTGTTTTCTTTCCAAAGCTGCCAATTATATGCATAGTCGAGCATCTTTTTGTGACAAAATATTGCGCTTAAAACGGACACGTTTTTTATCCAATAATGACATAGCGCCCCCATAGGTTGAAGAGGTTAAAAACAGGGTCCTTATAGTATAGCTGCCCTGCGTATTCCTGACTCATTTTTCGATTTTAGAATAATCTGACGGAGTTGACTAAGTCTCTGGACAAATCTTTTAGGAATCAGTTTTAAGAGAAATATTATTTTAGGGCTATTGCAAGAAACTACATACAATATTTTATCAGTTAATATTCATTATTGCCTGTTTTTTTGAATTTTAAACATTTTATTGGGAGCATTTGAAATTGAGATCCTTTGCACCAAAAAATATAATTTCCAGGAATAAGAACCAAAATGGAAATGAATAATATTGAAAGTAATAGGAACATTCCCAAAGCAAATGTTTTGCCTTTATAACATTTCACACGTTTTCAGTTTGTCTCAACTTTCAAGAATCCATGTTCTACACATTTTGCCATGAGGCTGAGTAGCTACTGTTTCTTGTCATAAATAATGATTGAAGGAAAGACTTATGTGTTCGTATGCTGTCTGGGGGCCTGA
>NC_068430.1:82157039-82172039 GCF_023373465.1 Oncorhynchus keta
CTAACTGTAGCTGTACGATAATGATATACTAGAATATTTACATTTGTGATATGTTAACATCAGCACTACGGCATATGTTATATTATCAAATGCTACCTGTAGATGTCTGAAGGTGAGGATGACAGGCTGGGTGAGGTGTTCTGTTGCTGAGTTACTGATGAGAGCAGTTACCACCTTGGAACTAATCTGGTAGCTAGGCTTTGATGCTGTGGCGGTTGCTGTGTCTCTGTTGGTGTCCGTGTCAGTGAGGTACTGGAAGGAGTTGTTGACAGATTTCTCCACTGTCTTGTAACACACCAACCCAGCCAGAGTGAAACCTGGGAAGCACAGAATGAAACAAGTTACCAGAATATCTTGTAGTTGTCCCAGAATCCCCAGGTTTTTCAGGTTTCCTGGTTGGAAGATTCCTGGAATAAGGAGGTGTTTTGAAATGCTGATCATGGCTCACATCAACACCATTATCCCAGAAACCCTACACTCTAATTTGCATACAGCCCCAAAATGTTATTCCTTGACTACAGCTCCAGAATTCAACACCATGGTGTTCTCAAAGCTCTTCACTAGCTCAGGACTCTGAGACTAAACACCTCCCTCTGCAACTGGAACCTGGACTTCCTGAAGAGGGCAGCCCAGGTGATCCGCCAACACGGGGGCCCTAGAGTGCGTGATCAGTCCCCTCCTGTACTCCCTGTTCACCCATGGCTCATGGCCAAGCACGGCTCAACAACATCATTAAGTTTTGCCGACGACAGAATAGTGGTAGGCCTGATTACACCGACAACGATGAGATATCCTATAGGGAGGAGGTCAGATACTTGGCCATGTGGTGGCAGGATAACAACCTCTCCCTCAACATAATCAAGACAAAGGAGATGATTGTGGACTACAGGAAAAGGAGGACCGAGCACCAAGTCTAGGTCCAAGAACATCTAATCAAATGGCTACTCAGAATATTAGCATTGCCCCCCACCCCCTTTTGTACACTGCTGCTACTCTCTAGTTATTATCTATGCATTGTCACATTAATAACTCTACCTACATGTACATATTACCTCAATTACCTCGACTAACCAGTGACCCCCACACATTGACTCTGTACCGGTACCCACCTGTATATAGCATCGCTACTGTTATTTTACTGCTGCTCTTTAATTATGTTTTTATTTTTTACTTATCTTTTTTTTCTTCACACTTATTTTTCTTAAAACTGTACTGTTGGTTAAGGGCTTGTAAGCATTTTGATTCCTGAGACAAATACCATTTGACTTTATTTGATATGAATAAGCAGGAAATGCTGAATCCTGGATTTCTAGGCAACCTGGGAATTTTTGGAAAGTTACTGGTACTAAAAGATACAGTACTTAGTTATAGATATGATGGTGATGATGATGATGAGGATGACAAGCCTACCTGGGTACGTCCCGTTGCCAGTGGCTGTCTCCCAGCTGGTGTCCAGTCGCACGTTGTCATTGGCCAGGCTGATTGGCCCAATGGGGCGGAGTCTGTCCCCTCCTCACTGCAAGCTCAGTAGCTGTGTACAAGGACAAGGAGAAGGTGAAGGAGGATGTATGTGTGTGCATGTGTGTGTTTGTGTGTGGAAGTCCATGTGTGTGTGTTACCTGTGTGGTCTGTTTCCATGGTGGTGTGGGTGTCTCTGAGCTGTGGCCCGATGAGCATCAAGGTGTCCTCCACGGCGCCTAGCAACCTACTCACCTCCCGGCTGTTGCTTAGGATACCTTGAGACAGGAGACTGTCTATCTCTGTCAAGACATTCTACACACAGGAAGTAGAAACAGGAAACAGGAAATGAGTGAACGAGGTGTATATGTTGATATGCACACATGATTTCACTGTGTGTGAGTGTGCATGCTTCTGTGAGTCCTTGCGTGTGTGTGTGTGTGTGTGTGTGTGTGTGTGTGTGTGTGTGTGTGTGTGTGTGTGTGTGTGTGTGTGTGTGTGTGTGTGTGTGTGTGTGTGTGTGTGTGTGTGTGTGTGTGTGTGTGTGTGTGTGTGTGTGTGTTTAACCTCCAGGAGCATCTCTCCAAGCAGTCCTCCGGCTGCTTCCCCAGAGTTACTTAACGCCAGACAGCTTTTCCTCATCAGAGACAGGAGACCAGCTAAACCTGGGACAGTCTGAGAGAGAGGAGAAGTTCATTCACATCATGTGGGTAAAGCAAATATACAAATATTGACATATATTGTAGTCCCAGGTTCTAAAGTGGTCTGAGAGAGAGAGAGAGAGAGAGAGAGAGAGAGAGAGAGAGAGAGAGAGAGAGAGAGAGAGAGAAAAAAACAGAGAGAGAGAGAAAGAGAGAACAAGAGAGAACGAAAAGAGAGAGAGAGAGAGAGAGAGAACATAGAGAGAGAGAGAAAAAAAAAAAAAAAAAAAAAAGAAAGAGAGAACAAGAGAGAACGAAAGAGAGAACAGAGAGAGAGAGGGGGATTTTAAAACGTATTATAAGATGCAATAGTGAGTTGCAGTATTTGGAAATCAGAGTCCTATTGGATAATATACAGTACCTTCACATCTGCTTAATGCCATATTCTATAAATGTTCTGGTTATTTTACTGACTGCTCACTGCCATATTCTATAAATGTTCTGGTTATTTTACTGACTGCTCACAGCCATATTCCATAAATGTTCTGGTTATTTTACTGACTGCTTAATGTCATATTCTATAAATGTTCTGGATGATATTTTACTGACTGCTCACTGCCATATTCTATAAATGTTCTGGTTATTTTACAGGCTGCTTTGCGATATTCTATAAATGTTCTGGTTATTTTACTGACTGCTTAATGCCATATTCTATAAATGTTCTGGTTATTTTACTGACTGCTCACTGCCATATTCTATAAATGTTCTGGTTATTTTACTGACTGCTCACAGCCATATTCCATAAATGTTCTGGTTATTTTACTGACTGCTTAATGTCATATTCTATAAATGTTCTGGATATTTTACTGAATGCTCACTGCCATATTCTATAAATGTTCTGGTTATTTTACAGGCTGCTTTGCGATATTCTATAAATGTTCTGGTTATTTTACTGACTGCTTAATGCCATATTCTATAAATGTTCTGCTATTTTACTGACTGCTCACTGCCATATTCTATAAATGTTCTGGTTATTTTACTGACTGCTCACTGCCATATTCTATAAATGTTCTGGTTATTTTACTGACTGCTTTGCCATATTCTATAAACTGTTAATGCACCGCCATATTCTATAAATGTTCTGGTTATTTTACTGACTGCTTAAGCCATATTCTATAAATGTTCTGGTTATTTTACCGACTTATTTTACTGGTTACTGACTTATTTTTATAAAGACCATATTCTATAACTGTTCTGGTTATTTTACTGACTGCTCACTGACATATTCTATAAATGTTCTGGTTATTTTACTGACTGCTCACTGCCATATTCTATAAATGTTCTGGTTATTTTACTGACTGCTCACTGCCATATTCTATAAATGTTCTGGTTATTTTACCTACTGCTCACTGCCATATTCTATAAATGTTCTGGTTATTTTACTGACTGCTCACTGCCATATTCTATAAATGTTCTGGTTATTTTACTGACTGCTTAATGGCATATTCTATAAATGTTCTGTTTATTTTACTGACTGCTCACTGCCATATTCTATAAATGTTCTGGTTATTTTACTGACTGCTTAATGCCATATTCTATAAATGTTCTGGTTATTTTACTGACTGCTCACAGCCATATTCTATAAATGTTCTGGTTATTTTACTGACTGCTTAATGCCATATTCTATAAATGTTCTGGTTATTTTACTGACTGCTCACTGCCATATTCTATAAAATGTTCTGGTTATTTTACTGACTGCTCACTGCCATATTCTATAAATGTTCTGGTTATTTTACTGACTGCTTTGCGATATTCTATAAATGTTCTGTTTATTTTACTGACTGCTAATGCCATATTCTATAAATGTTCTGGTTATTTTACTGACTGCTCACTGCCATATTCTATAAATGTTCTGGTTATTTTACTGACTGCTCACTGCCATATTCTATAAATGTTCTGGTTATTTTACTGACTGCTTAATGCCATATTCTATAAATGTTCTGGTTATTTTACTGATGCCATATTCTATAAATGTTCTGGTTATTTTACTGACTGCTCACTGCCATATTCTATAAATGTTCTGGTTATTTTACTGACTGCTCAAGACCATATTCTATAAATGTTCTGGTTATTTTATGACTGCTTACTGCCATATTCTATAAATGTTCTGGTTATTTTACTGACTGCTCACTGCCATATTCTATAAATGTTCTGGTTATTTTACTGACTGCTCACTGCCATATTCTATAAATGTTCTGGTTATTTTACTGACTGCTTAATGCCATATTCTATAAATGTTCTGTTATTTTACTGACTGCTCACTGCCATATTCTATAAATGTTCTGGTTATTTTACTGACTGCTTAAGGCATATTCTATAAATGTTCTGTTTATTTTACTGACTGCTCACCATATTCTATAAATGTTCTGTTAATGTTCACTGCCATATTCTATAAATGTTCTGTTATTTTACTGACTGCTCACTGCCATATTCTATAAATGTTCTGTTATTTTGACTGTACTGCCATATTCTATAAATGTTCTGGTTATTTTACTGACTGCTCACTGCCATATTCTATAAATGTTCTGGTTATTTTACTGACTGCTCACTGCCATATTCTATAAATGTTCTGGTTATTTTACTGACTGCTTAATGGCATATTCTATAAATGTTCTGTTTATTTTACTGACTGCTCACTGCCATATTCTATAAATGTTCTGGTTATTTTACTGACTGCTTAATGCCATATTCTATAAATGTTCTGGTTATTTTACTGACTGCTCACTGCCATATTCTATAAATGTTCTGGTTATTTTACTGACTGCTTAATGCCATATTCTATAAATGTTCTAAAGTGTTATTTTACTGACTGCTCACTGCCATATTCTATAAATGTTCTTGTTATTTTACTGACTGCTCATACTGCCATATTCCTATAAATGTTCTGTTAATGTCACCATATTCTAAAGTGTTTGTCATTATGATCTCAGTACACCACATCAACCATGTCAGGTTTTACTGAACTCATACATATTCTGTTCTGGAGTCTGACTGCTCACTGCCATATTGACCTGTTATTTTACAGACTCATATTGCCATATTCCATCAACTGGGGAAACAACACAACATCACAGCACATTTTACAAAATCACCATCACCAGGAGTCTCATCCACTACACAGCACACATATTACATACATATTACAAAACACAACCATAACACCGGGATTCACTACACAGCACATACATATTACAAAACACAACCATCACACCTGGATAGACACTACACAGCACATACATATTACAAAACACAACCATCACACCGGGATCGACACTACACAGCACATACATATTACATACATATTACAAAACACAACCATCACACGGGATCCACACTACACAGCACATACATATTACAAAACACAACCATCACACCTGGATAGACACTAAACAGCACATACATATTACAAAACACAACCATCACACCGGGATTCACACTACACAGCACATACATATTACAAAACACAACCATCACACCTGGATAGACACTAAACAGCACATACATATTACAAAACAAAACCATCACACGGGATCGACACTACACAGCACATACATATTACAAAACACAACCATCACACCGGGATCGTCACTACACAGCACATACATATTACAAAACAAAACCATCACACTGGGATCAACACTACACAGCACATACATATTACACAAAACACAACCATCACACGGGATCAACACTACACAGCACATACATATTACAAAACAAACCATCACACTGGGATCACACTACACAGCACATATTGCATCACACTTACAAAACACAACATAACACGATCAGGACACACAGCACATACATATTACAAAACAAACCATCACACAGGGATCCAACACTACACAATAAAACACAACCATCACACAACTACAAAACACAACCACAACAGGGAACAACAACAGGACACAATCCCACCTACACAACAAAACAACACAATCACACCTGCACAACAAAACAACACAATCCAACCTGCACATCAACACAACACTACACAACATAACACAATATAACATACCACCATCACACCTACACAACAACAACAACCACACAACAGGACACAGAACAACACAACACAATGAGAACTAACAACCATCACACGTGCATATTACCTGCACCACAACACCACACACACAACACAACCACAACACACACCACAACACCACACCACAACACCACACCACAACACCACACCACAACACACACCACAACACCACCACAACACACACCACAACACACACCACACCACACCACACCACAACACACACCACAACACCACACCACAACACCACACCACACCACAACACACACCACAACACCACACCACAACACACACCACAACACCACACCACAACACACACCACAACACCACACCACAACACACACCACAACACCACACCAACAACACCACACCACCATAAAACACACACCACAACACCACACCACAACACACCACACCACACCACAACACACACACCACAACACACACCATAACACCACACCACAACACACACCACACCACACCATAACACCACACCACACCACACCACACCACACACACACACACCAACACCACACCACAACACACACCATAACACCACACCACAACACACACCACAACACCACACCACAACACCACACCACAACACACACACCATAACATTCACACCACAACACACACCACACACACACCACCAACCACACCACACCACACCACAACCACACCACACCACACCACAACACCACACCACACCACAACACCACACCACACCACAACACCACACCACAACACCACACCACACCACACACACCACAAACACCACACCACACCACACCACACCCAACACCACACCACATAACACCACACCACACCACACCACACCACCACACCACAACACCACACCACACCACAACACACACACCACCACAACACCACAACACACAACACAACACAACACCCACACCACAACACCACACCACAACACCACACCACAACACCACACCACAACACCCACACCACAACACCACACCACAACACACACCACAACACACCACAACACACCACCAACACCACACCACACCACACCACACCACAACCACACCACACCACAACACCACACCACACCACAACACCACACCACAACACCACACCACAACACACCACAACCACACCACAACACCACACCACACCACACCACACCACAACACCACAACCACACCACAACACCACACCACACCACAACACCACACCACACCACCACACCACACCACAACACACACCACAACACCACACCACAACCACAACACACACCACAACACCACACCACAACACAACACCACACCACACCACAACACACACCACAACACCACACACACACCACAACACACACCACAACACCACACCACAACACAACACACACCACACCAACACCACACCACAACACCACACCACAACACACCACAACACCACACCACAACACACCACAACACCACACCACAACACACACCACAACACCACCACAACACCACACCACAACACACACCACCACACCACTACACCACACCACAACACACACAACACAACACACACCACAACACCACACCACAACACCACACCACAACACACACCACAACACCACACCACAACACCACACACCACAACACCACACCACCACACCACACACAGCACAACACAACACAACACCACACCACAACACCACACCAACACCAACACCACACAACACCACACCACAACACACACCACAACACCACACCACAACACACACCACAACACCACAACACACCACACCAACACAACACGCAAATGAAAACTGTCACATCATATCATGCTCATAGTAGATCCCAGGGTTGTTTGCTATGGGTAACCAAGTTTACCATCAGATACCAACTAACTAAGATATAAATGAAGACATGAGACAGAGAGAGATTGAGCTGGAGATTAAAACCCTCAGAAACCCACAGCACACCAGTGATGAAATGTTTCCATGGTAACCATCCTAATACGCATCCCAATTGACACTATTGTATAGTGCTCAGGCCCTGGTCCTAATTGCACTATACAGGGAATGAGCCCTGGCTGCACTACATAAGAATAGAGCTGTAGTGCACTATATAGGGAATAGGATCTGGTGCTATACAGGGAATAGGGCCCTGGTCTAATGTAGTGCACTACATAGAGAATAGGAGCCCTGGTCTAATCTAGTGCACTATATGGGAATAGGACCCTGGTCTAATGTAGTGCATTATATACAGGGAATAGGGCCATGGTCACAATGTAGTGCACTATACAGGGAATAGGGTGTCATTTGAGCCTCAACACTAGAAAGAGGAAGCTGCCAGTGGAATAACGGTATCTACAGCAACAGAGGAAAGTCCCTACTGTAATATAAGCACCACACTCAGATCAGTCCTTTACATAGTCCCTTGAACTGATCATCATTATCCAGGCTTACACAGTAACTGAACCTAGACCTGTCCTGGAACAGTGTCCTGTTTGAGGGGCAGTGACCTCAGCAGTGAGGGTAGTGACCTGGGAACAGTGTTTGGGGAAGTAGTATTGGGAACAGTGAGGGAGTGACCTCTGTGGGGAAGTAGTATTGGGAACAGTGAGGGCAGTGATCTCTGTTTGGGGAAGTAGTATTGGGAACAGTGAGGGCAGTAACCTCTGTTTGGGGAAGTAGTATTGGGAACAGTGAGGGTAGTGACCTCTGTTTGGGGAAGTAAGTATTGGGAACAGTGAGGGGCAGTGATCTCTGTTTGGGGAAGTAGTATTGGGAACAGTGAGGGTGTGACCTCTGTTTGGTAGGAAGTAGTATTGGGAACAGTGAGGGTAGTGACCTCTGTTTGGGGAAGTAGTATTGGGAACAGTGAGGGGGTAGTGACCTCTGTTTGGGGGAAGTAGTATTGGGAACAGTGAGGCAGTGACCTCTGTTTGGGGAAGTAGTATTGGGAACAGTGAGGGTAGTAGGCCTCTGTTTGGGAAGTAGTATTGGGAACAGTGAGGGTAGTGACCTCTGTTTGGGGGTAGTATTGGGAACAGTGAGGGTAGTGACCTCTGTTTGGGGAAGTAGTATTGGGAACAGTGAGGGTAGTGACCTCTGTTTGGGAAGTGAGGCAGTGACCTCTGTTTGGGGTAGTATTGGAACAGTGAGGGCAGTGACCTCTGTGGGAACAGTGAGGGTAGTGACCTCTGTTTGGGAAGTAGTATTGGGAACAGTGAGGGTAGTGACCTCTGTTTGGGGAAGTAGTATTGGGAACAGTGAGGGTAGTGACCTCTGTTTGGGGAAGTAGTATTGGGAACAGTGAGGGCAGGACTCTCTGTTTTAGTATTGGGAACAGTAGTGACCTCTGTTTGGGGAAGTAGTATTGGGAACAGTGAGGGCAGTGACCTCTGTTTGGGGAAGTAGTATTGGGAACAGTGACCTCTGTTTGGGGGTAGTAGAACAGTGAGGGAGTCTCTGTTTGGGGAAGTATTATGAGGGCAGTGGTTTGGGGAAGTAGGAACAGTGAGGGTAGTGACCTCTGTTTGGGGAAGTAGTATTGGGAACAGTGAGGGTAGTGACCTCTGTTTGGGGAAGTAGTATTGGGAACAGTGAGGCAGTGACCTCTGTTTGGGGAAGTAGTATTGGGAACAGTGAGGGCAGTGACCTCTGTTTGGGGAAGTAGTATTAAACAGTGAGGGCAGTGACCTCTGTTTGGGGAAGTAGTTGGGAACAGTGAGGGTAGTGACCTCTGTTTGAAGTAGTATTGGGAACAGTGAGGGTAGTGACCTCTGTTTGGGAAGTAGTATTGGGAACAGTGAGGTAGTGATCTCTGTTTGGGGAAGTAGTATTGGGAACAGTGAGGGCAGTGACCTCTGTTTGGGGAAGTAGTATTGGGAACAGTGAGGGCAGTGACCTCTGTTTGGGAAGTAGTATTGGGAACAGTGAGGGCAGTGACCTCTGTTTAGGAAGTAGTATTGGGAACAGTGAGGGTAGTGACCCTGTTTGGGGAAGTAGTATTGGGAACAGTGAGGCAGTGACCTCTGTTGGGGAAGTAGTATTGGGAACAGTGAGGGTAGTGACCTCTGGGAACAGTGAGGGCAGTGACTCTGTTTGGGGAAGTAGTATTGGGAACAGTGAGGGCAGTGACCTCTGTTTACAAGGGAAGTAGTATTGGGAACAGTGAGGGGCAGTGACCTCTGTTTGGGGAAGTAGTATTGGGAACAGTGAGGGCAGTGACCTCTGTTTGGGGAAGTAGTATTGGGAACAGTGAGGGTAGTGACCTCTGTTTGGGGAAGTAGTATTGGGAACAGTGAGGTAGTGATCTCTGTTTGGGGAAGTAGTATTGGGAACAGTGAGGGTAGTGATCTGTTTGGGGAAGTAGTATTGGGAACAGTGAGGGCAGTGACCTGTTTGGGGAAGTGTTTGGGAACAGTGAGGGCAGTACCCTGTTTTGGGAACAGTGAGGGTAGTGACCTCTGTTTGGGGAAGTAGTATTGGGAACAGTGAGGGGTAGTGACCTCTGTTTGGGGAAGTAGTATTGGGAACAGTGAGGGTAGTGAGCCTCTGTTTGGGTAGAGAGACAGTGAGGGCGTGACCTCTGTTTGGGGAAGTAGTATTGGGAACAGTGAGGGTAGTGACCTCTGTTTGGGGAAGTATTGGGAACAGTGAGGGCAGTGACCTCTGTTTGGGGAGTGGTATTGGGAACGGAGTGACCTCTGTTTGGGGAAGTAGTATTGGGAACAGTGAGGGCAGTGACCCTGTTTGGGAAGTAGTATTGGGAACAGTGAGGGTAGTGACCTCTGTTTGGGGTGAGTGATCTCTGTTTGGGGGTAGTATTGGGAACAGTGAGGGTAGTGACCTCTGTTTGGGGAAGTAGTATTGGGAACAGTGAGGGCAGTGACCTCTGTTTGGGGAAGTAGTATTGGGAACAGTGAGGGTAGTGACCTCTGTTTGGGGGTAGTATTGGGAACAGTGAGGGTAGTGACCTCTGTTTGTGGAAGTAGTATTGGGAACAGTGAGGGTAGTGACCCTCTGTTTGGGGAAGTAGTATTGGGAACAGTGAGGGCAGTGACCCTCTGTTTGGGGAAGCAGTATTGGGAACAGTGAGGGTAGTGACCTCTGTTTGTGGGAAGTAGTATTGGGAACAGTGAGGGCAGTGACCTCTGTTTGGGAAGTAGTATTGGGAACAGTGAGGGGTAGTGATCTCTGTTTGGGGAAGTAGTATTGGGAACAGTGAGGGCAGTGACCTCTGTTTGGGGAAGTAGTATTGGGAACAGTGAGGCAGTGACCTCTGTTTGGGGAAGTAGTATTGGAACAGTGAGGCAGTGACCTCTGTTTGGGGAAGTAGTATTGGGAACAGTGAGGTAGTGACCTCTGTTTGGGGGCAGTGAACCAGTCTGTTTGGGGAAGTAGTATTGGGAACAGTGAGGGTAGTGACCTCTGTTAGAACAGTGAGGGTAGGAAGTAGTATTGGGAACAGTGAGGGTAGTGACTCTGTTTAGGGAAGTAGTATTCTGTGACCCTGTTTGGGAAGTAGTATTGGGAACAGTGTAGTGACCTCTGTTTGTGGAAGTAGTATTGGGAACAGTGAGGGTAGTAGATCTCTGTTTGGAAGTAGTATGGGAACAGTGAGGGAACAGTGAGGTAGTGACCTCTGTTGGGGAAGTAGTATTGAGGGCAGTGACCTCTGTTTGGGGAAGTAGTATTGGGAACAGTGAGGGTAGTGACCTCTGTTTGGGGAAGTAGTATTGGGAACAGTGAGGGTAGTGACCTCAGTGAGGGTAGTGACCTGTTTCTGTTTGACCCCTGTTTGGGGAAGTAGTATTGGGAACAGTGAGGGCAGTGCTGTTTGGGGAAGTAGTGAACACCTCTGTTTGGGAAGTAGTATTGGGAACAGTGAGGGCAGTGACTGTTTGGGGGAAGTAGTATTGGGAACATATAAACACCAAATAATTCATGCAGAGCAGAACTAGGGCCGATACCCACTAATTATAAAAATCCAGAAAAGAGGCGTTAAATTCCACAACCACATAAAATGAAGTGATTCCCAAACCTTCCATAAGAAAGCCATCACCTTCAGAGAAATTAACCTGGAGAAGAGTCCCCTAAGCAAGCTGGTCCTGGGCTCTGTTCACAAACACAAACACACCCCACAGAGCCCCAGGACAGCAACACAATTAGACCCAAACAAATCATGAGAAAACAAAAGATAATTACTTGACACATTGGAAAGAATTTACAAAATAATTGCGCAAACTAGAATGCTATTTGGCCCTAAACAGACTGACACTCAAAATCTTTGACTATATGCAGACTCAGTGAGCATAGCCTTGCTATTGAGAAAGGCGGCCGTGAGGCTGACCTGGCTCCCAAGAGAAGACAGGCTATGTGCACAATGCCCACAAAATGAGGTGGAAACTGAGCTGCACTTCCTAACTTATATATGACCATGAACTGAGACCCTCGCATCCCACACACACACACACACACACACACACACACACACACACACACACACACACACACACACACACACACACACACACACACACACACACACACACACACACACACACACACACACACACAAATACTCACCAGTACACTGTCCAGAAAAGGTGAAGTTGACAAATCGTTGGATTTGAACACTGAGTAGACACTGACAGTAGAAGCTCCCTGGTGTGTTGTAACACGTGGCATTACTTCCACAGGTTGGGGTATTGTCCCTCTTTACACTCATCTGTATCATCACATTGTTTTCTTGTTTTGAATATGAAGCCAGGCCGCAATCTCTGGCCTCTAGGTTCCCCCAGTAGAGTGAAATGAAGACCTGCAGAGAGAGAGAGAGAGAGAGAGAGAGAGAGAGAGAGAGAGAGAGAGAGAGAGAGAGAGAGAGAGAGAGGGAGAGAGAGAGAGAGGGGAGAGAGAGAGAGGGCGAGAGAGGAGGAGGAGGGAGAGAGGGAGAGAGAGGAGAGAGAGAGAGAGAGAGAGAGAGAGAGAGAGAGAGAGAGAGAGGGAGAGAGGGAGAGGGAGAGGGAGAGGAGTCAATTAACCAGACAACCACTTGTGTGTGTGTGTGTACATGTATATGTATATGTATGTGTGTGTGTAGGGTGTGTATGAGTGTGTTGCTAACCTTTTGTAAAGACATCCACATTCACACAGTGATATGAATCATATAGGTCCATGATAGGCAGGATGTGCAGGTCTACAGGTCGAACCTGAATGTGTTGAGGCCTACTCAGACCAGGGTGAGTGTCCACCCTGAGATCCCTTCTCTAATGATTTCTGTCCTACTTCACTCTCTGTACAGTAGATCCCTTCACTAATGTCTTCTGTCCTACTTCACTCTCTGTACAGTAGATCCCTTCTCTAATGTCTTCTGTCCTACTTCACTCTCTATACAGTAGATCCTTCTCTAATGTCTTCTGTCCTACTTCACTCTCTATACAGTAGATCCCTTCCTAATGTCTTCTGTCCTACTTCACATTCTATACAGTAGATCCTTTCTCTAATGTCTTCTGTCCTACTTCACTCTCTGTACAGTAGATCCCTTCCCCTAATGTCTTCTGTCCTACTTCACCTCTCTGTACAGTAGATCCCTTCTCTATCACCCTGTCCTACTTCACTCTCTGTACAGTAGATCCCTTCACTAATGTCTTCTGTCCTACTTCACATTCTATACAGTAGATCCTTTCTTTCAACAATGTCTTCTGTCCTACTTCACTCTTTCTGTACAGTAGATCCCTTTCTCTAATGTCTTCTGTCCTACTTCACCCCTGTACAGTAGATCCCTTCCTAATGTCTTCTGTCCTACTTCACTCTCTGTACAGATCCCTTCTCTAATGTCTTCTGTCCTACTTCACTCTCTGTACAGTAGATCCCTTCACTAATGTCTTCTGTCCTACTTCACATTCTATACAGTAGATCCTTTCTCTAATGTCTTCTGTCCTACTTCACATTCTATACAGTAGATCCTCTAATGACTTCTGTCCTACTTCACTCTCTATACAGTAGATCCCTTCCCTAATGTCTTCTGTCCTACTTCACATTCTATACAGTAGATCCCTTCACTAATGTCTTCTGTCCTACTTCCTCTCTATACAGTAGATCCCGTCTCTAATGTCTTCTGTCCTACTTCTGTCTATACAGTAGATCCCTTCACTAATGTCTTCTGTCCTACTTCACATTCTATACAGTAGATCCCTTCTCTAATGTATTCCTCCTACTTCACTCTCTATACAGTAGATCCTTTCACTAATGTCTTCTGTCCTACTTCACTCTCTATACAGTAGATCCCTTCTCTAATGTCTTCTGTCCTATCACATTCTATACAGTAGATCCCTTCTTTCTAATGACTTCTGTCCTACTTCACTCTCTATACAGTAGATCCCTTCTCTAATGTCTTCTGTCCTACTTCACTCTCTATACAGTAGATCCCTTCCCTAATGTCTTCTGTCCTACTTCACATTCTATACAGTAGATCCCCTTTAATGTCTTCTGTCCTACTTCACTCTCTATACAGTAGATCCCGTCTCTAATGTCTTCTGTCCTACTTCACATTCTATACAGTAGATCCCGTCTCTAATGTCTTCTGTCCTACTTCACTCTCTGTACAGTAGATCCCTTCCCCTAATGTCTTCTGTCTACTTCACTCTCTGTACAGTAGATCCCTTCTCTAATGTCTTCTGTCCTACTTCACTCTCTGTACAGTAGATCCCTTCACTAATGTCTTCTGTCCTACTTCACTCCTCTATACAGTAGATCCCTTCACTAATGTCTTCTGTCCTACTTCACTCTCTATACAGTAGATCCTTTCACAATGTCTTCTGTCC
>NC_068430.1:82182039-82199539 GCF_023373465.1 Oncorhynchus keta
GGAGAGGGGGAGGAGGGGAGGGAGGGAGGGAGGGAGGGGAGGAACAGAGGGTAAGAGGGGAGAGAGAAGTAGTTAGGAGAGGAGAAGGATTGAGGGGAGAGGAGAGGAGAGGAGAGGAGAGGAGAGGGGGAGGGGAGGGGAGGGGAGAAGGAGAGAGGGAGGAGAGGAGAGGAGGAGGAGAGGAGAGGAGGAAGAGGAGAGGAGAGGAGAGGAGAGAGAGGAGAGGAGGGGAGAGGAGGAGGGGAGGGAGGGGAGGGGAGGAACAGAGGGTAAGAGGGAGGAGAGAAGTAGTTAGGAGAGGAGAAGATGATGAGGAGGAGAGGGGTAAGGGGAGGAGCGGGGACAGGGGAGGAGAGGGACAAGAGAGAAGGAAGGAGGAGAGGAGGAGAGGGACAATAGGGAGGAGAGGAGGAGATGGGAGGAGTAATGGCTAAAGTTAACACTGGCTACATTAGTAGTGGCTGTAAAGAAAACTGAACCATGGATTCCAGATTCTCCTGGCCCATAGACTCAGGGTGAGGAACCATCTAACGTTAAGTTGGAAAACACAGAACGCTTCCTTTAAATGTGCTCTTTGTCCACCTTGCTCTTTGTCCGTTACCCACCTTGTTCTGTGTTTGTTACCCACCTTGCTCTTTGTCCGTTACCCACCTTGTTCTGTGTTTGTTACCCACCTTGCTCTTTGTTCCGCTACCCACTTGTTCTTTGTTCTGTGTTCTCCGTTACCCACCTTGATCTTTGTTCGGTACCCACCTTGTTCTGTGTTTGTTACCCACCTTGTTCTGTGTTTGTCACCACCTTTGTTTGTTACCCACCTTGTTCTGTGTCCGTTACCCACCTTGTTCTGTGTTTGTTACCCACCTTGTTCTGTGTCTGTTACCCACCTTGTTCTGTGTTTGTCACCTACCTTGTTCTGTTCTTTACCCACCTTGTTCTGTGTCTGTTACCCACCTTGTTCTGTTACCCACCTTGCTCTTGTCCGTTACCCACCTTGTTCTGTGTTTGTTACCCACCTTGCTCTGTGTTTGTCCTGTGTTTGTTACCCACCTTGTTCTGTGTCTGTTACCCACCTTGTTCTGTGTTTGTTACCCACCTTGTTCTGTGTCTGTGCTCTGTGTTTGTTACCCACCTTGTTCTGTTCTCCTTTTTTACCCACCTTGTTCTGTGTTTGTTACCCACCTTGTTCTGTGTCTGTTACCCACCTTGCCTGTGTTTGTTCCCACCTTGCTCTGTGTTTGTTACCCACCTTGTTCTGTCTGTCTTGTTCTGTTCTTTACCCACCTTTGTTCTGTGTCTTGTTCGTTACCCACCTTGTTCTGTGTTTGTTACCTACCCACCTTGTTCTGTGTTTGTTACCTCCACCTTGCTCTGTGTTTGTTCTGTGTCCGTTACCCACCTTGTTCTGTGTCCGTTACCACCTTGTTCTGTGTCCGTTACCCACCTTGTTCTGTGTCCGTTACCCACCTTGTTCTGTGTGTTTGTTACCCACCTTGTTCTGTGTCCACCACCTTGTTCTGTGTCCGTTACTCACCTTGTTCTGTGTCCGTTACCCATCTTGTTCTGTGTCCGTTACCCACCTTGTTCTGTGTGTGAGGTGCTTGTGTGGAAGACACGCACATACATCTCCCACACACACAAAGTCCCCACATCCCTACACCCACCTTGCTCTGTGTGTGTGAGATACCGCTGAGGAAGACGAGGTCAGCGATGAAGAGGCAGACACAGAGGTGGAGGTGGATGGTGGTGCGTGTCCCCTGGATGGACCGACACAGCCAGAATGTCAGGATGCACAGCAACAGACACACCACAGACACCGACAGACCCAGCCACGTCAACAGACGCAGCTCAAAGGTGTTCTAGAGAGAGACACAGCGAGAGAGAGGACGAGAGAGAGAGAGAAAGAGAAAGAGGGAGGGAGGGAGGGAGGGAGGGAGGGAGGGAGGGGAGGGAGGGAGGGAGGGAGGGAGGGAGGGAGGGAGGGAGGGAGGGAGGGAGGGAGGGAGGGAGGGAGGGAGGGAGGGAGTAAACAAATCAAATGTTGATAATTTCACCCATGTTTATTACCACAGTGTTCCATCACAGCAGCAAGATGTGAGACCTGTTGCCACTATTTGCACATTGTTATAACACTGTATTTAGACATAATATGACATTTTTAACTTTTGTGTAAAGTTTACTGTACATTTTGTATTGTTTATTTCACTTGTGTTTATTATCTATCCATGCCAATAAAGCCTCAGTTGGATATCATGTGTCAACTTGCAACAACACAGCCTTTATCTAAACCTAGGAGCATTACCTTGACATCACCCAGTGTGTGTGTGTGTGTGTGTGTGTGTGTGTGTGTGTGTGTGTGTGTGTGAGTGTGTGTGTGTGTGAGTGTGCGTGTGTGTGCGTGTGTGTGTGTGTGTGTGTGTGTGTGTGTGTGTGTGTGTGTGTGTGTGTGCGTGCGTGCGTGCGTGCGTGTGCGTGTGCGTGTGCGTGTGTGTGTGCGTGTGTGTGTGTGTGTGTGTGTGTGTGTGTGTGTGTGTGTGTGTACCTGTACAGGGTAGAGGGCCATGAGAACAGCAAAGCTGCTAAGGTGGGAACAGGAACACACGGTGTGTGTAGCGTTAGATGTGACTTTGGTACAGCCACGACTTGACCACGCCCCTCCCTCTTCATGGACACGCCCCTCCGACCAGAACACACAGGTGTAGTTCATCTCCATTGACTCCGCCCTCACCTGGGGGTGGGAAAGAGAGAGAGAGAGAGCGAGAGAGAGAAAGAGAGAGAGAGAGAGAGAGAGAGAGAGAGAGAGAGAGAGAGAGAGAGAGAGAGAGAGAGAGAGAGAGAGAGAGAGAGAGCGAGAGAGAGAGAGAGAGAGAGAGAGAGAGAGAGAGAGAGAGAGAGAGAGAGAGAGAGAGCGAAAGAGAGAAAGAGAGAGAGAGCGAAAGAGAGAGAGAGCGAGAGAGAGAGAGAGAGAGAAAGAGAGACAAAAAAGAGAGAGAGAGACAAAAAGGAGAGAGAGAGACAGGAGAGAGAGAGCGATGGAGACGGAGAGAGAGAGAGAGAGAGAGAGAGAGAGAGAGAGAGAGAGAGAGAGAGAGAAAAGGAGAGAGAGAGACAAAAGTAGAGAGACAGGAGGATGAAACATTGGCTCAGTAATTCTTACTGTTTCTGATTTCAGAAGGCAGCAAGAGCAAAACAACATTTTTATCATGGTGCTCATCGTCTGTGAGCAGGTTTCCATCCAACATGTTTATCTGTTAGACATCATGTTTATCATGGTGCTCATCGCCTGTGAGCAGGTCTCCATCCAACCTTGTTAGGTGAATAAAGTCCATGTGGGATAAAAATAATGTCTTGACAGGCCTGATGGAAAACAGAAATATCTGCTGGTAAACTTCAACTGTCGACCAAACTAAATACGTGGAAACACTTTTAGACACAAATATTGATATAATATCATCAAATCAAAGTAACTTGGAGTCACGCGATGGCATGTTGTGTGGTCCTCTGGGAGGAACCAAACACTGTGTTCTACAGTAGGAACCTCATACCAACGGTCAGGCTTGGTGGTGGTAGTGTGATGGTTTGGGGAGGCTTTGCTGCCTCGGGACCTGGACGACTTGCCTTATTAGAAGGAAACCAGGAATTCTGCTCTGTATCAGAGAATTTACAGCACAATGTCAGGGTCTTCCGTCTGTGAGCTGAACCATGAATTCTGTTCTGTATCAGAGAATTCTACAGGAGAATGTCAGGCCTTCCATCTGTGAGCTGAACCAGAATTCTGCTCTGTATCAGAGAATTCTACAGGAGAATGTCAGGCCTTCTGTCTGTGAGCTGAACCATGAATTCTGTTCTGTATCAGAGAATTCTACAGCACAATGTCAGGCCTTCCATCTGTGAGCTGAACCAGGAATTCTGCTCTGTATCAGAGAATCTACAGGAGAATGTCAGGCTTCCGTCTGTGAGCTGAACCATGAATTCTGCTCTGTATCAGAGAATTCTACAGGAGAATGTCAGGCCTTCCGTCTGTGAGCTGAACCATGAATTCTGCTCTGTATCAGATAATTCTACAGAGAATGTCAGGCCTTCCATCTGTGAGCTGAACCAGGAATTCTGCTCTGTATCAGAGAATTCTACAGGAGAATGTCAGGCCTTCCGTCTGTGAGCTGAACCAGGAATTCTGCTCTGTATCAGAGAATTCTACAGGAGAATGTCAGGCCTTCCATCTGTGAGCTGAAGTGCAGAAAGACAATGATCCAAAACACAAAACCAAGTCTACCTGGAAATGGCTAAAGATGAGATGTTATGGCAGGACTTGAAATGAGCAGTTCATGTTTGAAAACCCACAAATGTCGCTGAGTTAAAGCAGTTCTGCATGCAAGACTGATCCAGAATTCCTCCACAGCGATGAGAGACCGATCAACAACTACAGGAAGTGTTTGGTTGCAGTCATTGCAGCTAATTGTGGCACAGACAGTTATTGAGCCGTAAGGGTCAATTACATTTTTTCACACTGGGGCATTGAGTGTTAACTAATATTTGGCTTTGGTTGAAGAACTGATAACATTCAGTATCAAAATACGCAAAGTAGACTAAATTAAAATACTTTTTCACAGCTCTGTATAATCTAGCTCGTAATTGAAAAATGTATATGAAACAAGTCCTAGCTGTAGATGTGCCATTATAATATTCTATAATATTTACATACATCAAATATTAACTTCAGGTATTATAGTATATTTAAATGATACCTGTAGATGTTTGAAGGTGAGGATGACAGGCTTGGTGAGGTGTTCTGTTGCTGGGTTACTGACAAAGGCTGTTACCACCTTGGAACTGATCTGGTAGCTAGGCTTTGATGCTGTGGCGGTTGCTGTGCCTCTGTTTGTGTCTGTGTCAGTGAGGTACTGGAAGGAGTTGTTGACAGATTTCTCCACTGTCTTGTAACACACCAACCCAGCCAGAGCGAAACCTGGGAAGCACAGAATAAAACAAGTTACCAGAATGTCTTGTAACTTTCCCAGAATCCCCAGGTTGTTCAGGTTGGAAGACTGGAATAAGCACGAAATCCGGAATCCAGGATGGAATATTTTTTTAAGTTACTGGTACTAAAATATATAGTACTTAGTTATAGAGATTATGATGATGATGATGATGATGATGATGATGATGATGATGATGATGATGATGAAGAGTATCCTACCTGGGTATGTCCCGTTGCCGGTGGCTGTCTCCCAGCTGGTGTCCAGCCGAGCGTTGTCATTGGCCAGGCTGATTGGCCCAGTGGGCGGAGTCTGTCCCCTCCTCACTGCAAGCTCAGTCGCTGTGTACAAGGACAAGGATTAAGGTGAAAGAAGATGTGTGTGAGTGTGTGTGTGTTCAGGAGTGTGTGTGTGTGTTACCTGTGTGGTCTGTCTCCATGGTGGTGTGGTGTGTGTGTTACCTGTGTGGTCTGTCTCCATGGTGGTGTGGGTGTCTCTGAGCTGCGGCCCGATGAACCTCATGGCGTCCTCCACGGTGCCTAGCAACCCACTCACCTCCCGGCTGTTGTTTAGGATAGCATGAGACAAGAGGCCGTCCATCTCCGTGAAGACATTCTACGGACAGGAAGTAGAAACAGGAAACAGGCAGTGAGTGAACCGTGTGTGTGTGTTTGTATGTGTGCTTGTGTGAGTCCTTGCATGTGTGTGTGTGTGTGTGTGTGTGTGTGTGTGTGTGTGTGTGCGCGTGCGTGTGTGTGTGTGTACTGGTTTGTCCAGTAACACCTCTCCAGTGTCTCCCTCCGGTGCTTCCCCAGAGTTACTTAATGCCAGACAGCTGTTCCTCATCAGAGACAGGAGACCAGCTAAACCTGGGACATTCTGAGAGAGGAGAAGTTCATTGACTTCATGTGAGTAAAAACATTTATAGCAGGACATATATTGTAGTGTCAGAAGAGACACTGAAATGTATCAATCAAAACACGTGTTTCTAAAGTGGTCTAAGAGCGACAGACAGAGACAGAGAGAGAGAGAGAGAGACCAGAGAGATGAGAGAGGAGAGGGACAGAGAGAGAGAGAGAGAGAGAGAGAGAGAGAGGACAGAGAGAGAGAGAGAGAGAGAGAGAGAGAGAGAGAGAGAGAGAGAGAGAGAGAGGGACAGAGAGAGAGACAGAGAGAGAGAGAGAGAGAGAGGAGACAAAGAGAGAGAGAGAGAGAGACATGAGGAGAGAGAAAAGGGACAGATTTATAGCAAGACTTACAAAACAGAGAGAGAGAGAGACGTGGGACTAAAGTGGTCTAAGAGAGAGAGAGAGAGAGAGAGAGAGAGAGAGGGACAGAGAGAGAGAGAGGGAGAGACAGAGAGAGAGAGAGAGAGAGAGAGAGAGAGAGAGAGAGAGAGAGAGAGAGAGAGGGAGAGAGAGAGAGAGAGAGAGAGAGAGAGAGAGAGAGGGACAGAGAGAGAGAGGGAGAGGGAGAGGGACAGAGAGAGAGAGAGAGAGAGAGAGAGAGAGAGAGAGAGAGAGAGAGAGAGAGAGAGAGAGAGAGAGAGAGAGAGAGAATGAAAGAGCAAGAATGTAAAACAATGCAATAGTGAGTTGCAGTATTTGGAAATCATAGACCTATTGGATAATATACCTTCACATCTACTGGTCATTTTACTGACTGCCCACTGCCATATTCTATAAATGTTCTGGTTATTTTACTGACTGCTCACTGCCATATTCTATAAATGTTCTGGTTATTTTACTGACTGCCCACTGCCATATTCTATAAATGTTCTGGTTATTTTACTGACTGCTCACTGCCATATTCTATAAATGTTCTGGTTATTTTACTGACTGCTCACTGCCATATTCTATAAATGTTCTGGTTATTTTACTGACTGCTTAATGCCATATTCTATAAATGTTCTGGTTATTTTACTGACTGCTCACTGCCATATTCTATAAATGTTCTGGTTATTTTACTGACTGCTTAATGCCATATTCTATAAATGTTCTGGTTATTTTACTGACTGCTCACTGCATATTCTATAAATGTTCTGGTTATTTTACTGACTTTAATGCCATATTCTATAAATGTTCTGGTTATTTTACTGACTGCTTAATGCCATATTCTATAAATGTTCTGGTTATTTTACTGACTGCTTAATGCAATATTCTATAAATGTTCTGGTTATTTTACATGACTGCTCACTGCAATAGTTCAGATCTAGAATGAGTAGAACGGACCTCCCCATTCAAGATAATGATGCCATAATGGAGATTCTATGACTAGCGGTTCAGCTGCTGTATAAGGACTCATCGGGTCCAGGTACTGTAAAACTCACCTGTCCAGGAGTCGCATTCGCTTTGAACTGGTCACAGGTCAGTACTAAAGGAAACACAAAACAAAACCATCACATTTGGATCGACAATACACAGCACAACACAACACAACACTACACAACACAACACACAACACAACACAGCACAACACAACACAACACAACACAACACAACACAACACAACACAGCACAACACAACACAACACAACACAACACAACACAACACAACACAACACAGCACAACACAACACAACACAACACAACACAACACAACACAACACAACACAACACAACACAACACAACACAGCACAACACAACACAACACAGCACAACACACACAACACAACACAACACAACACAGCACAACACAACACAACACAACACAGCAACACAACACAACACAACACAACACAACACAACACAACACAACACAACACAACACAACATTACACAGCAAAACACAACACAACACAACACAACACAACACAACAACACAACACACACACACACAACACAACACAACACAACACAACACAGCACAACACAACACAACACAACAACACAGCACAACACAACACAACACAACAACACAGCACAACACAACACAACAAAACACAACACACACAACAACACAACATTACACAGCACAACACAACACAACACAACACAACACAACACACACACACACACAACACAACACAACAAACACAGCACAACACACAACACAACACAACACACACACAACACAACACAACACAACACAACACAACACAACACAACACAACACAGCACAACACAACACAACACAACACAACACAACACAACACAACACAACAGCACAACACAACACAACACAACACAACAAAACAACACAACACACACAATCACACACAACACAACAAAACACACAACACACCACCATCACACGTGCACAACAACACAACACGCTACTACACACCACTACACCACACACAACAACACAACACAACACTTAGTGAGTTGTGAAATCTATTGTGAATGTTTTGTAATGTTTTTAAACTGCCTTAAAACCTCTTTAGGATAGGGGGCAGCATTTTCACTTTTGGATAAATAGCGTGCCCAATTTCAACTTCCTGCTACTCATGCCAAGAATATAAGATATGCATAGTATTAGTAGATTTGGATAGAAAACACTCTGAAGTTTCTAAAACTGTTTGAATCATGTCTGTGAGTATACAGAACTTATGTAGCCGGAAAAACCCAGAGGACTAACCGTTCAGAATTATTATTTTTTGAGGTCACTGTCTGTTCAGTGAGTTCTCATTGGGAAACGATATTTCACTTGTTTGACGTTCCTCTACCGCTTCCACTGGATGTCACCAGCCTTTGGTTGAGGTTTTTCCTTTGTGCAATGAAGAAGTACGGCCATCTTGGAACAGGGTAACGTTATGTGTACTTTTTCAGAGTTGCGCAAGACTTGAAAAGTAGCGTTGGTTTGTGATCCTCCTGTATTGAAAACGTCTTCAATTTGAGGGATTATTAACGTTTAAAAATACCTAAAGTTGTATTACAGAAGTTGTTTGAAATGTTTTGGCAAAGTTTACAGGTAACTTTTGAGATATTTTGTAGTGATGTTGCGCAAAGTGGAAGCTGTTTTTTTCTGGATCGAACACGCCAAATAAATTGACATTTTGTAAATATATAGACGGAATTAATCGAACAAAAGGACCATTTGTGATGTTTATGGGACATTATTGGAGTGCCAACAAAAGAAGCTCGTCAAAGGTAAGGCATGAATTATATTTTATTTCTGTTTTGTGTGGTGCCTGCAGGGTTGAAATATGCTATGCTCTCTTTGTTTACTGTTGTCATCAGATAATAGCTTCTTATGCTTTCGCCGAAAAGCCTTTTTGAAATCTGACATGTTGGCTGGATTCACAACACCTAGGGCGGGAGCGTAGCCTAGTGGTTAGATTGTTGGACTAGTAACCAGAAGGTTGCAAGTTCAAACCCCAGAGCTGACAGGGTACAAATCTGTCGTTCTGCCCCTGAACAGGCAGTTAACCCCACTGTTCCTAGGCCGTCATTGAAAATAAGAATTTGTTCTTAATTAACTGACTTGCCAAGGTAAATACACAGACGTGTGAATTAATGAAAGTTTGAATGTTATAGCATTTTTTTTATTTATTTGGCGCTCTGCATTTTCCTGCCAATTGGCCAGGTGGGGACATTTGCATCCCGCCTATCCCAGAGAGGTTATTAATGTTGCTGGACCCCAGGAAGAGTAGCTGCTGCCTTGGCTGGAACTAATGGGGATCCTTAATAAACACAAATACAACACACCACAACACAACAACACTACACACCAACACAACACCACAATAGTAGATCATCAGATACCAACTAACTAAGATATAAATGAAGACATGAGACAGAGAGGAAGTTGAGGTGGAGATTAAAACACCCAGAAACCTGAAATGTTTCCATGGTAACCATCCTAGGACACATCCCAAATGACAACCTATTATAGAGTGCTCTATGGGCCCTGGTCTAATGTAATGCACTATATAGGGAATATGGTCCTAGTCTAATGTAGTATAGGGAATAGGGTGTCATTTGGGACATTATATTATGAAGAGGAAGCTGCCAGTGGGAACAGTGCTGAAGAGAGTCTCTGTCGAGTGCTGAAGTGGAAGGCCACACAAACACAAACTCACAGAATGGGGACTGTGGGCACACGAGTGCTGAAGTGGTAGGCCACACAAACTCACAGAATGGGACAGCTGAAGTGGGGACTCACAGAATGGGACTGTCGAGTGCTGAAGTGGTAGGCCACACAAACTCACAGAATGGGACTGTCGAGTGCTGAAGTGGTAGGCCACACAAACTCACAGAATGGGACTGTCGAAGTGGAAGGCTGGGAAGCTGAAGTGGAAGGCCACACAAACTCACAGCATGGGACTGTCGAGTGCTGAAGTGGAAGGCCACACAAACTCACAGAATGGGACTGTCGAATGTGGAAGGCCACACAAACTCACAGAATGGGACTGTCGAGTGCTGAAGTGGTAGGCCACACAAACTCACAGCATGGGACTGTCGAGTGCTGAAGTGGAAGGCCACACAAACTCACAGAATGGGACTGTCGAGTGCTGAAGTGGAAGGCCACACAAACTCACAGAATGGGACTGTCGAGTGCTGAAGTGGTAGGCCACACAAACTCACAGAATGGGACTGTCGAGTGCTGAAGTGGTAGGCCACACAAACTCACAGCATGGGACTGTCGAGTGCTGAAGTGGTAGGCCACACAAACTCACAGCATGGGACTGTCGAGTGCTGAAGTGGTAGGCCACACACAAACTCAGTGCAGAATGGGACTGTCGAAGTGCTGAAGTGCTGTAGGCCACACAAACTCACAGCATGGGACTGTCGAGTGCTGAAGTGCATAGAGCGGAAAGGTTGTCTGTTCTCAGTTGCAGGACTCACTATGAGTTAAAAACGGCCTCTTGAAGCAACGTCAGCACAAGAACTGTTCATCGGGAACTTCATGAAATGGGTTTCCATGGCCGAGCAGCCGCACACAAGCCTAACATCACCATGTGCAATGCCAAGCGTCGGCTGGTGCGGTGGAAAGCTCACCGTGATTGGAGCAGTGGAAACACATTCTCTGGAGTGATGAATCATGCTTCACCATCTGGCAGTCCGACGGACTAATCTGTGTTTGGCAGATGACTGCTACATGCCAGAATGTATAATGCAAAGTGTAAGGTTTGGTTGAGGAGGACTAATGATCTGGAGCTGTTTTTCGTGATTCACGATAGGCCCCTTAGTTCCAGTGAAGGGAAAGCTGAAAGCTACAGCATATAATTACATTGTAGACAATTCTATGCTTCCAACTTTGTGGCAACCGTCTGGGGAAGGCCATTTCCTGTTACAGCAAAGCGAGGTCCATACAGAAATGGTTTGTCGAGATCGGTGTGGAAGAACTTGACTGGCCTGCACAGAGCCCCGACCTCAACCCTATCATACACCTTTGGGATAAATTGGAATGCTGACTGTGAGCCAGGCCTAATCGCCCAACATCAGTGCCCGACCTCACTAATGCTCTTGTGACTGAATGATAGCAAGTCTCCACAGAAATGTTCCAACATCTAGTGAACAGCTTTCCCTGAAGAGTGGAGGCTGTTATAGCAGCAAAGGGGAGGATCAACTCCATATTAATGCCCATGAATTGGAAAGAGATGTTAGACGAGAAGGTGTCCACATACTTTTGGTCATGTAGTGGTTGTTATGTTATTTTAGATAGAGCTGTAATTTAGGACTGTTAAAATAGGAGCCTAGTTATATTTCCAATCCAGGCCTTCCTCTTCTAAGAGACAAAGTGATCGTATTGTAATGTCTGGTGTCGTGGGAAGCAACGCGTCATAGTAACAGATTCTACAATCACCTGAGCACTGAGCCTGTTTGTTGTCGTAGTTACTGTATCCAGGGTGACAGAGGCAACTGTAGCTTCCTTTCTGGTTCTGGCAGTCCCCGCCCACTCCACAGATACCAGCGATCTCATTACACTCATCTATGTCTGAGGGAGAAAGAGATAAAAAGAGAGATGAGTGTAGGGTGGGGGATAATGATGATTTTTTAATGATTTTTAAAATTTTATTTCACCTTTATTTAATCAGGTAGGCCAGTTGAGAACAAGTTCTAATTTACAACTGTGACCTGGCCAAGATAAAGCAAAGCAGTGTGACACATACAACAACACAGAGTTACACACAGAATAAACAAACGTACAGTCGATAACACAATAGAAAAAGTCTATATACAGTATGTGCAAATGGCGTGAGGAGGTAAGGCAATAAATAGTCCATTGCAGCGAAATAATTACAATTTAGCAAATGAACACTGGAGTGATAGATGAGCAGATGATGTGCAAATAGAAATACTGGTGTGCAAAATAGCAAAAAAAGTTCATTTAAACAATATGGGGATGAGGTAGGTAGATTGGATGGACTATTTACAGATGGGCTGTGTACAGCTGCAGCGATCGGCAAGCAGCTCAGACAGCTGATAATAAGGAGGAAGAGGAAAAATAGGAGGATAATGATGGTAAGAGACAGAGAGAATGAGAGGGAAATAGAGGGAGAGAAAAAGAAAGTGAGAGAAAGAGAAAGAGAGAGAGCGAGATTATCTAGAGGGAGTAAGCCATTCAGACAGTCTCAGATCTGCTGCATTTAAGTCAGTATGGGGTCACAGTTCAATCAGGTTTAGGGGCATTAAAGTCAGTGTGGGGGTCACAGTTCAATCAGGTTTAGGGGGCATTTAATCAGGTTTAGGGGGTCACAGTTCAATCAGGTTTAGGGGCATTTAAGTCAGTGTGGGGGTCACAGTTCAATCAGGTTTAGGGGCATTAAAGTCAGTGGGGGTCACAGTTCAATCAGGTTTAGGGCATTTAAGTCATGGGGGTTACAGTTCAATTAAGTCAGTGTGGGGGTCACAGTTCAATCAGGTTTAGGGGCATTTAAGTCAGTGTGGGGGTCACAGTTCAATCAGGTTTAGGCATTTAGTGTGGGGGTTCAATCAGGTTTAGGGGCATTAAAGTCAGTGTGGGGGTCACAGTTCAATCAGGTTTAGGGGCATTAAAGTCAGTGTGGGGGTCACAGTTCAATCAGGTTTAGGGCATTAAAGTCAGTGTGGGGTCACAGTTCAATCAGGTTTAGGGGCATTAAAGTCAGTGTGGGGGTCACAGTTCAATCAGGTTTAGGGGCATTAAAGTCAGTGTGGGGGTCACAGTTCAATCAGGTTTTAGGGGCATTAAAGTCAGTGTGGGGTCACAGTTCAATCAGGTTTAGGGCCATTAAAGTCAGTGTGGGGGTCACAGTTCAATCAGGTTTAGGGGCATTAAAGTCAGTGGTTCTCAAACCTCTCCTCTGGGACACCCAAACATTTCACCACTTTGTTGTATTCCTGAACTCACCTGATTCACCTCGTCAAGGTCTTTAGGATTAGTTGACAAGTTGAATCAGGTGAACTAGCTGTGGAATAACTATAATACATGGAAGGCTTTGTGTCCCGGAGGAGAGTTTTGGAATCTGATTTACGTGGTCACATTCCAGCCTGACTCAATTGTAATTATTACATTGCACCAATGGCTGCGTGCCACGTCATCAACTGTGCAGTCGGGCATCAAATTGCTGCTATATCCTGTGACAGGGTTAACTGATGTTTTAAACATGTTTTCCAGGCGTTGTGAGATCTGACAGGTGTCTTCAAAGAGTGAGGGTCACGGGGTCGAAGGTCAGACGTTAGATTTCATAGGTAAGAGGTCAGAGCAATCTAATTCCACGTCTCAGGGAGGGACAGAGAGGGTGGCAGAGAGGGAGAGAGAGATGGAAAAAAGGAGAGAAATACAGACAGAGAGAGAGAGAGAGAGAGAGAGAGAGAGAGAGAGAGAGAGAGAGAGAGAGAGAGAGGGATGAAGAGAGGGATGAACTCAGACACTGTGTCAATTGTTGAAGGGAGATAGTCTATATATCACTTCATAAAGACCCTCTGTGTGTGTGAGGACTGCTGTCTAACCACAGTCTTATAGTCATGATCTCACACACACAGTGTTGTTGCCGTTGTTACTGAGCCCTGACGGACAGGTGCAGGTGTATCGGCCAGGTGTGTTTGTGCACATGCCCAGAGCGCCACACACCGGGGGGAACCCACACACACTCATCCTCATCTGTAGTGGACACACACATACACACACAAGCTGAGCTGAGAGCATGAGACACACACAACACACACACACACACACACACACACACACACACACACACACACACACACACACACACACACACATACACACACACACACACGCACACACATGCACACACACACACACATTGATGCTCTCTTTTTGGACTCACCTGCACAGTGTCCATTGTAAGTAACTCTGAACCCAGGTTGACATTGGCATTTGAAGCTCCCGATGGTGTTGAGGCAAATGGTGTTGCTGCCACAAACCGGTGGTTTCTCCAGGCACTCATTGAGGTCTGAAGAGATAAGGAAATATGTGTTCAAAAAATGTGTTTTGCAACAAAAACACTTTTCTATTGGACAACTTCCTGAACAGAGGAAATAAGGAGATAGGAGCCAAAGTAGCTAGGAGCCAATGTAACATTCACACACACACGCGCACGCATGCACACGCACACACACACACACACACACACACGCACACACGCACACACACACGCACACAACACACACACACACACACACACACACTCAGACATTTGAATACTCACCCTTACACTCCCCAGTGAAAGGAGTAAACTTGAAAGTCGTTGTGGATATGAACCCAGGTAGACAGTGACAGTAGAAGCTTCCATATGTGTTGTAACATGCGGCATTACTTCCACAGGGTGGGTTACTGTCCAACTCTTTACACTCATCTATATCATCACATTGTTGACTCCCATTGGCAATGAAGCCCAGGCCGCAAACTCTGGCCTCTATGTTCCCCAGTAGAGTGAAATGAAGACCTGCGAGGAGAGAGAAAGTGAGAGAGAGAGCGACACAGACAGACAGACAGACAGACAGACAGACAGACAGACAGACAGACAGACAGACAGACAGACAAGGACAGACAGACAGACAGACAGACAGACAGACAGGACAGACAGACAGATGCTTGCATAATAGACCAAGCAGATCAGGGCAGTTTGGGGTCTGAGAAGTCAATGAGAGAAGTTAAAAATGATTCAAAATTATTCATCATTACTTTTATTTCCCGACCGCTAGTCACGATTTCTAATCCTGTAAATGCGATCAGGGATTTCTATTGGAGGAGCAGTTTCAGCCTCCACACTGTACTGTCAGTTTCAGCCTCCACACTGTACTGTCAGTTTCAGCCTCCACACTGTACTGTCAGTTTCAGCCTCCACACTGTACTGTCAGTTTCAGCCTCCACACTGTACTGTCAGTTTCAGCCTTCACACTGTACTGTCAGTTTCACTGTACTGTCAGTTTCCACACTGTACTGTCAGTTTCAGCCTTCACACTGTACTGTCAGTTTCAGCCTCCACACTGTGCTGTCAGTTTCAGCCTTCACACCGTACTGTCAGTTTCAGCCTCCACACTGTACTTTCAGGTTCAGCCTCCACACTGTACTGTCAGTTTCAGCCTCAGCCCACACTGTACTGTCAGTTTCAGCCTTCACACTGTACTGTCAGTTTCAGCCTCCACACTGTGCTGTCAGTTTCAGCCTTCACACTGTACTGTCAGTTTCAGCCTTCACACTGTACTGTCAGTTTCAGCCTTCACACTGTACTGTCAGTTTCAGCCTCCACACTGTACTGCCAGTTTCAGCCTCCACACTGTACTGTCAGTTTCAGCCTTCACACTGTACTGTCAGTTTCAGCCTCCACACTGTACTGTCAGTTTCAGCCTCCACACTGTACTGTCAGTTTCAGCCTCCACACTGTACTGTCAGTTTCAGCCTCCACACTGTACTGTCAGTTTCAGCCTCACACTGTACTGTCAGTTTCAGCCTCCACACTGTACTGTCAGTTTCAGCCTCCACACTGTACTGTCAGTTTCAGCCTCCACACTGTACTGTCAGTTTCAGCCTCACACTGTACTGTCAGTTTCAGCCTGTACTGTCAGTTTCAGCCTCCACACTGTACTGTCACAGGTTCCACACTGTACTGTCAGTTTCAGCCATCAATCACATGATATTTTCTCAGTCAACACTGTATCAGATCAGTTTTTCACACTGTACTGTCAGTTTCAGAACCATCCAGACACTGTACTGTCAGTTTCAGCCTTCACACTGTACTGTCAGTTTCAGCCTCCACACTGTACTGTCAGTTGGAGCCTCACTCAAGTCACTGTGACTTGGGTCCAGGTTCAAAGCCTCAATCACATGTACTGCAGCATTTTGATAGAAACATCAATGGGTACTGTATCAGTTTCAGTGTGGTCCCACTGTGGACTTCAGTTTCAGCCATGCTAATGGGTGGACTGGCTGCAGTTTCAGTAACCATCCAGAAACTGTCAGTTTCTGAGCTACAAATTAATGGGTACTTTCATGAGCCTACCCATGCTACTGGGTGGACTGGTCAGTTTTGAGCCTTGAACCATGCTAATGTGGAATGGAAGTCCCCATGCTAATGGGTGGACAGCATTATGAGTGTACCCATGCTAATGGGTGGACTGGCAGCATTACTGAGTGTACCCATGCCACACTGGGTGAGTGTACCCTGTCAGTTATGAGTGTACCCATGCTAATGGGTGGACTGGCAGCATTTGAGTGTACCCATGCTAATGGGTGGACTGGCAGCATTTGAGCCTACCCACATGCCTACTGTAGGTCAGAATAAATGCAGGTTATGACAACGTAATAATCCCACTGGAGCTGTCAGTTTAAAACACATTCATTGACCAGCACCGGAGCAAAAATGACTGGAAGTGAATGTTAGCAGTACAGAAAGTTTGCCATCAAAGTAAAAATGTAACAATCATAGTGAATTGCAACTAACTACCGGTACTCACCGAACACCGAATGACTGGGAGTGAATGTTAGCAGCACAGAAAGTTCGCCATCAAAGTGAAAAAACGAACACAATCCTAGTGAACTTCAGCTAGCTACTTAGCGAACACATAGCATAACTGTTTTACTGTCACTCTATTCATTTAGATGTTTTTATTTACAGACACTTTATTAGTGGATTTCCCGACCGCTCGTCACGATTTCTAATCCTGTAGAATCCATCAATAGAGTACCACAGTACGAGTCATAACCATTAGACTGCCGAATTGAGGCAATGGTAAGAATCTCTGGATTAACTATCTAATGTTAGCTAAATAAAGTCATGAATTAAATGGATAAATGTCAGTTTAAATTGACAATTCCGTGAACTGTCTTGTGCAAGTTTTAAATTGACACATTAACTGTTAGTTAGCAAAGGTGTCAGCTAGAGATGTGCTGCAGGAGTTGCAGGGATTCAAATTATTGGAAACAGTTTCAGCCTCCACACTGTACTGTTGCTGTCAGTTTCAGCCTCCACACTGTACTGCAGTAGTCAGTAGTAGTAGTAGTAGTAGTAGTGTTCAGTAGCAGTAGTGCTGTCAGTTTCAGCCTCACAGTAAGTTTCAGCAGCTAGTACTAGCAGTTTCAGCCTCAGCACACTGTAGCTGTCAGTTTCAGCCTAGACAGCAGTAGCAGTCAG
>NC_068430.1:82204539-82217039 GCF_023373465.1 Oncorhynchus keta
TAGAGCCCGCCCCTTTCTCTTTCTGTTAGAGCCCGCCCCTTTCTCTGTCTGTTAGAGCCCGCCCCTTTCTCTGTCTGTTAGAGCCCGCCCCTTTCTCTTTCTGTTAGAGCCCGCCCCTTTCTCTTTCTGTTAGAGCCCGCCCCTTTCTCTTTCTGTTAGAGCCCGCCCCTTTCTCTGTCTGTTAGAGCCCGCCCCTTTCTCTTTCTGTTAGAGCCCGCCCCTTTCTCTTTCTGTTAGAGCCCGCCCCTTTCTCTTTCTGTTAGAGCCCGCCCCTTTCTCTTTCTGTTAGAGCCCGCCCCCTTTCTCTTTCTGTTAGAGCCCGCCCCTTTCTCTGTCTGTTAGAGCCCGCCCCTTTCTCTGTCTGTTAGAGCCCGCCCCTTTCTCTGTCTGTTAGAGCCCGCCCCTTTCTCTGTCTGTTAGAGCCCAGCCCCTTTCTCTATCTGTTAGAGCCCGCCCCTTTATCTTTCTGTTAGAGCCCGCCCCTTTCTGTTAGAGCCCGCCCCTTTTCCCTGGTTTACACTCCCCCTTATTTTTCACCCTTATCTCTCTTTTGCTCCTTTCTGTTTCACTCTTATTTTCCAATTCAAATGGCTTTATTGGCATGGAAAACATATGTTATCATTCCCCAAGCAAGTGAAATAGATAATAAACAAAAAATAATCAGAAATTAACGTAAACATTACACTCACAAAAGTAAACATTTGAAGTACAAAAGTTACAATGGTGTTTGTTCTTACATAAAGACATTTCAAATGTCATATTATACATTGTGCTGTAACGATGTGCAAATAGTTGAAGTACAAAAGAGAAAATAAATCAACGTAAATATAGGTTGTATTGACAATGGTGTTTGTTCTTCACAGGTTGCTCTTTTCAGTTCTTGTCGGCAACAGGTCAGTGGTCGTCTTGTACTCTCTGCTGTGATGGCAGACTGTGATTTCACCCAGTAGATATGGGAGTTTATCATAGTGGTCTTAGATTTGTGTTCAAATTCCATGTGGGTCTGTTTAATCTGAGTGGGGAATTATGTGTTTCTAATATGGTCATACATTTGGCAGGAGGTTAGGAAGTGCAGCTCAGTTTCGGCCCACCTCATTTTGTGGGCAGTAGCCTGTCTTCTCACAGTGGCAGCCTTCTCAACAGCAAGGCTATGCTCACTGAGTCTCTAGGGTCAGAGGCAAAGATTCAGTCACCTTCGGCCACTGTGTATTTTGGGTCAGTCACAGTGGTCAGGTATTCGGCCACTGTGTACTCTCTGTTTACGTTTAGGTCAAATAGCATTCCAGTATTCGGCCACTGTTTGTTTAATTCATTCTTTTTATTGTAGGGTCAGTAGTGGTTTTGTGTGGTTAAGTTTCATTCTTTTGAGGTTGGTTCATTCTGTTTGTGTCAGCATTCCAGTAGTTACACAAACGTGACCAAAATGTCATTAATACATTGGACACCTGCTAGATGTCGAACATCTCATTTCATTCCAAAATAATGATCATTAATATGAAGTTGGTTCCCCTTTGCTGATATAACAGCCTCCACTGTTCTGGGAAGGCTTTCCACTAGATGTTGGAACATTGCTGATATAACAGCCTCCACTGTTCTGGGAAGGCTTTCCACTAGATGTTGGAACATTGCTGATATAACAGCCTCCACTGTTCTGGGAAGGCTTTCCACTAGATGTTGGAACATTGCTGATATAACAGCCTCCACTGTTCTGGGAAGGCTTTCCACTAGATGAACATTGCTGAACAGCCTTGTTCTGGGAAGGAGATGGGAACATTGCTGATATAACAGCCTCCACTGTTCTGGGAAGGCTTTCCACTAGAGAACATTGCTGATATAACAGCCTCCACTGTTCTGGGAAGGCTTTCCACTAGATGTTGGAACATTGCTGATAGTTTGGGCACTGATGTTGGGCGAAGGCCTGGCTTTCGGCATTCCAATTCATCCCAAAAGTGTTCTATCTGGTATGAGGTCAGAGCTCCACTGTTCTGGGCCAGTCAAGTTCTTCCACATTGATGTTGGAACCATTTCTGTATGGACCTCACTTTGTGCATGGGGTCATTGTCATGCTGAAACAGGAAAGGGCCTGTTTCCCCAAATTGTTGCCACAAAGTCCACTGCTGAAACAGGAAAGCACAGAATCGTCAAGAATGACATTGCATGCTGTAGCGTTTAAGATTTCCCTTCAATGGAACTACTGGGGCCCGACCCATGATAAACAGCCCCAGACCATTATTCCTCCTTCACCAAACTTTACAGTTGGAATTATGCATTGTGGGAGGTTGCGCTATAACAGTCCTGGCATCCGCCAAACCCAGATTAGTCTGTCGGACGGCTTTCCAAATGGTGATGCTGTGATTCAACACTCAAGAGAACCTGTTTCCACTGCTCCAGAGTCCAATGACGGAACAAGCTTCACACCACTCCTGCCAATGCTTGCGCTTGTGTGCAGCTGCTCGGTCATAGAAACTCATTTCATGAAGCTCCCTGACAAACAGTTCTTGTGCTGACGTTGCTTCCAGAGGCAGTTTGAAACCTGGTACTGACTGTTGCAACCGAGGACATATGATTTTTACACAATTCAGCACTCGGCAATCCACTAGTTCTGTGAGATTGCCTCCACTGGTCTACCACTAGATGTTGGAACATTGCTGACTAAGCCTTTGTTGCTCCTAGATGTTTCCATTCACAATAACAGCACTTACAGTTGACCAGCTCTAGCAGGGAAGACATTTTAACAGCATCCACTGACGAAGGCTTGCCACATTGAAAGTCACTGAGCTCTTTCCAGTAAGGCCATTCTACTACCAATGTTTGTCTATGGAGATTGCATGATATGTGTGTTCGAGTTCATACACCTGTCAGTAACGGGTGTGGCTGAAATAGCTGAATCCACTCATTTGAAGGGGTGTCCACATACTTTTGCATATATAGTCTATGTTTTTGTTTTCTCATGATTTGGTTGGGTCTAGATGTTATGTTGCTGTCCTGGGGCTCTGTTTGGAACAGAGCCCCAGGAACAGCTTCCTTAGGGGCTCTTCTCCAGGTTCATCTCTCTGTAGGAAACATGTCTTTTCCTGAATTTTGATCATTAGCAGGTATCGCCTTCCCTAATTCCTTAGTTGGTGCTGCTGTTGCTTGGCCAGTACCTCCTTGGTTGGTGCTGTTGTCCCTCCTTGGTGGGGTGTCTGCCCTCCTTGGTTGGTTGGTGCTGTAGGCTTGGTTGGTGCTGCTCCTCTTGGTTGGTGCTGCTGTAGGCCCTCCCAGGTTGGTGCTCCTGTAGGTCCAGTTGGAGTTATGCCTGGGAGGTCCTCCTTGGTTGCTGCATCCGCCCTCCTTGGTTGGTCTGCTGTAGGCCCAAATGGTGATGGTGATTGCTGTAGGCCCTCACTTGGTTGGTGCTGCTTAGGTCCTCCTTGGTTGGTGCTGCTGCTAGGTCCTCCTTGGTTGGTGCTGCTGTAGGCCCTTCTTGGTTGGTGCTGCTGTAGGTTTCCTTGGTTGGTGCTGCTGTAGGTCCTCCTTGGTTGGTGCTGCTGTAGGCCCTCCCCCTTGAGTTGTATGCTGCTTAGGTCCTCCTTGGTTGGGCTGCTGTACCCTCCTTGGTTGGTGCTGCTGTAGGCCATCCTTGGTTGGTGCTGAGCTCTGTAAGGCCATTCTACTACCAATGTTTGTCTATGGGTGCATGGCTCCTGTGTTGGTACACCTGGTGCTGCTGTAGGCCCTCCTTGGTTGGTGCTGCTGTAGGCCTTCCTTAGTTGGTGCTGCTGTAGGCCCTCCTTGGTTGGTGCTGCTGTAGGTCCTCCTTGGTTGGTGCTGCTCCTCCTTGGTTGGTGCTGCTGTAGGTCCTCCTTGGTTGGTGCTGCTGTAGGCCCTCCTTGGTTGGTGCTGCTGTAGTCCTTCCTTGGTTGGTGCTGCTGAAGGCCTTCCTTGGTTGGTGCTGCTGTAGGCCCTCCTTGGTTGGTGCTGCTCCTCCTTGGTTGGTGCTGCTGTAGGCCCTCCTTGGTTGGTGCTGCTGAAGGCCTCCTCCTTGGTTGGTGCTGCTGTAGGCCCTCCTTGGTTGGTGTGCTGCTCCCTCCTTGGTTGGTGCTGCTCCTCCTTGGTTGGTGCTGCTGTAGGCCCTTCTTGGTTGGTGCTGCTGCAGGTCTTCCTTGGTTGGTGCTGCTGTAGGTCCTCCTTGGTTGGTGCTGCTGTAGGTCCTCCTTGGTTGGTGCTGCTCCTCCTTGGTTGGTGCTGCTGTAGGCCTTCCTTGGTTGGTGCTGCTGTAGGCCCTCCTTGGTTGGTGCTGCTGTAGGTCCTCCTTGGTTGGTGCTGCTCCTCCTTGGTTGGTGCTGCTAGGTCCTTGTTGGTCCTCCTTGGTTGGTGCTGCTGTAGGTCCTCCTTGGTTGGTGCTGCTGTAGGTCTTCCTTGGTTGGTGCTGCTCCTCCTTGGTTGGTGCTGCTGTAGGTCCTCCTTGGTTGGTGCTGCTCCTCCTTGGTTGGTGCTGCTCCTCCTTGGTTGGTGCTGCTGTAGGTCCTCCTTGGTTGGTGCTGCTGTAGGCCCTCCTTGGTTGGTGCTGCTAGGCCCTCCTTGGTTGGTGCTGCTGTAGGCCCTCCTTGGTTGGTGCTGCTGTAGGCCCTCCTTGGTGGTGCTGCTGCTGTAGGCCCTCCTTGGTTGGTGCTGCTGTAGGCCCTCCTTGGTTGGTGCTGCTGTAGGCCCTCCTTGGTTGGTGCTGCTCCTCCTTGGTTGGTGCTGCTGTAGGCCCTCCTTGGTTGGTGCTGCTGTAGGCCCTCCTTGGTTGGTGCTGCTGTAGGTCCTTCTTGGTTGGTGCTGCTGTAGGCCCTCCTTGGTTGGTGCTGCTGTAGGCCCTCCTTGGTTGGTGCTGCTGTAGGCCCTAGGCCTTGGTTGGTGCTGCTGCTGTAGGTCCTTCTTGGTTGGTGCTGCTGTAGGCCCTCCTTGGTTGTGCTGCTGTAGGCCTTCCTTGGTTGGTGCTGCTGTAGGTCCTCCTTGGTTGGTGCTGCTGTAGGCCCTCCTTGGTTGGTGCTGCTGTAGGTCCTCCTTGGTTGGTGCTGCTGTAGGCCCTCCTTGGTTGGCTGCTGTAGGTCCTCCTTGGTTGTGTGCTGTAGGCCCTCCTTGGTTGGTGCTGCTGTAGGCTGGTTGGTGCTCCTCATTGGTTGGTGCTGCTGTAGGTCCTCCTTGGTTGGTGCTGCTCCTCCTTGGTTGGTGCTGCTGTAGGTCCTCCTTGGTTGGTGCTGCTGTAGGCCCTCCTTGGTTGGTGCTGCTGTAGGCCCTCCTGGTTGGTGCTGCTGTAGGTCCTCCTTGGTTGGTGCTGCTGTAGGCCCTCCTTGGTTGGTGCTGCTGGGTCCTCCTTGGTTGGTGCTGTAGGCCCTCCTTGGTTGGTGCTGCTGTAGGTCCTCCTTGGTTGGTGCTGCTGTAGGTCCTCCTTGGTTGGTGCTGTTGTCCTCCTTGGTTGGTGCTGCTGTAGGCCTCCTTGGTTGGTGCTGCTGTAGGTCCTCCTTGGTTGGTGCTGCTCCTCCTTGGTTGGTGCTGCTGTAGGTCCTCTTTGGTTGGTGCTGCTGTAGGTCCTCCTTGGTTGGTGCTGCTGTAGGTCCTCCTTGGTTGGTGCTGCTGTAGGTCCTCCTTGGTTGGTGCTGCTCCTCCTTGGTTGGTGCTGCTGTAGGTCCTCCTTGGTTGGTGCTGCTGTAGGTCCTCCTTGGTTGGTGCTGCTGTAGGTCTTCCTTGGTTGGTGCTGCTGTAGGTCCTCCTTGGTTGGTGCTGCTCTTCCTTGGTTGGTGCTGCTGTAGGTCCTCCTTGGTTGGTGCTGCTCCTCCTTGGTTGGTGCTGCTGTAGGTCCTCCTTGGTTGGTGCTGCTCCTCCTTGGTTGGTGCTGCTGTAGGTCCTCCTTGGTTGGTGCTGCTCCTCCTTGGTTGGTGCTGCTGTAGGTCCTGGCTGGTGCTGCCCTCCTTGGTTGGTGCTGCTGTAGGTCCTCCTTGGTTGGTGCTGCTGTAGGCCTCCTGGTTAGTGCCTCCTCCTTGGTTGGTGCTGCTGTAGGCCCTCCTTGGTTGGTGTGCTGTAGGTCCTTCCTTGGTTGGTGCTGCTGTAGGTCCTCCTTGGTTGGTGCTGCTCCTCCTTGGTTAGTGCTGCTGAAGGCCCTCCTTGGTTGGTGCTGCTGTAGGCCCTCCTTGGTTGGTGCTGCTGTAGGTCCTCCTTGGTTGGTGCTGCTGTAGGCCCTCCTTGGTTGGTGCTGCTGTAGGTCCTCCTTGGTTGGTGCTGCTGTAGGCCCTCCTTGGTTGGTGCTGCTGTAGGCCCTCCTTGGTTGGTGCTGCTGAAGGCCTTCCTTGGTTGGTGCTGCTGTAGGCCCTCCTTGGTTGGTGCTGCTGTAGGCCCTCCTTGGTTGGTGCTGCTGTAGGTCCTTCTTGGTTGGTGCTGCTGTAGGCCCTCCTTGGTTGGTGCTGCTGTAGGCCCTCCTTGGTTGGTCCTTGGTTGGTGCTGCTGTAGGTCCTCCTTGGTTGGTGCTGCTGCCTCCTTGGTTGGTGCTGCTGTAGGTCCTCCTTGGTTGGTGCTGCTGTAGGCCCTCCTTGGTTGGTGCTGCTGTAGGCCCTCCTTGGTTGGTGCTGCTGTAGGCCCTCCTTGGTTGTGCTGCTGTAGGCCCTCCTTGGTTGGTGCTGCTCCTCCTGGTTGGTGCTGCTGTAGGTCCTAGGTCTGTTGGCCCTCCTTGGTTGGTGCTGCTGTAGGTCCTTCTTGGTTGGTGCTTGGTTGGTGCTGCTCCTCCTTGGTTGGTGCTGCTGTTGTCCCTCCTTGGTTGGTGCTGCTAGGGGCCCTCCTTGGTTGGTGCTGCTGTAGGCCCTCCTTGGTTGGTGCTGCTGTAGGCCCTCCTTGGTTGGTGGGCAATGGTGCCAAGATAGAATTTGTATTTGTGAACACCATTATTTTAGTCTTACTGAGATTTACTTTAAGGGCCCAGGTCTGACAGAATCTGTGCAGAAGATTGAGGTGCTGCTGTAGGTCCTCCTTGGTTGGGGACAGAAGTACGAGATCATCAGCTAACAGTAGACATTTGACTTCAGATTCAAGTAGGGTGGATGCTGCAGACCTTACCCTTTGTTTATTGTCTATTCCATTTGCTTTGACAATGGAAATATATGTTTCCCATGCCAATAAAGCCCTTTGAATTGAAGAGACAGCGAGACAGCGAGACAGAGAGAGACACCCAAACATACAAACACCAAAACACAATAATGCTGACATTAGTTGGTTTTTCTGATGTGTTGTTGAGTGTGTATAGTTCTAGTTTTGCAGAACCAGGACGCTGTGTGTGTTTGTGTGTGTGTGTGTGTGTGTGTAACTACCTGAACATAGTACTACATCTATAACATCCATAACATAACTACCTGAACATAGTACTACATCTATAACATCCATAACACAACTACCTGAACATAGTACTACATCCATAACATCCATAACACAACTCCTGAACATAGAACTACATCTATCACATCCATAACATAACTACCTCAACATGAGTACTACATCTATCACATCCATAACACAACTACCTGAACATCTCTCTACATCCATAACATAACTACCTGAACATAGTACCACATCCATAACATCCATAACACAACTACCTGAACATAGTACTACATCCATAACATCTATAACACAACTACCTGAACATAGTACTACATCCATAACATCCATAACACAACTACCTGAACATAGTACTACATCCATAACATCTATAACACAACTACCTGAACATAGTACTACATCCATAACATCCATAACACAACTACCTGAACATAGTACTACATCCATAACATCTATAACACAACTACTGTTGAACACATACTACAGTTTTTCAACTGACATCCATAAAAAGGTGCAATCTATAACCTTAACTACCTGAACATAGTACTACCCATCCATAACATCCATAAATCCACAACTACCTGAACATAGTACTACATCCATAACATCTATAACACAACTACCTGAACATAGTACTACATCCATAACATCTATAACACAACTACCTGAACATAGTACTACATCCATAACATCCATAACACAACTACCTGAACATAGTACTACATCCATAACATCTATAACACAACTACCTGAACATAGTACTACATCCATAACATCCATAACACAACTACCTGAACATAGTACTACATCCATAACATCTATAACACAACTACCTGAACATAGTACTACATCCATAACACAACTACCTGAACATAGTACTACATCCATAACATCCATAACACAACTACCTGAACATAGTACTACATCCATAACATCCATAACACAACTACCTGAACATAAAACTACATCCATAACATCATAACACAACTACCTGAACATAGTACTACATCCATAACATAACTACCTGAACATAGTACTGCATCCATAACACAACTACCTGAACATAGTACTACATCCATAACACAACTACCTGAACATAGTACTACATCCATAACATAACTCTCTTGAACATAGTACTACATCCATAACATAACTCCTGAACATAGTACTACATCCATAACATCCATAACACAACTACCTGAACATAGTATCACATCCATAACATAACTACCTTAACATAGTACTACATCCATAACATAACTAGCCTGAACATAGTACTACATCCATAACACAACTACCTGAACATAGTAACACATCCATAACATCCATAACACAACTATGGAACATAGTACTACATCCATAACATAAGGGACCCTGAACATAGTACTACATCCATAACATAACTACCTGAACATAGTACTACATCCATAACATCCATAACACAACTACCTGAACATAGTACTACATCTATAACATAACTACCTGAACATAGTACTACATCCATAACATCCATAACACAACTACCTGAACATAGTACTACATCTATAACATAACTACCTGAACATAGTACTACATCCATAACATAACTACCTGAACATAGTACTACATCCATAACATCCATAACACAACTACCTGAACATAGTACTACATCCATAACACAACTACCTGAACATAGAACTACATCCATAACATAACTACCTGAACATAGTACTACATCCATAACATAACTACCTGAACATAGTACTACATCCATGACATAACTACCTGAACATAGTACTACATCCATGACATAACTACCTGAACATAGAACTACATCCATAACACAACTACCTGAACATAGTACTACATCCACAACATCATAACACAACTACCTGAACATAGTACTACATCCATAACATCCATAACACAACTACCTGAACATAGTACTACATCTATAACATAACTACCTGAACATAGTACTACATCCATAACATAACTACCTGAACATAGTACATACCATCCATAACACAACTACCTGAACATAGTACTACATCCATAACATAACTATTCTGAACATAGTGCTTACAATACATCCATAACATAACTACCTGAACATAGTACTACATCCATAACATAACTACCTGAACATAGAACTACATCCATAACATCCATAACACAACTACCTGAACATAGTACTACATCCATAACATCCATAACATAACTACCTGAACATAGTACTACAACCATAACATAACTACCTGAACATAGTACTACATCCATAACATAACTACCTGAACATAGTACTACATCCATAACATAACTACCTGAACATAGAACTACATCCATAACATCTATAACACAACTACCTGAACATAGTACTACATCCATACCATAACTACCTGAACATAGTACTACATCCATAACACAACTACCTGAACATAGTACTACATCCATAACATCAACTACCTGAACATAGTACTACATCCATACCATAACTACCTGAACATAGTACTACATCCATACCATAACTACCTGAACATAGTACTACATCCATTACACAACTACCTGAACATAGTACTACATCCATAACATCCATAACCCAACTACCTGAACATAGTACTACATCCATAACACAAACTGTCTATACACACTAAAACTGTCTATACACACTAAAACTGTCTACACACTAAAACTGTCTATACACACTAAAACTGTCTATACACACTAAACCTGTCTATACACACTAAAACTGTCTATACACACTAAAACTGTCTATACACACTAAACCTGTCTATACATATTAAACCTGTCTACACACTAAAACTGTCTATAATACTCAAAACTGTCTATACACACTAAACCTGTCTACACACTAAAACTGTCTATACACACTAAAAACTGTCTACACACTAAACTGTCTATACACACTAAAACTGTCTATACACACTAAACCTGTCTATACACACTAAACCTGTCTATACACACTAAAACTGTCTATACACACTAAAACTGTCTATACACACTAAACCTGTCTATACACACTAACACTGTCTATACACACTAAACCTGTCTATACACACTAAAACTGTCTACATTTAACATTTACATTTAAGTCATTTAGCAGACGCTCTTATCTATACACACTAAAACTGTCTATACACACTAAAACTGTCTATACACACTAAAACTGTCTATACACACTAAAACTGTCTATACACACTAAACCTGTCTATACACACTAAAACTGTCTATACACACTAAAACTGTCTATACACACTAAAACTGTCTATACACACTAAACCTGTCTATACACACTAACACTGTCTATACACACTAAACCTGTCTATACACACTAAAACTGTCTATACACACTAAAACTGTCTACACACACTAAACCTGTCTACACACTAAAACTGTCTATACACACTAAAACTGTCTACACACTAAAACTGTCTATACACACTAAACCGTCTATACACACTAAACCTGTCTATACACACTAAAACTGTCTATACACACTAAAACTGTCTATACACACTAAAACTGTCTATACACACTAAACCTGTCTATACACACTAACACTGTCTATACACACTAAACCTGTCTATACACACTAAAACTGTCCAGCATTTAACATTTACATTTAAGTCATTTAGCAGACGCTCTTATCTATACACACTAAAACTGTCTATACACACTAAAACTGTCTATACACACTAAAACTGTCTATACACACTAAACCTGTCTATACACACTAAAACTGTCTATACACACTAAAACTGTCTATACACACTAAAACTGTCTATACACACTAAACCTGTCTATACACACTAACACTGTCTATACACACTAAACCTGTCTATACACACTAAAACTGTCTATACACACTAAAACTGTCTACACACACTAAAACTGTCTATACATATTAAACCTGTCTACACACTAAAACTGTCTATACACACTAAAACTGTCTATACACACTAAACCTGTCTACACACTAAAACTGTCTATACACACTAAAACTGTCTACACACTAAAACTGTCTATACACACTAAAACTGTCTATACACACTAAACCTGTCTATACACACTAAACCTGTCTATACACACTAAAACTGTCTATACACACTAAAACTGTCTATACACACTAAACCTGTCTATACACACTAACACTGTCTATACACACTAAACCTGTCTATACACACTAAAACTGTCTACATTTAACATTTACATTTAAGTCATTTAGCAGACGCTCTTATCTATACACACTAAAACTGTCTATACACACTAAAACTGTCTATACACACTAAAACTGTCTATACACACTAAAACTGTCTATACACACTAAACCTGTCTATACACACTAAAACTGTCTATACACACTAAACCTGTCTATACACACTAACACTGTCTATACACACTAAACCTGTCTATACACACTAAACCTGTCTATACACACTAAACCTGTCTATACACACTAAACCTGTCTATACACACTAACACTGTCTATACACACTAAAACTGTCTATACACACTAAACCTGTCTATACACACTAAAAAACTGTCTATACACACTAACACTGTCTATACACACTAAAACTGTCTATACACACTAAACCTGTCTATACACACTAACACTGTCTATACACACTAAACCTGTCTATACACACTAAAAACTGTCTACATTTAACATTTACATTTAAGTCATTTAGCAGACGCTCTTATCTATACACACTAAAACTGTCTATATATAACACTCAAAACTGTCTATACACACTAAAACCGTCTATACACACTAAAACCGTCTATACACACAAACCTGTCTATACACACTAAAAACTGTCTATACACACTAAACCTGTCTATACACACTAACACTGTCTATACACACTAAACCTGTCTATACACACTAAACCTGTCTATACACACTAAACCTGTCTATACACACTAAACCTGTCTATACACACTAACACTGTCTATACACACTAAAACTGTCTATACACACTAAAACCTGTCTATACACACTAAAACTGTCTATACACACTAACACTGTCTATACACACTAAACCTGTCTACACACTAAAACCGTCTATACACACTAAAACTGTCTACACACTAAAACTGTCTATACACACTAAAAACTGTCTATACACACTAAACCTGTCTATACA
>NC_068430.1:82222039-82232039 GCF_023373465.1 Oncorhynchus keta
GTCTGAGTATGATCTGAAGAGAGACGAGGCCTGTCTGAGTATGATCTGAAGAGAGACGAGGCCTGTCTGAGTATGATCTGAAGAGACGAGGCCTGTCTGAGTATGATCTGGAAGAGAGACGAGGCCTGTCTGAGTATGATCTGAGAGAGAGACGAGGCCTGTCTGAGTATGATCTGGAAGAGAGACGAGGCCTGTCTGAGTATGATCTGAAGAGAGACGAGGCCTGTCTCAAAGAGAGACGCAGGCCTGTCTGAGATATGCAGGAGACGAGGCCTGTCTTGAGTATGATCTGGAAGAGAGACGAGGCCATCCTGAGTATGATTTAAAGAGAGACGAGGCCTGTCTGAGTATGATCTGAAGAGAGACGAGGCCTGTCTGAGTATGATCTGAAGAGAGACGAGGCCTGTCTGAGTATGATCTGAAGAGAGACGAGGCCTGTCTGAGTATGATCTGAAGAGAGACGAGGCCTGTCTGAGTATGATCTGGAAGAGAGACGAGGCCTGTCTGAGTATGGGATCTGCAAGAGAGGCGAGGCCTGTCTGAGTATGATCTGAAGAGAGCGAGGCCTGTCTAAGTATGACCGAAGAGAGACGAGGCCTGTCTGAGTATGATCTGAAGAGAGACGAGGCCTGTCTGAGTATGATCTGAAGAGACGAGGCCTGTCTGAGTATGACCTGGAAGAGAGACGAGGCCTGGGTTCTGAGTATGATCTGAAGAGAGACGAGGCCTGTCTGAGTATGATCTGGAAGAGAGACGAGGCCTGTCTGAGTATGATCTGAAGAGAGACGAGGCCTGTCTGAGTATGATCTGAAGAGAGACGAGGCCTGTCTGAGTATGATATGAAGAGAGACGCAGGCCTGTCTGAGTATGATCTGAAGAGAGACGAGGCCTGTCTGAGTATGATCTGAAGAGAGACGAGGCCTGTCTGAGTATGACCTGAGAGAGACGAGGCCTGTCTGAGTATGATCTGAAGAGAGACGAGGCCTGTCTGAGTATGATCTGGAAGAAGAGAGTCAATGTCTGAGCATGATCTGAAGAGACGAGGCCTGTCTGAGTATGATCTGAAGAGAGACGAGGCCTGTCTGAGTATGATCTGAAGAGAGACGAGGCCTGTCTGAGTATGATCTGAAGAGAGACGAGGCCTGTCTGAGTATGATCTGAAGAGAGACGAGGCCTGTCTGAGTATGATCTGAAGAGAGACGAGGCCTGTCTGAGTATGATCTGGAGGGAGACGAGGCCTGTCTGAGTATGATCTGAAGAGAGACGAGGCCTGTCTGAGTATGATCTGAGAGAGACGAGGCCTGGGTCTGAGTATGATCTGAAGAGAGACGAGGCCTGTCTGAGCATGATCTGTAGAGAGGCGAGGCCTGTCTGTGTATGAAGTGTCTGGAAGAAAAAGGCCTGGGTCTGGTATCACAAAAGAGACGGGGCCTGTCTGAGTACTGATCTGGAAGAGAGGATTTCCATTCCACCTGAGTATCTCTCACAATGATGAGTTGTGATTGAGTATGATCTGAAGAGAGACGAGCTGTGGCTCAAAGCAGACTCATAAAGAGTCAGACGAGCCTGTCTGAGTATGATATGAGAGTTGAGACGAGGCCTGTCTTGAAGTATAGCTGAAGAGAGACAGGCTGTCTGAGATTTGACACTTGGAAAGTTTACGAGGCATTCCAGCATGATGCGAGGAGACTAGGCCTGTCTGAGTCATTGATCTGAATTGATCAGGCCTGTCTGAGTATGAGCTGATCATTGAGTTCTCATTGGCTATAGCTGATATGATCTGAAGAAACGAGGCCTGTCAAATCTGATCTGAAGAGAACAGGCCTGTCTGATTTGATCTGATGAAATCTGAGTATGATTTGAAAACAGGCACGTCTGGGAAGGATCAAAGACGGACAGAGACCTGTCTGAGTATGATTGAAGAGAGACCCGCTCACACATATGAAGCAACGAGGCCTGTCTTTATATGATCTCTGAAAAACGGAATCAGGCCTGTCTGAGTATGATCTAAAGAGAGACGAGGCCTGTCTGAGTATGATCTGAAGAGAGACACGCCTGTCTGAGTATGATCTGGAAGAAGACACCTGAGTATGATGACAGTGTGATGACAGTGTGATGACCGTCTGTGATGACAGTGTGAGACGAGGCCTGTCAGTATGACTAAATAACAGGTGTCTGATGACATTGTCTAAGTATGATCTGAGAGTGATAACAGTGTGATCTGAAGAGAGACGAGGCCTGTTCTGAGTATGATCTGAATAACAGTGTGATGACAGTGAAGTGATGACAGTGCCTGATCTGAGTATGATAAAGAGAGACAGTGTCTGATGACCGTGAAGATGACAGTGTCTGATAACAGAGAGTAATGACAGAAGTGAGACAGGCCTGTCTGAGTATGATATGAGGGAGACGAAGCCTGTCTTGAGTATGATCTGAAGAGAGACGAGGACAGTGTGATCTGGAATAACATTGTCTGAGTATGACAGTGTGTGATGACTGAAGAGATGACAGTCTGAGTATGATCTGAAGAGAGACGAGGCCTGTCTGACATTGTGAGAGAGACGAGTGTGTCTGAGTATGATCTGAAGAGAGACGAGGCCTGTCAGTGTGATGACAGTGTGATAACAGTATGATGACAGTGATGACAGTGTCTGAGTATAACAGTGTGATAACGAGCCTGTGATGACATTGAAGAGAGACAGTGCCTGTCTGAGTGATGATGACAGTGTGATGACAGTGTGATAACAGTGTGATGACAGTGTGATGAAGAGAGACGAGGCCTGTCTGAGTATGATCTGAAGAGAGACGAGGCCTGTCTGAGTATGATAACAGAGTAAGGCCTGTCTGACAGTGATGATGACAGAGTGATAACAGTATGATCTGTGAGATGACAGTGTGATGACAGTATGATGACAGTGTCTGATAACAGTGTGGAGTATGACTGAAGATTGTGATGACAGTATGATGAAGAGACGAGGCCTGTGATGACAGTATGATCTGACAGAGAGATGAGGCCTGTCTGATAACAGTGTGATGACGAGGCCTGTCTGAGTATGATCTGAGAGAGAGGCGAGGCCTGTCTGAGTAACTGAAGTGATGACAGCCTGTCTGATGACAGTGAAGAGAGACAGTGTGATAACAGTGTGATGACAGTGTGATGACCGTGTCTGATGAAAATGGTTATCACAAACACAAGTGACAGGGGATGACCGTGATGACTTGGTCCAGAAGTCTCCATGACAGTGTCTCTGACAGTGTGATAACAGTAGCTGATAACAGTGTGGATAACAGTGTGATGACAGTGTGATATTCACGCTGACAGTGTGATGACATTGTGATAACAGTTTGAATGAATAGCGTTGCTTGTGAACAGAGCTGATAAAAGATTTGACATGAAAGTTTACACATTCTGGGTGTGTGATAACAGTGTGATGACAGTGATGACAGTGGATAACAGCTGATGACCGTGTGATGGCCATAGCTGATCATTGGTTATGATGACAGTGATGATAAAACAGTGTGATGCAACATTGTGATGACAGTGTGATAACAGTGTGATGAACAGTTTGATGACAGTGTGATGACAGCTCAAAGACGGGATGAGACCGTGATTGTGTCTGACAGTGTGACAAGGAAGCAACATGGGGATTTTATATCCGATCTCTGAAAAACGGGAATCAGGTGATGACAGTGTGATGACCGGCCAGCTGAAGGGAAAAGACACCGTGTGATGACAGTGTGATGACAGTGTGGATGACAGTGTGATGACAGTGTGATAACAGATCTCCGGTATTTTGACTCCGTGAGATGACAGTGTGATGACAGTGTGATGACAGTGTGATAACAGTGATGACAGTGTGATAACATTGTGATGACAACAGTGTGATGACAGTGTGATGAAGTGTGATAACAGTGATGACAGTGCATGACAGTGTGATGACAAGACTATTTGACAATGACCGTTGATGAAATGATTTGACAGTGTGATAACAGTGTGATGGACAGTGTGAGTTGATGACAGTGTGATGACAATGACAGTGTGATTAGTAACAGAAAGTGTGATGAGTGTGATAAAAGCATTGTGATGACAGTGTGATAACAGAGGTGTGATGACCATCTAGACCTTCAAACAATGCAGTGAAAGATGACAGTGTGATGACAGATCTCAGGGATTTTCTGGAAGATTTGTCATCCTGTATAGAAAGTAAAGTTGACAGGTGAAATCATTTTAAATGATTTAGGGGTTTGATGTCATGGACCAATTTAGTCAGGAATGAGAGAAAGTACATCTAGCACTTCAAACAAGCCAAAGATAACGGTTAAAGTTTCTGAAAGAGTTCCTGATGAAAAGTAGATACAGGTGATCTACACTATGATGTCAGACGGACAGAGCACACACACACCGAACACACACACACACACACACGCACACACACTGGAACACACACACACACACACACACACACACACACACACACACACACACACACACACACACACACACACACACATACACACACACACACACACACACACACACACACACACACACACACACACACACACAGAGACAACAGAATATTCCAGCTGGCTCCAGGACGCATTCTGTTGATGCATCCTCTAGAAGTCTGTATTTCATCACATTGTGTTTAGAGAAGAAACACACACAGTAATGAGTAATGAGAGTGACTGGCCACATTATTGAGGTTAAATCAAACCAAATCAAATTGTATTGGTCACGCATTACACGTGGTTAGCAGATGTTAATGTGAGTGTAGCGAAATGCTTGTGCTTCTAGATCCGACAGTGCAGTAAACATCTAACAGGTAATCTAACCTAACAATTTCATAACAACTACCTTATACACACAAGGTAAAGGAATGAATAAGAATTTGTACATATAAATATATGGATGAGTGATGGCCGAACGGGCATATATAGGCAAGATGCAGTAGATGGTATAGGGTACAGTATATACATATGAGATGTAGGGTATGTAAACATTGCATAAAGTGGCATTGTTTAAAGTGACTAGTGATACATTTATTACATTAAATGTTTAATTATTAAAGTGGCTCGAGATTTGAGTCAGTATGTTGGCAGGAGCCACTGAATGTTATTAGTGGTGGCTGTTTAACAGTCTGAAGGCCTTGAGATAGGAAGCTGTTTTTCAGTCTCTCGGTCCCTGCCTTGATGCACCTGTACTGACCTCGCCTCTGGATGGTAGCGGTGAACAGGCAGGCTCAGGGGATGTTGTCCTTGATGATCTTTGGCCTTCCTGTAACATCGGGTGGTGTAGGTGTCCTGAGGGCAGGTAGTTTGACCCCGTGATGCGTTGTGCAGACCTCAATACGCTCTGGAGAGCCCTGCGGTTGTGGCAGAGCAGCTGCCATACCAGGTGGTGATACAGCCTGACAGGATGCTCGATTGTGAATCTGTAAATGTTTGTGAGTGTTTTTGTGACAAGCCAAATTTCTTCAGCCTCCTGAGGTTGAAGAGGTGCTGTTGTGCCTTCTTCACCACGCTGTAGAACTGTGTGGGGTGGACACCCCCAGTTTGTCCGTGATGCATACGCCGAGGAACTAAAAACTTTCCACCTTCTCCATTACTGTTTCCTGAAGTCCACGATCATCTCCTTTGTTTTGTTGACATTGAGTGTGAGGTTATTTTCCTGACACCACACTCCGAGGGCCCTCACCTCCTCCCTGTAGGCTGTCTCACATTGATGGTAATCAAGCCTACCACTGTCGTGTCATCTGCAAACTTGATGACTGAGTTGGAGGTGTGCGTGGCTACAGTCATGGGTGAACAGGAGTACAGAGAGGGCTGAGAACGCACCCTCAGGGGGCCTCAGTGTTGAGGGGATCAGTGGGGTGGAGATGTTGTTTACTACACTCACCACCTGGGGGTGGCCCGTCAGAAAGTCCATGACCGGGCCTTCCCGGTGGCACAGTGGTCTAGGGCACTGGGTTCGAGCCCAGGCTCTGACGCGACCGGGAGGTCCATGGGGCGACGCACAATTGGCCTAGCGTCCGGGTTAGGGAGGGCTTGGCCGGTTGGCATATCCTTGTCTCATTACGCACTAGCGACTCCTGTGGCGGGGCAATACATGCTAACCAGGTCACCATGCTTCCGGGTTGGATGCGCGCTGTGTTAAGAAGCAGTGCGGCTTGGTTTGGTTGTGTTTCGGAGGACGCATGGCTTTCGACCTTCGTCTCTCCCGAGCTCGTACGGGAGTTGTAGCGAGCTGGTCTGCTTGGGATGCCACCTGGGCCATCAGCCTAGCGAGGGTTAACACGTTTAAATGTTTTAATCACGTTAGCTGCGGTGAAGGAGAGCACGCAGGTTTTAGTAGCGGGCTGTGTCAGTGGCACTGTATTGTCCTCAAAGCGAGCAAAGAAGTTGTTTAGTTTGTCTGGGAGCAAGACATCGGTGTCCGCGACGGGGCTGGTTTCCTTTTTGTATTCCGTGATTGACTGTAGACCCTGCCACATACGTCTCGTGTCTGAGCCGTTGAATTGCGACTCTACTTTGTCTCTATACTGACGCTTAGCTTGTTTGATTGCCGTGCGGAGGGAATAGCTACACTGTTTGTATTCGGTCATGTTTCCAGTCACCTTGCCCTGATTAAAAGCAGTGGTCCGTGCTTTCAGTTTTGCGCAAATGCTGCCATCAATCCACGGTTTCTGGTTGGGGAAGGTTTTAATAGTCACCGTGGGTACAACATCATTGATGCACTCGCTAATAAACCTGCTCACCGTATCAGCGTATACATCAATGTTGTTGTCTGAGGCTATCCGGAACATATCCCAGTCCACATGATCGATGCAATCTAAAAAAATGGAATCAGATTGGTCGGACCAGCATTGAAAAGACCTGAGCACGGCCGTTTCCTGTTTTTAGTTTCTGTCTATAGGCTGGGAGCAACAAAATGGAGTCGTGGTCAGATTTGCCGAAAGGAGGGTGAAGGAGGGCTTTCTATGCGTCGCGGAAGTTATAGTAGCAATGATCCAGAATTTTGCCAGCCCGGGTAGCACATTCGATATGCTGTTAAAATTTAGGGAGCCTTGTTTTCAGATTAGCCTTGTTAAAATCCCAAACTACAGTAAATGCAGCCTCAGGATATGTGGTTTCCAGGTTACATCTACTCTGCTCAGTAAACAAGGAGTCCAATGAAGCTCTTTCAGGACCGTCAAAGTGTCTGCTTGGGGGAGGGATATACACTGCTGCGATTATAATCGCCGAGAATTCTCTTAGAAGTAGTGAGAGGAAACACACATCACAACTACACCAGCAGCATGCCACCCTGCATCCCACTACTGGCTTTCTTCTGAAGCTAAGCAGGGTTGGTCCTGGATGGGAGACCAGATGCTGCTGGAAATGGTGTTGGAGGGCCAGTAGGAGGCACCCTTTCTTCTTGTCTAAAAATAAATATCCCAATACCCCAGGGCAGTGATTGGGGACATTGCCCTGTGTAGGGTGCTTGTCTTTCAGATGGATTAAACAGCTGTCCTGACTCTTTCCAGTCACTAAAGATCCCATGGCACTTAGTGTAAGACTAGGGGTGGTAACTCTGGTGTCCTGGCTAAATTCCCAATCTGGCCCTCATACCATCACGGTCACCTAATCATCCCCAGTTTACAACTGGCTCATTCATCCCCCCTCCTCTCCCCTGTAACTATTCCCCAGGTAGTTTTGCTGTAAATGAGAACGTGTTCTCAGTCAACTTCCTGACTAAATTAATAAATACACGTCACACACACATGAGTAATGAGAGGTGACTGGCCATTAACTAGAGGTTAGCATAGTGATTGTTCTCTCATAGCAATCCTTCATGTTCTTATTAAGGAGGGGAAAGAGAGAGAGAACTTCTATTTATGGCCTTCTCCATAACGATCCTCATCTACCTCACACACACACACAGACACACACACACACACACCCTTATTCAGCTCACTGACTTATTAGGAGAGAGAAGCCAGAGGAGAGGAGCCAGAGGAAAGACCCACATGGAACTACCTGAGACGTGGGCCACAAAATACATTCTCTCAATTCAATTCTATGGGCCTTATTGGCATGGAAACATATGTTTAAATTGTTCTCTCTCTCCCTCTTTCTCTCGCTCCCTCTCTCGCTCTCTTTCAATTTCAATACAATTCAAGGGCCTTTACTTGCATGGGACCGTATGTTTACGTTGCCAAAGTTTAACATCTCTTTCTCTCTCTCCTCTCTCTCTCCTCTCTCTCCCCTTACTCTCTCTCTCTAACTCTCTCTCCTCTCTCTCTCCTCTCTCTCCCCTTACTCTCTCTCTCTAACTCTCTCTCCTCTCTCTCTCCTCTCTCTCCCCTTACTCTCTCTCTCTAACGCTCTTTCCCATCTCGTACCCTGCATCTCTCATTGTCTCAAACAAGCATACAAACACTTACTCACATACACACACAGAAACACGGACACGGAACACACACACAGAAACACAGACACGGAAACACACACAGAAACACAGAAACACACACACAGAAACACGGACACGAGCACACACAGAAACACAGAAACACACACACAGAAACACACATGAAACACACACACAGAAACAGCAACAGGAAACACACACAGAAACACAGAAACACACACACAGAAACACACACAGAAACACAGAAACACACACACAGAGGCTTTGAAACACACACAGAAACAGAAACACGGAAACACAGAAACACAGAAACACACACCCAAACACACGAAACACACAGAAACACAGAAACAAACACACACAGAAACACACACACAGAAACAGAAACACGGAAACACACACAGAAACACAGAAACGCACACACAGAAACACACACACAGAAAACACACACAGAAACACACACACAGAAACAGAAACACGGAAACACACACAGAAACACAGAAACACACACACAGAAACACAGACACGGAAACACACACAGATACACAGACACAGAAACAAATACACACAGGAACACAGACAAAAAACACAGACAAAAGAAACACAGACACAGAAACACACAGAAACACAGACGCAAACTCTCACAGGAAGCTACTGCGGCAAACGGAAGAGAGAACGTCTCAGTCTGCTCAAACAGGAGCTAACCCCAACAGCAGACACATCTTGACAACTGACCCTGTGTGTGTGTGTGTGTGTGTGTGTGTGTGTGTGTGTGTGTGTGTGTGTGTGTGTGTGTGTGTGTGTGTGTGTGTGTGTGTGTGTGTGTGTGTGTGTGTGTGTGTGTGTGTGTGTGTGTGTGTGTGTGTGTGTGTGTGTGTGTGTGTGTGTGTGTGTGTGTGTGTGTGTGTGTGTGTGTGTGTGTGTGTGTGTGTGTGTGTGTGTGACTGGAGGATTCTAGAGTTCTCCAGAGGAACTGGCTGAATCACTACAACACTGATACTAAACATTCTTCAAAATTGAAAAATAACAACCTAGAATGTCCCAGAGAGAGTGAAACATCCCAGCTTTGTAGAACTGGTTGACATAGGGCTCTGGTCAAATCCCATCTTTGTAGAATTGGTTGCTCTGGTCAAATCCCATCTTTGTAGAACTGGTTGACATAGGGCTCTGGTCAAATCCCATCTTTGTAGAATTGGTTGCTCTGGTCAAATCCCATTTTTGTAGAACTGGTTGACATAGGGCTCTGGTCAAATCCCATCTTTGTAGAATTGGTTGCTCTGGTCAAATCCCAGCTTTGTAGAACTGGTTGACATAGGGCTCTGGTCAAATCCATCTTTGTAGAACTGGTTGACATAGGGCTCTGGTCAAATCCCATCTTTGTAGAACTAGTTGACATAGAGCTCTGGTCAAATCCCATCTTTGTAGAATTGGTTGGTCTGGTCAAATCCATCTTTGTGGAACTGGTTACTCTGGTCAAATCCCATCTTTTTGTAGAACTGACTAGGGCTCTGATCAAATCCATCTTTGTAGAACTGGTTGACATAGGGCTCTGGTCAAATCCCATCTTTGTAGAATTGGTTTGGTCTGGTC
>NC_068430.1:82237039-82244539 GCF_023373465.1 Oncorhynchus keta
ACTTAACCCAGATGTAGTTCCCTAACCCTTTATCATTCAGATGTAATGTCTAACCTTTACCATTCAGATTGAATGTCTAACCTTAACCATTCAGATGTAGTTCCTAACCTTAACCATTGAGATTTAGTTCTAACCTTAACCATTCAGATGTAGTTCCTAACCTTAAGCATTCAGATTGAATGCCTAACCTTAACCATTCGGATGTAATGTCTAACCTTAACCATTCAGATGTAGTTCCTAACCTTAACCATTCAGATGTAGTTCCTAACCTTAACCATTCAGATGAAGTCTCCCTTAACCATTCGGATGTAGTTCTAACCTTAACCATTCAGATTGAATTCCTAACCTTAACCATTCAGATGTAGTTCCTAACCTTAACCATTCAGATTGAATGTCTAACCTTAACCATTCAGATTTAGTTCCCAACCTTAAGCATTCAGATTGAATGTCTAACCTTAACCATTCAGATGTAGTTCTAACCTTAACCATTCAGATTGAATGCCTAACCTTAACCATTCAGATGTAGTTCTAAACCTTAACCATTCAGTTTGAATTCTAACCTTAACCATTTAGATTGAGTTCTAACCTTAACCATTCAGATTAAATGTCTAACCTTAACCATTCAGGTTGAAGTTTCTAACCTTAACCATTCAGATTAAATTCTAACCTTAACCATTCAGATTGAATGTCTAACCTTAACCATTCAGATATAGTTCCTAACCTTAACCATTGAGATTTAGTTCCTAACCTTAAGCATTCAGATGTAGTTCCTAACCTTAACCATTCAGTTTGAATGTCTAACCTTAACCATTTAGATGTAGTTCCTAACCTTAACCATTCAGGTTGAATGTCTAACCTTAACCATTCAGATTGAATGCCTAACCTTAACCATTCAGATGTAATGTCTAACCTTAACCATTCAGATGTAGTTAACCCTAACCTTAACCATTCCAGATTTGAATTCTAACCTTAAGCATTCAGATGTAATGTCTAACCTTAACCATTCAGTTTGTAATGTCTAACCTTAACCATTCAGATTTAGTTCTAACCTTAACCATTCAGATTTAGTTCTAACATTAACCATTCCAGATTGAATGTCTAACATTAACCATTCAGATTAAATGTCTAACCTTAACCATTCAGGTTGAATGTCTAACCTTAACCATTCAGATGTAATGTCTAACATTAACCATTCAGATTTGTCTAACATTCAGATTAACCCATTCAGATTGAATGTCTAACCTTAACCATTCAGATGTAATTCTAACCTTAACCATTCAGATTTAGTTCCTAACCTTAACCATTCAGATTGAGTGCCTAACCTTAACCATTCAGATTGAATGTCTAACCTTAACCATTCAGATTTAGTTCCTAACCTTAACCATTCAGATGTAGTTTCTAACCTTAACCATTCAGATGTAGTTCCTAACCTTAACCATTTCAGATGTAGTGTCTAACCTTAACCATTCAGATGTAGTTCTAACCTTAACCATTCAGATTGAATTCTAACCTTAACCATTCAGATGAATGCCTAACCTTAACCATTCAGATTCTCTCTTTTCTCCCTTACCCATCTGTCTAGTTCCTAACCTCCTTTGAATTTCATGCTAACCTTAACCTTTCAGATTAACATCCTTATCATTTACCTTAACCATTCAGATGTAGTTTCTAGGCTTGACCTTAACCATTCAGACGGCTCACCTCTCACAGTTCTGGGCGACTTTAACCATTCAGTCTACCTTTGACTAGTTCCTCTCTGCCTCCTTCTTTAACCTTTTCAGATGTAGTTCCTTCCCCCCTAACCTTAACCATCTTTCAGATGCTGTTCTTCCACTAACCTCTTAACCATTCAGATTGAATACCTCACTACCTTAACCATTCCCTCTCGCTCTCCCAACACTTAACCATTCGGATGGTAGTTCCTAACCTTAACCATTCAGATTTAGTTCTCTAACTCTTCCATCCTATCATCTCTTCCCTCTGTCAAACCTTCTAACCATCTCCTGATTCTGCCTCCTAACCTTAACCTTTCTGCATCCTTTGACTCTCTATGTCCCCTATCTTCCAGGATGCTCAGTCCTCCCCTCCCGCTCCGTGGCTAACCATTGCAGACAGAACAGTTCCGGGCAGCCGGCGGAAATTAACTCGCCTCCCTGCGGACCTGGCATTCCTCCCTCCTCTCTACATTTTCCTCCTCTGTCTCTGCTGCTAAAGCCCTTTAACCACTCTAGATTAGCATCTCTAACCTTAAGCTCTTTGCCACCTTCTCCTTGAATCCTCCTCCCCCTCCCCCCTCCTCCCTCTCTGAGATGACTTCGTCAACCAATTTGAAAGAAACGACATTCTCGATTAAATGTCTAACAGTTCTGCTACACTGCCCACCCAGTGCTCTGACCTCTTTCTCCCCTCTCTCTCAGATGAAATCTCGCGTCTTGTACGGCCGGCCGCCCAACAACCTGCCAGATCGACCCTATCCCCTCCTCTCTTCTCCAGACCATTCGGAGACCTTCTCCCTTACCTCACCTCGCTCATCAACTCATCCCTCAGCTGCTAGTCCCTTCCGTCTTAACCATTCGAGAGTTGCACCCCCTTCTGAAAAAACCTACACTCATCCCTCCGATGTCAACAACTACAGACCAGTATCCCTTCTTTCTTTTCTCTCCAAAACTCTTGAACGTCCTTGGCCAGCTCTCCCGCTATCTCTCTCAGAATGACCTTCTTGATCCAAATCCAGGTTTCAAGACCATTCAGACTGAACTGCTCTTCTCTGTATCACGGAGCGCTCAGCACTGTAAAGCTAACTCTCTCTCCTCTGCTCTCATCCTTCAGATCGGCTGCCTTCGATACTGTAACCATTCAGATCCTCCTCTCCACCCTCTAGTTGGGCATCTCCGGCGCGGCCCATTCAGATTGCGTCCTACCTGACACCTTAACCAGGTGGCGTGGCGAGAATCTGTCTCCTCAACGCTCTAACCATGTCCCCCAGGGCTCTGTTCTAGTCTCCTAACCTTAACCAGTCACTTGGCTCTGTCATAACCTCCATGGTCTCTCCTATCATTGCTATGCAGACGAACACAATTAATCTTCTCCTTTCCTCCTTCTGATGACCAGGTGGTGAATCGCATCTCTGCATGTCTGGCAGACATATCCCAGTGTGGATGTCCGGATCTCCCTCAAGTCTGAATCGGCCAACGGAGCTGCTCTTCCTGGGAAGGACTGCCCGTTCCATGATCTGCCATCACGGTTGACAACTCCATTGTGTCCTCCTCCCAGGCGCTAGAACCTTGGCGTGATCCTGGACAAACCCTGTCGTTCTCAACTAACATCAAGGCGGTGGCCCGTTCCTGTAGGTTCATGCTCTACACATCCGCCAGTCGACCCTGCCTCACAGGCTGCGCAGGTCCTAATCCCAGGCACTTGTCATCTCCGTCTGGATTACTGCAACTCGCTGTTGGCTGGGCTCCCTGCCTGTGCCATTAAGCCCCTACGTGGAAAGCCCGTCTGGTGTTCAACCTTCCCAAGTTCGGGCGCCGTCACCGCTCCTCACTCTCCACTGGCTTCCAGTTGAAGCTCCTCACAGACCATTGTTGCCACGGAGCTGTGACACGGCACCTCAGTACATCAGGCTCTGAGGTCCCGGGCCCTACACCCAAACAAGGGCACTGCGTTCATCCTGTTGCCTGCTGCCTCACTACCACTGAGGAAGTACAGTTCCTTTCAAACCTTTCTGCTCTGGCTCCCCAGGTGGAACACACTCCCACACACCACAGACAGCGGGTCAATCACCACCTTCCGGAGACACCACACACCTCACCAGGATAGGATAAGTAATCCTTCACACCCCTTACAGACATACACACTACACACACACCACTGGAGACATATGCACCAATTTGTAACACTCTGGACAGACGTCTGCTAAACACTTAAATGTAAATGTAAATGTTAACCATTCAGATTGAATGTCTAACCTTAACCATTCAGATTGAATGTCTAACCTTAACCATTCAGATGTAGTTCCCAACCTTAACCATTCAGATGTAGTTCCACAACCTTAACCATTCAGATGTAGTTCCTAACCTTAACCATTCAGATGTAGTTCTAACCTTAACCATTCAGATGTAGTTCCCAACCTTAACCATTCCAGATTGAATGTCTAACCTTTGATTTGTGAGAAACATGGATGAAGGTGTAATTTTGCCATCAGACAGTGAGAGCACAAGCCACCAGAATAAGTCCCTCACAAGTCTCCATCGACCAGTCCTTCTGTTCCAGGCTGCAGCAGATACACTGTTTCCACATCCTAATGCCCTGTAGCTTATCACAATTCTACAGGTGGAAACCATGGTGACAGACGTTGTCGGGCGCCTCCACCTCTCACTTCCTGCCAGGGGAAACCCTCACACCCTATTGTTTCCTTCCTGACAGGCTGGGGTCATCGGGTCGTTGCCGTGGGAATGTCTCGTGTTGCCAAGTGCTCTACTTTAACTATGAGACACAGACATACTTTCTACCTCCACACATACCACAGACATACACACACACACACACACACACACACACACACCACAGACATACACACACACAGACATACACACACACACACACACACAGACATACACACACCACACACACCACAGACACACACACACACACACACACCACACACACACACACACACAGACACACACACAGACACACACACAGACACACACACACCACAGACATACACACACACACACCACACACACACAGACACACACCACAGACACACACACACACACACACACACATACACACACACACACACACACCACATACATACACACAGACACACACCACAGACACACACACACACACACACACCACAGACATACACACACACACACACACACCACAGACACACACACACACACACACCACAGACTTACACACACACACACACACACACACCACACACACACACAGACATACACACACACACACACACACACACACCACAGACATACACACACACACACATACACACAGATGTTTCTAATGGACATACAGTAAACAGATGTTTCTAACACAGTACACAGACTAACACAGTAAACCACAGACATGTTACAGTAAACACACACTACAGAATGCACACAAACAGACCACATGGAATGTTACAGTAAACAGATGGTTCTAAGACATGTTGCAGTAAACAGATGGTTCTAATGGACATGTTACAGTAAACAGACACTAATGGACATGCTACAGTAAACAGACAATGGAATGCTACAGTAAACAGACTAATGTAATGTTGCAGTAAACAGACTACATGGAATGTTACACAAACACATGGTTCAATGGAATGTTACAGTAAACAGATGTTTCTAATGGAACAGTAAACAGACACACTACATGGAATGTTACACACAACAGATGTTTCTAATGGAATGCACAGTAAACAGATGTTTCTACATGGAATGCTACAGTAAACAGATGTTTCTAATGGACATGTTACAGCACACAGACACAGACACACTACAGTAAACACAGACTGATGGAATGCACAGTAAACAGATGTTTCTAATGGAATGTTAAAGCAAACAGACTAATGGACAGCTACAGTAAACAGAGATGTTTCTGATGGAACACACCAAACAGACACCACAGACATACACAGTAACCAGATGTTTCTAATGGAATGTTACAGTAAACAGATGTTTCTAATGGAATGCTACAGTAAACAGAGACTAATGGAATGCTACAGTAAACATATGTTTCCATGGAATGTCACAGTACCACAGACACATGGAATGTTACAGTAAACAGATTTTGTAATGGAATGTTACAGTAAACAGGTGTTTCTAATGGAATGCTCATTAAACAGATGTTTCTAATGGAATGCTACATTAAACAGATGTTTCTAATGGAATGCTACAGTAAACAGATGTTTCCAATTTAATGCTACAGTAAACAGATGGTTCTAATGTAACAGTAAACAGATGGTTTCTAATGGAATGCTACAGTAAACAGATGTTTCTCATGGAATGTTACAGTAAACAGAGATGTTTCTAATGGAATGTTACAGTAAACAGATTTTTCTAATGGAATGTTACAGTAAACAGATGTTTCTAATGGAATGCTCATTAAACAGATGTTTCTAATGGAATGCTACAGTAAACAGATGTTTCTAATGGAATGCTACAGTAAACAGATGGTTCTAATGTAATGTTACAGTAAACAGATGTTTCTAATGGAATGCTACAGTAAACAGAGATGTTTCTAATGGAATGTTACATTAAACAGATGTTTATAATGGAATGCTACATTAAACAGATGTTTCTAATGGAATGATACAGTAAACATAGATGTGTCTAATGGAATGTTACAGTAAACAGATGTTTCTAATGGAATGCTACAGTAAACAGAGATGTTTCTAATGGAATGCTACAGCCAACAGATGTTTCTAATGGAATGCTACAGTAAACAGATGTTTCTAATGGAATGCTACAGTAAACAGAGATGTTTTAATGGAATGTTACAGTAAACAGAGATGTTTCTAATGGAATGCTACAGCAAACAGATGTTTCTAATGGAATGTTACAATAATCAGAGATGTTTCTAATGGAATGCAAGTAAACAGGGATGTTTCTAATGGAATGCTACAGTAAACAGGGATGTTTCTAATGGAATGCTACAATAAACAGAGATGTTTCTAATGGAATGTTACAGTAAACAGAGATGTTTCTAATGGAATGTTACAGTAAACAGATGTTTCTAATGGAATGGTACAGTAAACAGATGTTTCTAATGGAATGTACAGTAAACAGATGGTTCTAATGGAATGGTACAGTAAACAGATGTTTCTAATGGAATGGTACAGTAAACAGGGATGTTTCTAATGGAATGCTACAGTAAACAGGATGTTTCTAATGGAATGTTACAGTAAACAGAGATGTTTCTAATGGAATGTTACAGTAAACAGGGATGTTTCTAATGGAATGCTACAGTAAACAGGGATGTTTCTAATGGAATGCTACAGTAAACATGTTTCTAATGGATGTTTCAGATGTTTCTAATGGAATGTTACAGTAAACAGCAAACAGATGTTTCTAATGGAATGCTACAGTAAACAGAGATGTGTCTAATGGAATGTTACAGTAAACAGATGTTTCTAATGGAATGCTACAGTAAACAGAGATGTTTCTAATGGAATGCTACAGCAAACAGATGTTTCTAATGGAATGCTAAAGTAAACAGGGATGTTTCTAATGGAATGCTACAGTAAACAGATGTTTCTAATGGAATGCTACAGTAATCAGGGATATTTCTAATGGAATGCTACAGCAAACAGATGTTTCTAATGGAATGGTACAGTAAACAGATGTTTCTAATGGAATGTTACAATAAACAGTAAAGATGTTTCTAATGGAATGCTACAACAAACAGATGTTTCTAATGGAATGTAATCATGGGGAATGGTAAACAGGGTTTCTAATGTTTCTAATGTTTCTAATGGAA